>NC_037590.1:30852326-31189326 GCF_003073045.1 Pomacea canaliculata | reverse complement strand
AAAACAAATGCTTGCTTACCGCTTGAAAAACGATGCTTAACAGTTGAGCAGTAAGACCTCGAGGGCTCACACTCGACATCTTCCACATCTCCGGAGTTGCAGTTGGGATTAAGGAATTCACAATCCTTGCACATTAAGCTGTTCACTGCAACATAAAGCACTCAGTCTTTTTTCTGTGAATCGTTATACATTAAATGTTATTTTTTTAAAATATAGTGCACCCAGAAAAACCAATGTAATAGTGTCGTAGAAGTCACTTTCTTAATGACAAATGAGATTTAGTTCTCACCTAGATTGTTCTTATCGACTGCATAGTTGTTACCCAATACCTAAGATCACTGGATGCTTGACATGTCACAAAGCACAGCATTGTTTTACAAAAAGAAAGATATAGCATGAGCAAAAAAACAAAAAAGAAAAAGTCCAATGAAGTAATCCTTACTCGATGAGTCGACGTAAAAAGAAAAACAAAAGCCCGCACAAGTGAGAGCGGGCGGCCATTACTGAAAAGTTTGTAGTTGTTCTGTGGTAGTGAGAACTCGGGCTCTTGTCTTCCTCAGTGAAAGTCGTGGTGACCTGCAATGTGAGACTACTCGGGCGTGTTGCGAGGCAGCTAGCGGTGATCTCCCTATGTTCTTGTTGTGTGATCAGTTGACTCCACCGAAAGGTGAGTTCGCAATTGCTTTGCTGGTCACCTGCAATGTCTTTATACCCCACACCAATGTCACAGACTGAAGAGAAGATTTATGCGAAGGGAGTTGATTTGTCTTGCTACTTGCAATAAAGTGTGGCTTTTGCCTAACTGGCGGTTTTCGAACTGTTTGGGGAATTGTTGGTAATGTGAGGGAACTGACAGAGTGAAGATGCATGGAGAGGGCGAGGGACCGTCGAGATGGAAAGAAGTTGGGTACGGTGTGTGTGTGGGGGGGGGATTTTCTGTGGTCTGTAACTCCCCATCTGTTTCTTAATGTCTCATCTCCTGCAACACGTCAGCCTGTCGTTGCCTGTTGTGACTTTACGTGACGTGGCAGACGGCGCAACACGAATCCCCGTCAACGCTCATCCTGTAGCAAAATACAGAAATTAGTTGTCTAGACAATCTAATTCTAATTTTATTGCTTTAGAGTGTTTTGCCGGTTTTTTTTAATTGTATGTCTTTCTAGTAGCGTACTATGGTCTTTATTTTTGTAGAGGGTGGTTTCCTCGGTTTTCGTCGGTTTCGGATTTCGTTTATTTATTTCGGAATGATTATCGACGAAAATCGAGGTTTCAATGTTTTTAACAGATACTTGTCGGCACCCGCGTGTTGAGCCCCAAACCTTCAGAGAGACCATAAGTAAATAAATAAATAATAATAAATAAATAAAAATAAAAATAAACATTGAAGCCGTTTCGTCTCCTACTTTTGCACGACTTTAATGGACCTCTGAAAACGACATTTGAGACAGGAATATTCCTACACACGAGGCTTCTGACCTTAGACTGACTTTGAGGTCGATCTATTTAATGTTGAAGAGAGTAGGAGAAAGATTTTATGAAAGCGTACATATAATTACTTACTGAATATCATTATACTGTTTATCATTTAGCGGAAACCCCAAATACAACTGAAATGTTGATCATGTACAACCAACCACTCTTAATATGTATATAACATTGTATGGGCCCTTGGTGAAGGGAATTTGTGTTTGTTTACAGCCACCCGAGGTTGATAGGTAAGTGGTCAAGAACATGTGAGACCCTCCAAGGTGAAATGAGTCTTAAGTCGCGCGCAACAGTTTTGTGCTAGAGGCCCGAGAGATGATAGGCTCAATTTTGTGCAGTTTGACTTTTCTTTAAAAATGGATTCTTTGGTTATTAATCTATCAGGAAAATACACAGGTGTGTTAAAATAAAAGTTAGAAATTGACTTAAGCAAGGTACCCTACTGTGATCCGTACTGCTTTCAGACAATTCAAACGCTGTTTCGATACTGTTTCCCTGTCATAACCCATCGTGTTATATACCTTGACAGAAAGCGCGGAGTCAGTTTGTTCAACTTCTTCAAAGAGCGATTCAAATATTAACCGATCAAAAGATTTGTCTGCAAAAGCTTAGGAGTAAACAGACCTGGTCGGCCATCTTGATGCTAATCTTTGAACCCGCAATCGTACTTTCACACTTCAAACGTTTATAACTCACTGAATTTTAAGGCTAGAAGAACAACCTTTGTATCAAAAGAAAGTTCAGAGCCTGTGCTTTTTAAAAATATGCAATTTGGCAATCTGAAATTCGCGAATTAGGACTCATTTCGTCGTGGAAGGTCACATTTAATGTAGATAAGGACCAAATAGCGTCTTAAAATGAAAATTACACATCTTAGAACCTAGAGTAGAATTTGATTTGAGATCGAATCTATTTAATGTTGAAGAGAGTAGGTAAAAAAAAAACTTCTCTCTAAGGTTACCTTTTCCTTGTTTCTTAAAACTGGAGAGTAAAGATCAAAACACGAACTTGAAAAAAAGTGACGGGAGAGAGAATTTCGATAAAGAGAGGATAGTACAAGCAACCCACATGAGAACTTAAAAGTGTTTGAGTTGGCTGATGGAGGTAAGACCTGCTCTGAAACTACACTGCAGGATCAGGTGAGGTGGGTCAAAGTGTTCTCCTCTAGCTGCCACGTGTACACTCCCAGTGTGCCTGGCACTGACGGACCCTGAGTCACTGCAGCTGTCACGTGCCCGATGGTGGCGCCGTCTGTAGATGGTTGCGCGTGAACAATAAGACAAAGTTCATGACCCTGTTTATTACCATCTGCACAGTAAAACAATCTGCGGTGGACGACAATTCACTGTGGATGGCGATGACTATTTGCCTGGAATAACAGTTTTATTGTGCAGGTGGCTTACAGCACGGTCATAACATTGATGCATGCACATTTCAGACCATACGTAAATGATATTGCATCCAAGACTACGGGCTTTTTCACATAATAGATATACTGAGAAATAAATCTCCAAAATTTTATGAATGTTGTGTTCCACCTGTGCTTGCCTTGGCAAAGGCAGACCAGACCTTTTCAACCATTTTTTTTTGAAAGCTTGGTCAAGTGTGCCGTTTGTTTTACTTGAAAATTATCTGTGAATTAAGCACTAGACGGACACACTCGTTGAAATCATTTATAATTGAACAAGAGGTAAACAGCTTTTAGCTCCATGAACGTTCAATTAATCTTCTCTAGAGGCTAGGGCTGACAATAATTATTGAAAGGAATATCAACAGACCAGACCTTTCCAGCCACTTTTCTCGAAAGCTTGGTCAACTGTGCCGTTCGTGTTACTTGAAAATGATCTGTCATTTAAGCACGCCAACGGACACACACACAAGTTGAAATTATTTATAATTGAACTGGAGCTAAACAGCTTTTAGCTCCATGAACGTTCAGTTAACCTTCTCTAGAGACTAGGTCTGACAATAATTATTGAAAAGGAAAATGCAAAACAAATGTTTCATAGCTGCAGTAATCTTTCTTTGATACATGAAAAAATAAAAATAAAACATTGTACGTTCCATACTCTTGGATATTACATCTGCATTTATAAGTGCCTAATTCTTTATTATTGCGTGAAAACGTTTTGAATAGTTTTTTTTTAGAACAACCAACAGTTTGAGATTATTTTTCTCACAAAATCACTGAGAAGAGCGATAGACACAGGGCTCAACTTTTAAAATTAAATAGCAGCAACAACCTTGTAGAAAAGCTTCTTTAAATATTTAAGAATCAAAACCACTGCAAAAGTCATCAAAAGTCATGTTTGTGTCAAACGGACTGAAAGACTTGGTCGAGCTGTCCGATGATCGAATCGACCAATAACCTCATTTAAACAAGCCGAGTCACTTGACCCTTTTATATGAGTCAAAATTTAAAAGGGAATATTTTGATTGGCACAATTAACTTTTTTCTATTTCTTATTATCCAAAAAATTCAAACTTAAACATTATGGATTAGACCAGGGATACCCAACCTACGGCCCGCGGGCCATATCCGGCCCGCGATGCGGTGCCATCCGGCCCGCGAAACTTCTGCCCACAGCTGCAGGAAATCGGCATGTAGTAATAAAAAAACACCTAAAAAAACGAGAAAAAGGGAAGAGAGAAAGTATTTTCCCTACTTAGGGGCGTCTCTCAATTTTTTTTCGATGGACGAACATTTCGATTCAGTTTCTCTGACTTGGTCTCTACGATGCAGGCGTCATTCAAAGTTGGTTTCGGGTAAACAACTTCAAATATCCACTAATTACTATATAATTAATGGTAAGTACAACTTGTTTCTAATTAAAATGGTAACTGCTCTATTTTTTTCTTCTTTTTTTTTGTATTTTTGCGGTGAAGCGGCCCGTGACACGCATGTCGGAAATGTGTATCGCCCGCAGGCCGAAAAAGGTTGGGCATCACTGGATTAGACTATTTTAAGATGGGTGGAGGGGGAACGGGGAGTGTCAACAACACCAAGCATACTAATTATACCACAGTGATTTCGCTGCCAGAAGTTCCTCACCCCTGGTGTACAAAGTTGCTCATAATTCATGTAAATTACGCTTGTGTAAAGTCTGTTATTAGTTTCACACTTTTCAAATGTAGAAAGATTAACTTAAAGAAATAGAATACTTATAATCATACAAACATATTTCTCAGTGTGGCCCCGTTATGTCTACAGTACGCAGTGTCTCACGCACGTCACTGCCATAAACTTCTCCAACTATCAAAGGTTTTTACTGCTAAATTTTCAATCACAAACCATCTGGAAAAAAAATCATTGATATTATAAGCGATATTTATTGATGGGGTTTATTATAAAAATGGTAGTTTGAACTGTTGCTGTAAAGACAGCTGGTACCATCGAAGATAATTATCCAAATATTTGTATAGCGGGATACACACCACGTGGTTAGGCTCTTCGCGCTTAACATTCTCAGGCCATGACTACGGACTGCACGTGATAGACTGAGAGTAAGAAAAAAAAAAAGAAAACCTAAAACACACGCACACACACTTTTTCGTTATCTCTCTCTCTCTTTTCAAAGTCACACCAACACACAATCTTAAACGTGGACAACAGAAGACAAAGGTGAAAATTAAGTTGTTTAAATTCTTGTCCTTTCTTTTTCTTTTAAAAAGTCGTTATATAGACAGATGGTTCAATTGAAGATGGGAACTTCTTTTTTCCCCTCGCTCTCGCTTAAACTACTGCTGTGAAGGCAGCCAGCACTATTCAAGATGAGAACGACTAACTCTTTATCTTTCTTTTCATTTTGAATAAAATAAAAAAAAGTCTGTGGTATCATTACTGGTTCGAACGCTGATCTTAATGCTATATTTCTAGTTTTAACAACTGCTATAACGTCAGCTGATACCATTTGAGATGAAAACGACTGTCTTTATCTATATATATATATAATTTTGTCATCTGGTACCATTACAGTTGGGAATGCTTATATTTATATATCGTTCTCGTTTTAACATCTGCTTTATAGTCAGCTGGATATTACTCAAGACGGAAAAAAAATCTTGATATTTCTCTCCTTTTGTCTCTCATTTTAAATACTATAAAATCAGCTGCTACCATTATATATGAGAATTCTTATCTGCATATTATCTTTCTCGTTTTAAGGTCAGCCAGTACCATCCAAGATGAGAACGGCTATCTTTCTCTCATGTTAAATATCTGCTATAAAGTCAGGATATGTAGTTGCATCACTTTTGGGATAGCCGGGATACATACAATTGCATGACGCACAGACACTTATACTTCTCGCTGAGACCTGAGTACGATTTTGAAGAATGTTGCATGCATGTTATTCTTTGGAAATAAAATGGTGTATAAAAGAATTAAAGTGGCGCTGACACAAAATTAAATCCAGGAAAATATGAAATTGCTTTAAAAAGACAAAAAAGATCGTTACCACACACAAAGGTTCACTCAGATTAACAATAAAAGACCTAAAGCGACGGAGATCTTCTCCCCACTAGCCAGTTATATTATTAGAAAGGTAATCATGCTCAAAAAAAAGTTACACATTGAAAGAGATATTACTATCCACAACACATGGTCTTTGTTGCCTTAATAGTTATTGTTCTTCCCAGGACTTTCAGAAACGAGAAAAAATGAAAAGAAAGGTTCAAGCCGACTTCTGTCACTAACACAGTTAATGCACATCTAAAAAAAGGCGGTATGGTAGGAATCTGCCTCGAAAAATGAGAGAAGAAAATCATGAACACACGACGAAGCTTCCAACTCAAAAACACCATGCTGTCGGTTAATGTCGGAAGCAGCCGTGAAATAAAAAAGCATCGATAATAAATGATGTTAAAAGGCAAATGGACCTAAAACGGAACGGAACACGTTTGCTAAAGCCAGAGTTTAGTGTCAAGGAGAGGGTCAGGTTGGCAGGTGAGACAGGGTCAAAGTGTGTTAGTCATTCTGCAGCAGGTACACTCCCAGTCTGCCTGGCACTAACGGTCCCATGAGTCACTGCACGTGTCGCAATGTCGGATGTCTGAGTTGAGATACAGTTCGGTATCCATATGTATCGTGTTTTTATCATGTAATGGAAAATCAGATCCCATATACATATCGAAACAGAGGTAACAACTTCATCGTTTTGTTTAAATTCGTTGTATGATTTCGTAAAATCTGTTATAAAGCAATCTCCATTGCCAATATATCAAAAATTATTTTAGTGTTAACAATACAGTTGTCTTGGGATTAAGAATTTCAGTAAAAGTTACGAAATCTGTTATACTACATTTTTGAAAAAACCTTCTCCCCTGAACTCTAAGTATGTGATCAAGAAAGGTTTTAATGTGTCAGTGATGTTTTCAGGTTTATTTAGATAGGTTAACTGGACTAGGCTTCTAAAGATTCTTCTTTTCTCCTGTACCTAATTGATTAGAGAATCTTCTAAGAAGCAGGACAGTTTTTAATTTCTCAGAAGTCACAGCAGTGTTGTCCCTTTGTTGCCAGGTTTAGACAAGAAAAGTTGAGGTAAAGTCTTTGATGTTTTTGTTGTCTGAGTCGCTTAGAACATCTTGGATGCATATTGAAATAAAGAAGCCGTTTATTATTTTAGAAAAAGTCCAGATATTTATGGAAGCAGTTTTTCTCTATCAAATCTAGTCCCTGGACACTGTTGAGGATGACCAGCTATTTGGAAAAGCCCTACCCTCCAAAGCTGGACATCTCAATGACAGTGAAAATTAAAGAGCGAAACTTCAGTTGAGATAACAAATGAGAAGAAGAGAGATAAGAATGTACATAGAGCCTAAAGACGACACTATAAAGACAGAAGAAAAGGAAGAAATAAGTACGAAATAGTATAAAGAACTCAAAAGTAGAGAAAGAAGAATAGAGATTAATAAGATGGAGTAAAAGTATCACACAATCACATACATAACTACATTTGTTCACACAACATCGGAGCAACAATTGAACAAATCAGATTTGCAACTTTAGTCTTTATTAGCTTTTAGGACAGAAGAGAAAAATTTTAAGTGTGATGTCACCATAGATTATTGACAAGCCAAAAGAATATTAAAGAAAGTCTTCAATACCAGCAATAGCAGCTTATAACTTTTTCGATGATGCATAACAATAGAAGAACGACGACTTTTACGGTTTGTGTGATGTGTAATTTGGCTAAATGTCATTGAAACTAATTTCTTGTAATAGCGAAGAACAAAAGCCATAGTTTCCGTCTGTCAATGGCGGCTTCTGACAAAATGACCATGGTACATGCCGTCCTCTTCTCATGGTATGTCAACTAGTTACAGTTGTCCGTGCAGAAGATCCCACAGACAATATTAGGACCCATATACGTATATTGGGTTAGTCCTGTGCATCCTCGAGTAATTGTCACTTGTGATGCTGCCAAGCAAAGGGAAATGATTTAGCAAAGACATGTAATGGGATACATAAAAGTAATGGAATACATAAAAGTAATGTTATCCATCTTTCCCCTTATCCATCTACTTATTTAACCATGCATCTATTGCCTATTTGGCAATCTATCAAACTTTTACCTGAACATTATTCTTTTTCTCAACATTTCTTTCTATCTGTCGGTCCAATCAAAATAATTATATCCAATAAACAAGAATTTTCTTACACACAAATTGTGTTATATATCTTAATATATAAGGGACAGAAACTCTAAATTGAGACAAAGGAAGAAAAAAATTTATGAATTTAATGAAGGCTCCCTCCCATGTCTAAAGGGAGGTAAACAAAGCAAACAGAATACAACGGCAGTAAAACAACAATGTGTGAGTGCACAACAGAGACCCACAGACGGACGCATACACAAAATGCAAAATAAAATTTTAATTACATGTGCTGGAGTTCAATATCAATCTGATGCAACTCTCGTTTTCGAGACAACAATCTGTATCTTGCACATTTCCATCATTGCAGTTGGGGTCAGTGTAACTACAAGGCTTGCAAACGCCGCTGTTCACTGCAACACAAAGAACAGAGTGTGTCAGTCCTGCTCCAGTGATCAAGTCTTTACTAGTCGCCGGGAAATGGAGTGCTATTGCATCTACACTACACCTTCCCTGACTAACTTAGCCTGGTGGTTTTAAACTACACCTACCCTTTACCCCCAATTGATAACAATGCAATTTTTTGACACAAGTTGCTTTCTTTATCACGAATTGATCGATGTTGAAGTCAGTGTTAATGAATTTTATTTTATTTTGCACTAACTGTACATTTTAATCACAAGTCTTGCACATTAAGCTGTACAGGCAACATAAAGCACTCCAGTCTTGCTTCTGTCTTTGCTATTCTCCGGAAATGTGTTACTACTGGTACTTCACATTCCCTGAGTAACATAACATCAAACGGCTGGCAATGATACATTCTGTAGTTTTTATATTTTTGTTTCTCTGATAACAATGCTTAGTGTTTGTAGAGGTCTACTTTCTGAATGACAAATTAGGTTTATCTTTAGAGATGTTTAACTCTTATTGACTACATAATTGTTACCCATCACCTAAGATCACTTAACGCTGACATGTCACAAAACATAACATTGTTTTAGAGACAGACAATAATAGATGAGTAAAAGCAAAAAGAAAACGTCCGGTGAAGTAAACCTACCGGGATCGACGTGGAGAAGAAACAAAAGCCGGCACAGGTAGAAGGCGGCGGCCATTAACTGATGTGTTGTTGTCATGTTGGTCTTGTGGACTGAGAGCTCGCGGCCTCTTGTCTTTCCTCAGGTGAAAGTGGTGACTGCAATGGTGAGACTACTCGGGGTGTGTAGCAGGCAGCCAGTCGGTGATCTCCTATGTCCTTGTTGGGTGATCAGGTGACTCCACCTAAAAGTTAATTCGCAATAGCATTGCTGGTCGCCTGCAATGGCCTTTATACCTCACACACCATGTCACAAGACTGTGAAGAGGGAGATATTATGGAAGGGGGGTGATTGTCTTGTATTTGCGATGGAAGTTTGCTTTCACTTAACTGGCGATCTCGAACTGTGTGTTCGAATAAGTAACATTATTAACTAAGTAACAAGACCACAAAGATCGTGGGTTATGGATTCAAATCTCACTCTAGAATATTTCGCAAGTGACTATCCTTTCATAACAGCATAATTTGACGGTGTGTTGTGAGCATCACCTCCCGCGTCTAGACAATTTTATTGCCTAACATGTTTTCGGTTTTTTAAACTGTGTATCACTCTAGTAGTATACTATGTTCTTTATTTTTGAAGAGAACAGTCGACTTCTGGGCTGTAGAAAACAAAATTGATTCGATTTCTATTAGTTAATTTAGAAAACATTTCCTCAGTTTTCGTTGGTTTGGGATTTCACCGATAGTTTTTGGACGGATTATCGACCAAAATCGAGGTTTCAGTGTGTTAAACGGGTAGGTGTCTGAACGAGCATACTGCGTCCCAAATCTTCAGAGACAAGAAAAAGCGATAAAAATCAGTTTTGTCTCCTACTTTTGCACACCTTTAATGTACATCTGAAAACGGCATTCGAGACATAGTAGTAATATGTTGACACACCACGAGGCTTCTAAATTTGGACAGACTTTGAGATCGAAACTATTTAATGTTGAAGAGAGAAGGCGAAAGATAGTGTCACTTAGGTTTACCCTTTTCCTGTTTCTAAAAACAGGAGAGTAAAGATAAAATACAAACTTGAAAAAAAGTGACGGGAGAGAAAGTTTTCGATAAAGGGAGGCACAATACATGCAGCCCGTATGAGAACTTCAAAGTGTTTAAGTGAGCTGATGGAGGTAAGACCTTTTCTGAAACTACACTGCGAGATCAAACAGAAAGTCGTGCTTCCAGGTGAGGTGGGTCAAAGTGTTCTCCTCTAGCTGCCACGTGTACACTCCCAGTGTGCCTGGCACTGACGAACCCTGAGTCACCGCAGCTGTCACGTGCCCGATGGTGGCGCCGTCTGTAGATGGTGTGCACGTGAACAATAAAACAAAGTTCATGACCGCTCTTTATACCATCTGCACAGTAAAACAGTCTGCGGTGGACGACAATTCACTTGCGCATTGCGATGACTATTTGCCAGGAATAGCAGTTTTATTGTGCAGGTGGCTTACAGCACGATCATGAACATTGATGTCTGCACATTTCAGACTATACCGAAAAGGTACTGCATCCTAGACTACGGGCTTCTTCACATTATAGACAAACCGAGAAATAAATGCTAAATTTTATGAATGTTGCGTTCCACCTGTGGTTGCCTTGGCAAAGCCAGACCAGACCTTTCCAGCCATTTTTCTCGAAAGCTTGGTCAAGTGTGCCGTTCGTGTTACTTGAAAATGATCTGTCAACTAAGCACGTGAAGTGACACACACACACGTTGAAATTATTTATAATTGAACTGGAGCTAAACAGCTTTTAGCTCCATGAACGTTCAGTTAACCTTCTCTAGAGACTAGGGCTGACAATAATTATTGAAAAGGAAAATGCAAAACAAATGTTTCATAGCTGCAGTAATCTTTCTTTGATACATGAAAAAATAAAATAAAACATTGTACGCTCCATACTCTTTGATATTACATCTGCATTTATAAGTGCCTAATTCTTTATTTTTGCGTGAAAACGTTTTCAATAGTTTTTTTTTAGAACAACCAACAGTTTGAGATTATTTTTCTCACAAAATTACTGAGAAGAGCGATAGAAACAGGGCTCTACTTTTAAAATAAAATAGCAGCAACAACCTTGTAGAAAAGCTTCTTTAAATATTTAAGAATCAAAACTACTGCAAAAGTCATTTATGTTTGTGTCAAACGGACTGAAAGACTTGGTCGAGCTGTCCGATGATCGAATCGACCAATAACCTCATTTAAACAAGCCGAGTCACTTGACCCTTTTATATAAGTCAAAATTTAAAAGGGAATATTTTGATTGGCACAATTAACTTTTTTATATTTCTTATTATCCAAAAAAATCAAACTTAAACATTATGGATTAGACTATTTTAAGGTGGGTGGAGGGGGAATGGGGAGTGTCAACAACACCAAGCATACTAATTATACCACAGTGATTTCGCTTCCAGCAGTTTCTCCCCCTTGATGTACAAAGTTGCTCATAATTCATGTAAATTACACTTGTCTAAAGTCTGTTATTATTTTCACACTTTTCATATGTAAAAAGATTAACTTAAAGAAACAGAATACTTATAATCATACAAACATATTTCTCAGTGTGGCTCCGTTAAGTCTACAGTACGCAGTGTCCCACACACGTCACTGCCATAAACTTCTCCAACTATCAAAGATTTTACTGCTAAATTTTCCATCACAAAACATCTGGAAAAATCATTGATATTATAAGCGGGGTTTATTATAAAAATGGTAGTTTGAACTATTGATGTCAAGACAGCTGGTACCATGGAAGATAATTATCCAAATGCTTGTATAGCGGGATACACACCACGTGGTTAGGCTCTCCGCGCATAACATTCTCAGGCCATGACTACGGACTGCACGTGATAGACTGAGAGTAAGAAAAAAAAAAAAACAAAACTAAAACACACGCACACACACCTTTTCGTTATCTCTCTCTCTCTCTTTTCAAAATCACACCAACACACACTTCTTAAACGTGGACAAGAGAAGACAAAGGTGAAAATTAAGTTGTTTAAATTCTTGTCCTTTCTTTCTCTTTTAAAAAGTCGTTATATAGACAGATGGTTCAATTGAAGATGGGAACTTCTTTTTTCCCCTCGCTCTCGCTTAAACTATTGCTGTGAAGGCAGCCAGCACTATTCAAGATGGGAACGACTAACTCTTTATCTTTCTTTTCATTTTGAATAAAATAAAAAAAGTCAGTGGTATCATTACTGGTTCGAACGCTTATCTTAATGCTATTTTTCTGCTATAACGTCAGCTGATTCCATTTGAGATGAAAACGACTGTCTTTATCGATATATATATATATAATTTTTTCATCTGCTTTAAAGTCAGCTGGTACCATTACAGTTGGGAATGCTTATATTTATCTATCGTTCTCGTTTTAACATCTGATTTATGGTCAACTGGGTACTAGTCAAGACGGGAAATACTATCTTCATATCTCTCTCCTTTTGTCTCTCATTTTAAAAGCTATACAATCAGCTGCTGCCATTACATATGAGAATGCTTATCTACAAATTATCCGGTACAGCCGGTACCATCCAAGATGAGAACGACTATCTTTCTCTCTCATTTTAAATATCTGCTATGACGTTAGCTGCCACTACTCCAGATGGGAACGACTATCATCATATCTCTCTCCGACTTTCTATGTATATTATTTTGAATGTCTGCTATAAATTCAGCGTCTATTTTGAGGGACATGTAGTTGCATCTCTGGGATAGACATGATACATATAATTGCATGAGGCACAGATACATATACTTCTCGCTGAGACCTGAAGAAGATGTGAGAGAATGTTGCATGCATGTGAAAATGGGCTATAAAAGAATTAAGGTAGCACAGACACAAAATTAAATCCAGGAATATATAAAACTGCATAAGAAAGACAGAAAGATCCTTATTACACACAAAGCTTCATGTCACGAAATCTGTTATTCTACATTCTTCACAATTCCTTTTCCCCGAACTTTAAACATGTGAACAAGAAAGGTTTTAATGTGTCAGCGATGTTTACAGGTTTATGTAGATAGGTTAACTGGACTTACGGCTTCTAATGATTCTTCTTTTCTCCTGTACCTAACTGATTATAGAATCTTTTATGAACCAGTACAGTTTTTAATTTCTCAGAAGTCACAGCAGTGCAGTCCTTTTGTTGCCAGGTTTAGACAAGAAAAGTTGAGGTAAAGTCTTTGATCTTATTTGTTGTCTGAGTCGCTTAGAATTTCTTGGATGCATATTGAATTAAAGAAGATGTTTATTATTTTAGAAGAAGTCAAGATATTTATGGAAGCAGTTTTTATCTATCAAGTCTAGTCTCTGGACACTGTTGAGGATGACCAGCTATTTGGCAAAGTCCTACCCTCCAAAGCTGGACATCTCAATGAGTGTGAAAATTGAAGAGCGAATCTGCAGTTGAGATAACAAATGAGAAGAAGAGAGATAAGAATGTACATAGAGCCTAAAGAAGACACTATAAAGACAGAATAGAAAGAAGAAAAAAGTACAATATAGTATAAAGAACTCAAAAGTAGAGAAAGAAGAATAGAGATTAATAAGATGGAGTAAAAGTATCACACAATCCAATTCATAACTACAGTGATACCTCGGTTCTCGAACGCCTTGACTTTCGACCAAATCGGTATTCGACCAGGAAATTCGAGAAAATTTTGTCTTGGAATTCGAACAAATATTTGGAACTCGAACATCCGAACGTCTGAGATGAGCCGAGTTGAGCCGAATGGCGTTCATTCTGCCCAGCGCGCCTTGCTTGCGTCATCAGTGACAATAACCATCCCCTTCCCTCCTCCCTCCACATTCATTCCCTCCTGCCATAAAGTTTGGTACAGGTACAGTAAATGAAACACAATTTACTGTACAGGTAGTCCTCGACTTACGACGGGGATCCGTTCTTAACGCGGCGTCGTAAACCGAATTTCGACGTAAGTCGGATCATACGTTGATACAGTACTGTACCATAATAACAGTACAGTACTACAAACACTTAGCCTATCCAAACACCTATCCTAACACAGTACTCTACATAATTATCAATAAACATAAGTACAGTAAACTATTGTGCAGTACAGTACGTTTTGTTATCACTGTCGCTGTCATAGGAGCAGATCCTGTCACGTGTTCAAGGATGCGATCTTTATCCTTGATAATCGTAGCGACAGTCGAACGTCGAAGTCCTAAAGACCTGCCAATTTCTGTTGCTGTTTCCCCTTCTCAGATTGCCTTATGATATCCACTTTCACCTCCATGGTGATGGCCTTCCTTTTCTTTGATGCACTGACCTCGTAAGTCGGAATGAGCGTCGTAACCACGAAACGACGTAACTCGAGACCGTCGTAACCCGAGGACTACCTGTACTGTACAGTACATTTTTGTTTTGTTTTTGTTTTTGTTTTAATAAATACACTTTTATTTCTTATTTCTTGTTAAGACTCATGTTTTTCTACATATTATATACAAATTAGGCCAGTAAATAGGCATTTTCTGGGGCTTGGAACGAATTAATCCAGTTTCCATTATTTCCTATGGGTTTCATTGCTTCGGTTCTCGAACAATTTGGTTCTCGACCGTCCTCCCGGAACGAATTATCAGTGTTGTCCATAGGAATGGGAATCCCATGGGAAGCCCATGGGAAACGTCCCATGGGACGGGATGGGATGGGACAGCACACATTTGTATTTCCCATGGTAGTCGATACTTGATATTGTAAAATAAATTTACTGTTATTTCATTCATCAAGGATTTAAATCTTTCCTCTGAATCATCTATTGTATGTGAAGTAGCAGGAATTATAGAACAAAAGCCGAAAGTGGTTTTCAGTGTTGTCCATAGGATTGTTAATACCATGGGAATCCATGGGAAACATCCGTGGGATGGGACGGGATGGGACAGGCATAAATTGCCATGGGACGGGATGGGACGGGATAGAAAAATATGTCCCATGGACAACCCTGCGAATTATGTTCGAGAACCGAGGTATCACTGTACATTTGTTCACACAACAACGGAGCAATAATTGAACAAATCAGATTTGCAACTCTATTCTTTATTAGTTTTTAGGACAGAAAAGAAAAATTTTATGTGTGGTGTCACCATAGATTATTGACAAGCCGAAAGAACATTTTAGAAAGTCTTCAATAACAGCAATATCAGCTTATAACTTTTCCGATGATGCCTTACAATAGACGAAAGACGACTTTGAAGTGAAATCATACGGTTTGTTTGCTGTGTAATTTGGCTAAATGTCATTCAAACTTATTTCTTACAATATAGAAGAACAAAAGCAATAGTTTCCGCCTGTCAATGGCGGTTTATGACGAAATGACCATGGTACATGCCGTCTTCTCATGGTATGTCATCTAGTTACAGTTGTCCGTGCAGCAGTAGATTGCACAGTACATATTAGGGCCGATAGACATACACTTGGTACGTCCTCCTGTTGTGCATCCTCGAAAGGTTGTCACTTGTGATGCTGCCAAGCAAAGGGCAATGATTTAGCAAAGGCATGTAATGGGATACATAAAAGTAATGTTATCCATCTTTCCCCTTATCCATCTACTTATTTAACCATGCATCTATTGTCTATTTGGCAATCTATCAAACTTTTACCTGAACATTATTCTTGTTCTCAACATTTCTTTCTATCTGTCTGTCCAATCAAAATAATTAGATCCAATAAACGAGAATTTTCTTACACACAAATTGTGTTATATATCTTAATATATAAAGGACAGAAACTCTAAATTGAGACAAAGGAAGAAAAAAATTTATGAATTTAATGCAGGCTCCCTTCCATGTCTAAAGGGAGGTAAACAAAGCAAACAGAATACAACGGCAGTAAAACAACAATGTGGGAGTGCACAACAGAGACCCACAGACGGACGCATACACAAAATGCAAAATAAATGTTTAATTACATGTGCTGGAGTTAAATATCATAATCATGCAATGATCGTTTTCGAAACAACAATCTGTATCTGGCACATTTCCAGAATTGCAGTTGGGGTTAGTGTAATGACAAGTCTTGCATCTGATGCTGTTCACTGCAACACAAAGAACAGAGTGTGTCAGTCCTGCACTAGTGATCAAGTCTTTACTAGTCACCGGGAAATGGAGTGCTATTGCATCTACACTACATCTTCCCTGACTAACACAGCCTGGTGGTTTTAAACTACACGTACCCCTTAACCCGAATTGATAACAATGCATGATGTCCATACACGGCCGCTTTCTTAATTTCAAAAGTTCGATGTTGGAGTCAGTGTTAATGAATTTTATTTTGTGCTTTTTAATTGTAACTTCTCAATAAAAAGTGAAAATAACCTCTAATTAAAATTTGTGTTACAGACAAAACAGTCATTTTAAAACTGTTTATCAAGGAATTTCAGATTTGTTCCAATGATTTTTTATATAGATAAATACTTCCTTGCACGGGCCTAGATGTCGGAAAAGGTGTAACACTGAGAGAGCTGTACTTATATAAGTGGCTTTTAGAAACAAAGGAGTAATCTATGACACTATAGCCAGTATTTCAAATATGTGTCTACTTGCTACAGAAATTTCGAAGTAGAAGGACATATACATTTACAACTACATTATTGAACTTAGCAATATTCTTTGATTTGTTCAGTTATTATTGAACTGCATAGTTCTTACCTGACACCTGAACTACAAACATGTAATCGGTCTACCCAATGTTGTTGGATCCTACGCATGTTAGTTCGTATGTACTAAGTGATTTTTAAAGGCTGAATGATCAAAAACACAAACTTTTTAAAAAGAAGGAGTAAAATAAAATGAGTAAAACGAAGAACGATCCAATGGAAGTAACCTATTCCCCAGAAGTCGACGTGGAGATGAAAGGAAAAGCCCGCACAGGTTGAAGGCGGCGCGCCATTAACTGATGTGGTGTCTGTCCATTTTGGTCTATGTGAGTTATGAGAACTCGGCGGCGCTCTATCTTTTCTCAGGTGAAGTGGTGACTGCAATGGTCGCAGTAAGTTCGGGTGATCTCTAGTTTTCTGATTTGTAGAGTTTGATGTAGAGTCGATGATCCACTTAAAGTGAATTCGTAATTGTCCTTGCTGTGTTGCATGTAAGCTTTTATTCTCAAACACACTGTGGTACGCCGGTGTCGAGAGGAGAGGCGTTCTACGCGAGAGTAATGAGAAAATGGGCGAGGAAAGATGTTGTGTGGGCGTGGATGCGAAGGAGTGTTGTGTAGGTGGAGGAAAGTGCACTCAGTTGTCATGCTGGCAAGTTTGTCTTAATGGTCTCACCTCCTTCAGCAGTTCAGCACTGTGGTTGGCTGTTGTGAACTTTTTTCTTGATGTGGCCAGACGTGCATCAGCAACCCTCGTCATCATTTTCGGGTCTTTTTACCACGATGGTGGTGCAGGCCTGTTGTGTGAACGCATGAAAGATGTTTGTTATATAGGTTTAGCGTTGGACGTATGAAACAGTCAATGTTTTGTTAGTTTGATTTGTTGTCTTCTACTCTGTGATTTGCCTTGATGAATTTGACAAATGTCTGTTTAGTCTTACATTTTCCTCTCTTTTTATTCTGCAATACCGTAATTACGAAGACGACGACGATTGATGATGACATTCTACATACTAATGTGCGTGCGTGTCTTGTGGGGATAGAATAATCGCTCATAACAATGATGATCTTTTTTTTTAGAAAAAACATAATTGCCTGACTGGTTTTAGAGGTCTATATCTTTACAAATAGCCTATAACTCTTTCTTTCTTTCTCTATGAGTTTTTCGAAATGCAACAAGAAACATAGAAAGATTGTGTTATTCAAATCGCTGTTATATGTTTAATGTTCCCGACGACGATTACCTTAATCAATATACTGTATTAATTTACATTGTGTAATCAACCAAGCAACAAATCACTTTTGTTAGTGTACGACTGCGGTAATGGCTGCAATGAGTATTAGTAGTTAAAACCCACATAGATAACAATCGTTCAACGCATAGGCCAAATTAATGTATCTACAGGACGAGGCAGTCTCAAAAGAGAGAATTCCCTAGGCTTTCTGGTCTTTCCAAATTTTTCAAATATAAAACTAACATAATAATGTGGATGATGATGCCTCAACTTGGATAAAATGCAATACATACACAATTATCCACTTGGTACTACAGTTGGCCCATTCAACTGTACGGTAACCACAACACAACATATAACGACATTTTAAGTTACAGTATGCTTGTATTTGGGGTAAAGGGTTCCTAGCCCTTATACATCCATCATCTTTCTACTGAACGTATATGAAGGATAATTTTGATTTTTCCGGATGTCAAAAAAAATTATTAGTATTTTTACCTTAGTAAGATATCAAACATAATAATTGTTGTTATATCATTTGTGTTGTCATAGAAACAAGAAAATAAGATTGTATTACATCTGCGATTGAAAATCAGACGTTTTCCCACTGGTTATATCAACTTTGTTAATAACTGCAGGTGCAGGTGGCCACTATTTGCACTTTCAAGGTTCTTAAAATTTTTAACATCAGTGTCTATTTGCTTTCTCCCATTTCCTTAAGCTCAGTAAAGTTGAAACTCGACTTGATGTGCAGATTTTTCCTCTCTTCATCGGAAGATCTTTCTATAGATGAACTTGGATCGCCATGTGATGATTGCTGGACAATAGCAGTTTTATTGGCGAAGTGGCTCACAGGCACCGGTTCATGGGACTGTTTAGTCAAAGGAACAACCATATTGCACTTTCGTTCCTAGACTTCGGCGGCGCTTATGCTCATAATAGAAACTGTCTGACATAAAATTATCTCCTAAATTATTGATGTCATGTACCATCTTCTGTTGATCTTGCCAAAACCAGACCAATCAGTTTGGGGCTACTATGATGGCGCGTGACCAGAACTCTTCAATCCCTTCTCGAAAAGCTACTAAATCAACTTTACTGTTTGTTTTAGTCATTTAAAAACAACAGCGAAGGGACAAATCATAGGTCGTGAAACTAATTTAACACAGCGAGCTAGATTTTAATTAGGATTCTACTCCATGAAACCTCCCAAATAAGCTTTTTAGAGATCTAGGGGCTACCAAATTAACAAGAGATAAAATCCGAAACAAATTTATCCTCACCCAATCTCCCACATTGAATTAATTTGTAAACTAGTCTCATCATCAAATCATCAATCACATAATCATTCATCATCGTCCGTCATCCCTAAATTTTACGATGAACATTTCTTTTAAAATATATCATCATGCATTAACCAGGTGGAAATTTGCGAAAGCAGGGCCTTATAGAAGCTTGACCCAGCCACTTAATGCAATACCAGTCTGTCTGGCACTAACGGTCCATGAGTCACTGCCGACTTTGATAGCTTTATGAAGCATGCAAATAATGTAATAATCTTACTACTGTAGGATATTAGAGCAAGTCCTTAAGCATCAAGCCTATTTCATACATTAGGAAAGTTGCTGTCCATCGTCTGACCACGCTAGAAGATGTTTGTGTAATAGGTCGTCTATCACCACCAAGTCTGTGGACACTGGTTTTTTTTTTAAGTCTAAACAGTAATTTAAATTGACCAGACTTTTTTTCAAGCTGCGACATCTGAAGTGACAGCTTTCGTGAACAGGATTTAAAGGAGCTCCTCGAGTAAAGCGACAGTTGAATGATACACCCAGCAGAGTCTACTCAACTACTTTTATTTTATTAGGATTTTAGTTAACCACTGGCTCTGTCTGCCTCGCAATAAGAAATGAAGTACATAATAAAGTAAGAGGAAGAAGGATAAACGCGATGAAATGTTTAAAGTATAGATGCATAGAGGAGAAAGAAACAAAAGCAATTTTAAAAATGAAACACCATAAGGGCCGTCAAGAGAGGAAGAGAGAGAAAAAAAAAAAAATAGAGTACGTGTATTGAGAAAGAGATAATTTAGAGCGTAACAAGACAGAAAAGAGAGAACGACAAGAGAGAAAAGAAAACATATAGAAGTAGAGCAAGATTATTACTCTCGATAGTGTTAGGTACCGATTCTTATTTTTTGCTCACATTTTTGCTACTTATAACTTAATTTATCAATTTCAAATATTCTGGCAACTTAAAGTCGTTTGTATTAGACGGCATAAAATTATCATTCATCACATCATTCCACCATTTGCTTTCACAACAATAAAGCAAGAGTAAAACCAAACTTTTGATTTTTCAACTGGTTTTTCTTCCCGTTTTCTGAACAATAAGAACACAAGACGACTTAACAAGTCTTACAAACAAGAGTAAACAAGTTTGGAATGAAACGTATTTCATCTTGTTTTCTGGTCTCAATTCTTCAGTAAATGCAGTCCTCCTTTCATCATCCGTTTTAGCCAACAATTATGGGGTCAGCGTTACAGTTGTCATAGGAGCAGGTATATATGCATCGTAAATAAAGTCTACCGTCGATAGTCACCTCATCGCACACATACCTGTATTTTGACACGGTGGTCTCGTTGGTACACTCTCGTGTAATATCTTCGACTGCCAGCCAGAAACATACAACCAAGATTTAGGTGCGGAAAACGGGATACATAAAAGCAATCTTAACTATCCCCCACTACTTCACCTACCTATTCATTCGTGCGTACGTTTACCTATTTGTCAATCTCTGGTGTATTCACCTATACAATTGACTCTCAATATAACCGTTCATCGAGCTTTCTTTCAAGTTAAAGCAATTAAATGCAATAAACTCATGTTTATATGTATAGAAACTTATCTCATATCATTATAAAGGTTTATATATTTTCGTGTATATAGATATATATGATGGAAAGAAATTCGTCATTTAGGTGAAGGAAAACACTTGTTTACTCGTTGTAGGCTTGCTCCTGACACTAAAGGAAAGTAAACAATGCAAACAGCATAAAAACAGCGATATAGAACAATGTAGAAAGTGATAAAAGTCTCAAGGCGGAAGCAGCACAACGTGCCCTTCTCCACCCTAAAACTAAAAATACAAGTTTGCTTACCCCAGACGTCAACATCGTTTAATCTGACAATCCTGCAGTAGCCATACACCTCAGGACAACAATAGATGGGCGGCGCTTCTCGTCCGTTTGAAGCAACTTGACTCGCTGTTGGTACAATTCACGCATGATAAGCTGTTACCTGCAACACAAACACGGAGTGTGTCAGACTTACTTCTGTGATCGAGTCTCTCCTATTTACCTAGAAAATTGTACTGTTGACAAACACCTTCCCTGAGTAACAAATCGGACGATGGTACATTATGTGGTTTTAAAATATCCGTGTTCTTGACTAAAACAAACAGCAATGTATAATATTGGCACATGGCTGCTTTCTTAATAACAAACAGGTGGATAATCAAGTGCAATGTAAAGCATTAATAATGAACTTTGTTTTCACGCGCATACTTACATGTTCTTTCCGTTAGAGAGATTGATACACGCGACACAGACATCTGACTAGAAGCTGATGTGTGTCTGTGTGTATGCTGTGTCTGTGTGTAGTATGTGTGTGTATTATGTGTCTGTGTGTATGCTGTGTCTGTGTGTATTATGTGTCTGTGTGTATGATGTGTCTGTGTGTATTATGTGTCTGTGTGTATGCTGTGTCTGTGTGTATTATGTATCTGTTTTTATTATGTGTCTGTGTGTATGCTGTGTCTGTGTGTATGATGTGTCTGTGTGTATTAATGTGTCTGTGTGTAGTATGTGTGTGTATTATGTGTCTGTGTGTATTATGTGTCTGTGTGTTTATGTCCACGTATGTGTCATGTGTGTCTCTTTATTAACGGTTTTGCGTGTACCATATGTGACACCACGCAAAACATTTGTTTTCAAATGCACAAAAAGAGAACATATTTTTGTGAAGGCTTTCCCGCCTAGTCGCATATTTGTAGCAAAAGAAATCTTGTGATCTTTTACTTGATGTATATCTAGTATAGTTCTAACATTCACGTTTCATCGTGGAAATAATGCGCCTGTACTCAGATCCACTTGAGATATGTTTGCATGCACCAGGCCTTACACCTAAATAACTAAATATCTTTAACCATTAGTCCACACGCAGTCAACAGTTCTCAATACTTACTTCCAATGTCTACATTATTCCTTAAAACAAAACAATGATAATCACGACCACTGGTCTAGGTATCTTCCTCTCATTGCAAGGTTTTATCCCTTATCCTAAACAGGACATTCAGTGGGTGGGGAGGTCGTTTCCCTCCATCTATCTGACCACTAAAAGTTAAAATGTTCCTACTTTTTGACACTCTACTCTGTAGACTGACGGAGTCTCGCCAGGAATTAACCCTCTACCGTTGGTTGAGGTGTTAGTCGGTGATGATGAAACTCCTTGTAGCGAGTTGTGAGTGTCATCGGTATTTGTCAATTAAGTAGCCACCATCATCAAGTCTAATTCCTTTTTCAATGTAGCTTAACTAATAAAAAACAGTTCTTATATTATTATATTTCATTAAGCCATGCTAAATTCTAAGTGTCTTGAGCTTTTTACGGGACGAAAAAACTAAACATATCCAAAAGAAGAAAACATCCATGCACAAATCTTTTGATAGAAACACAATAAGATGAGTAAAAGAAAAACTCAGATGAAGTAAACGTACCACAGTCGACGTGGATAAGAAACAAAAGCCCGCACAGGTAGAAGGCGGCGGCCATTAACTGATGTGTTGTTGTCATGTTGGTCTTGTGGAGTGAGAACTCGCGGCCTCTTGTCTTTCCTCAGGTGAACGTGGTGACAGCAATGGTGAGACTACTCGGGGCGTGTAGCAGGCAGCTAGTCGGTGATCTATGTCCTTGCTGGTTGATCCGGTGACTCCACCTAAAGGTGAATTGACAATATCCTTACTGATGGCCTGCCTTTTATATCTTACACACCATGTCACATGACAGTGTGAAGAGGGGGGTGGTTGACTTGTACATGCAATAGAAAATTTCTTCCACGTAACTGATAATTTCTCATGGGGGGGGGGTCAATGGGAATATGAGTGGAACTGGGAGATTTGAAGATGGGGGTGAGCGAAGAAATTAATTAGCTTGTGTATGTCGGGAGCGGTTGGGAGAGTGTCACTGCTCGTTAACGCTACAGGTGTTGTTTAATCTCTTAATCTCCAGAAGCTCAGTGTTCTTATTATTATTAATATTATTAATATTATTATTATTATTAACGGCAAAATAGATGTCGGGTAATCGGTCGAAGAAGCAAGCAGCTTTAATATTTGGAAACCACCCTGGCCAAGGACAGTTGACAGCAACAAAGACTACGACCTACACGTGTACTTCCGGATACAATCTGTACAAGTCACTTGTAGTAGCGATCCTGCTTTGATGTTGTGAGACATGCTCTCCGATACGAAAAAATAACAGGAATACTTGAGAAGGATGCTTCGTATAGTGTACACATCACATCAAACAATTGACTGTGTATGAAGTACATCTGCCACACTCATATGGTATCACCAACATCTACTTGTAACAGTCAAGCAGTGTAAGTTAGTGTAGTCTGGTCATGTGACCAACCAACCAACCAAACAATAACACAACACAGTGGTAGTTCACAAGAAAGACTCACAAGCGGACGCACAAACAAAACCAAAAACAAAAGCTCATTTTCTATTATAGCCCATTAATCTAAAACTGATGCAGAAATTCAAGGGGTCGTCACACAGAGTTCCTGGTCGAGTGAAGTCGTTGAACGACGAACATTGCAAGCATCTTAAGGTTCTCACTGCAACACAAAACACCGATTACATCAATCTTGTCCATTCTTTTTACTGTATTCGAAACCTATCGCCATATGAAAATGCATTGTCTACAGTTTTTTCGTTGTGCAGATGCATAGCGATAATTACCTTTGTGTTTATTTGGCATGTGGTCAATCCGTACAAGTCATCAGGGCATTCGTCGCAGACAACCCAAGAGTAGCGTACGTGTCTCATCCCATCATGTCTGTGTCATATGTGAATTGGATTATTTGTAAATATAGCTCTAATTATTTAAGCTTAAGTGTCTAGCGTGGTAATATGGAGAGTAAACAAAACAAGGCTACAAGATGACAATTGACGGAGCCACGACATGTTTATAAAAAAGACATGAATAAAAAGATTAAACTAGGAGTTAAAGGAAGATTTGGGAGAAGTCAATCGACCGGAGTTGATGGGAAGAGAAATATCCAACTCACAGACAGGGGGAGGCGATCAGTTGTTGTGCTGGTGTCATGTCTGTCTTGTCCAGCAAACACTCTTGTCCTTCTCTCGGGTGGAAGTGGTCACTGCCAATGGTCAAGTCAGTCGGGGGGGGGGGGCGAGTGGCAGGCAGCCAGACGGTGATCTCCAATGTCCTTGCTGGATGATTTGGAAGGAGCGTGCTTTCACCTAAAGATGATCTGCAATTTCTTTGCTTTTTTCCGTCAATGTATTTCCATATCCCTCACTCCAGTATGCACGCTGGCGTGAAGAGAGGATACTGTTATACTCGGGAGGGAAGTGTGATGAGAGTTTGTGTTGCTTTTACAGAAAAAAGAGGGTAGTAGTAGAGACAGTTTCAAGAATCGTTCAAAATACTAATACCTGCTAAAACTGAATATGGATAGAAGTGTACTCAAAGGACTACATCCAAAATGTTTGCTTTTAAGTAAATACCATAGTTGCTTCCCCTGCAACATAACACTCGCATCTGCAGCATTTCAACCCTCTATTGGCTACTGAAAATGTCCGTCACGATTCTAAATGTTCTGGTGTATAGTTTCTCGATCTGTTTAAAAGAGAAATGCAATTTTTTTAAAAGAAAAAATCTATTTCTGGCCTGTGTGTGAACGCATGAAAGCTGTTGTTCATTAGGTTTAGCGTTGAACGTATGAAAGAGTTGAATGTTTGTTAGGCGTTTCATTGTTTTGTACTACTCCTGTGATTGCCTTGATGATTTGACAAATGTTGTTTCGTCTAACATTTCTCTCTGTGTTTACTCTGTAATACCTAGTAAAACCATTGTCATATTTCCATTTGATATTTTGGTGAAGGCACTTATTTATCCTGTAATAAAAAAATACAGGAATTAATTTTGGTTGCACCTGTTTGTCACGATGATTACTTTTCAATAACTGTATTATCTTACATTGTGTAATTATCCAACCAAGCAACTAATCACTTGTATTGACAAGTGTACGTACGGTAATGCGTGAAAGAGTAATAAGTAGCTAAAACCACTTAGATACAATCGTTAATGGCAATGGCAAATTATGTATCTACAGGACCGAGGTACGTCTCAGAAAGAGTAGGCTTTGCTGTGTTTCCCCACTTTTTCACAAGTTAAACAAGTAAAAATAATAATGATGAAGGGGTCATGACCTAATGCGCAATTACATTTGCTTCTCTTCTGAAAGTATATGAAAGGATAATATTGGATTTTTCAGAATGTCAAACATAAATTACGTTAGCATTTTTACTTACTTAATAGTAAAAATAGTAGAAATTGTTATAAATTTGTGTTGTCATATAATCATATAGATGTACTTACATCTGCGATCGACCAAGTATCAGACGTTTCCCAACCCTGGTCTACCCCGACTTTGTTAAAATAACCTGCAGGTGGTATTGTCAACCTTTCAATGTTTTCTTTTTTTACTACAAGTGTGATTTGCTTTCATCTATAGATCTTAAGATATGAAAGTCGAAAGCCTCGTTGTGTGCAGATGATTTCGCTCTCTTCATCGAAGCATCTTCCTATAGATGAGGATGGCGATGACGATTTGCTGGAAATAGCAGTTTTATTGTGCAGGTGGCTTACAGCACGGTCATGAACATTGGTTTAGTCAAAGGTACAGACCATAATTATATGGCTATTTCGTTGTAGACTTCGGGCTTATGCTCATAATAGAAAATGTTTTGACAGAGAAATAAATCTCCTAAATTTATTGAATGTCGTGTTCCATCTGTGGTTGCCTTACCAAAACCAGACCAAATCATTTTGGAGGTCTACTAAGGCCCGCGGACCAGACCTTTTCAATCCCTTTTCTCGAAAGCTAAATCAACTTTACTGTTTGTTTATCAGTCAGTTAAACAAGCAAACGGACACACATACGTTGAAACTATTTATAGCTGAGCTAGATTTTAATAGATTCTTGCTCCAAGAACCCACAAATAAGCTTTTTTAGAGACTAGGGCTGACCAAATTAACAAGAAAAATCTGCAACAAATATTCCTCACCATATCTACACCATAATTAAATTTGTTTAACTAGTCATCATCAATTATCAATCATCAATCATCAATCATCATAATCATCGTAAATTACGATTGATACATTTCTGTAAAAAATATATCATTGCATAACCAGGGAATTTGCGAGCAGGCCTAGAGAAGTCCTTTTGACCCAGCCAGCTAATGGCACTACCAGTCTGTCTGACACTAACGGTCCCATGAGTCACTGCCGACCTTTGAAAGCTTTATGAAGCATGCAAAATATTGTAATAATCTTGCTCCCTTGTAGTATATTAAAGAGCAAGTCCTTCAGCATCAAGCCCCTATTTCATACATTAGGAAAGTGCTGTCACATCGTCTGTATGAAGATGTTTATGTTGTCTGTCTATCACACCAAGTCTGTGGACACTGTCAAGTCTAAACAGTATTTATTGACAGACCTCAGCTGGACATCTGAAGTGACAGCTTTGTGAAAAGGATTTAAAGAGTCACTAAGCGACAGTTGAATGATAAACACAGCAGTCTACTCAACTACTTTTATTTTATAAGGATTTTAGTTAACTGCTGTCTGCCTCGCAATAAGAAATGAAGAACGATAATAAAGTAGAGGAAGAGGGATAAAAACGGATGAAATGTTTAAAGTATAATGCATAGAGGAGAAAAAAAAACCAATAAAATCAAATATAGGGTTAGGAGATAGAAAGTAGAGAAAGTAAAAAATAGAGTACGTGTATTGAGAAAGAGATAATTTAGAGCGTAACAAGACAGAAAACAGAGAACAACAAGAGAGAACAACAAGAGATAATAGAAGTAGAGCAAGATTATTACTCTGATAGTGTTAGTTACCGATTCTTATTTCTGTTCAACATTTTTGCTAACTTAACTGATTTATCAATTTTAAAATATCTCGCACCTTAAAGTCGTTGTATTACACGGCATAAAATTATCAACCAATCACATTCATATCCACATTTGTTCTCACAACAATAAAGCAAGAGTAAAACAACTTACATTTTCAACTGGTTTTCTTCTGTTTTCTGAGACAATAGAGACACAAGACGACTTAAGCAAGTCTTAAACAAGAGTAAACAAGTTGGAGTGAAACAGTTTCTTGTTTTCTGGTCTCAATTCTTCAGTAAATGCAGTCCTTTTTTCATCGTCCGTTTTAACCAACTGGGAGGTCAACGTTACAGTTGTCATAGGAGCAGGATTTCATGCATCGTGTATGTAGTTCACCTCCGATAGACAGTAACCGGCACAAATACCCGTTGGTTGGCACGGTGGTCTCGTTGGTACACTCACGTTTAATACCTTCGCCTGCCAGCCATAAACATACAACCAAGATTTAGGTGCGGAAAACAGGATACATAAAATCAATCTTAACTATCCCCCACTACTTCACCTACCTATTCATTCGTGCGTACGTTTACCTATTTGTCAATCTCTCGTGTATTCACCTATACAATTGACTCTCAATATATCTGTTCACAGATCTATCTTTCAAGTTAAAACAATTAAATGCATAAAACTCATGTTTAAATGTATAGAAACTCATTTTATATCATTTTAAGGGTTTATATATTTTTGCGTTTGCTTATATAGTTTATGGACAGAAACTCGTCATTTAGGTGAAGGAAAACACTTGTTTACTCGGTGTAGGCTTCCTCATGACACTAAAGGGAAGTACACAATGCAAACAGCATACAACAGCAGAAATATAACAATGTAAGAAAGTGAATAAAAGTCTCACACGCGGACGCACACTCAAACCCTCCTCGTCCCAAATGTTTATTTACCGGCCTCGTCGGCCAATCTGTATACTCTGGTCGACAAGCAGTATTTTTGATCGTCAGAACAATAAATAGAATCCGCGCGTTCTCCGGTAATGCACTGTGTCGTGTTCTCACAACTCTTGCATCTTAAGCTGTTCACTGCAACACAAAACACGGAGTGTGTCAGACTTACTTCTGTGATCGAGTCTCTCCTATTCACCTGGAAAATTGTTAACTCTTGACAAACACCTTCCCTGAGTAACAAACATTGGACGATGGTACATTATGTGGTTTTAAAATATCCGTGTCTTCTTGACTAGAACAAACAGCAATGTATAATATTGGCACATGGCTGCTTTCTTAATAACAAACAGGTGGACAATCAAGTGCAATGTAAAGCATTAATAATGAGCTTTCTTTTCACGCGCAGACTTACATGTTCTTAGACTGACGGTGTCTCGCCAGGAATAAACCCTCTACCGTTGGTTGAGGTGTTAGTCGCTGATGATGAAACTCCTTGTAGCGAGTTGTGAGTGTCATCGGTATTTGTCAATTAAGTAGCCACCATCATCAAGTCAAATTCCTAGTGCATTGTCACTTGACTAATACACCAGTTCTTATATTATTCTAGTTCATTAAGCAACGCTAAATGCTAAGTGTCTTGAGCTTTTTACTGGACGAACAAACTAAACATATCCAAAAGAAGAAAACATCCATTCACAAAACTTTTAATAGAAACAAAATAAGATGAGTACAAGAAAGAGTCAGATGAAATAAACCTACCGGGGTCGACGTGGAGAAGAAACAAAAGCCCGCACAGGTAGAAGGCGGCCATTAACTGATGTGTTGTTGTCATGTTGGTCTTGTGGAGTGAGAACTCGCGGCCTCTTGTCTTTCCTCAGGTGAAAGTGGTGACAGCAATGGTGAGACAACTCGGGGCGTGTTGCAGGCAGCTAGTCGGTGATCTATGTCCTTGCTGGTTGATTAGTGACTCAGCCTACAGGTGAATTGTCAATATCCTTACACGGTCGCCTGCCTTTTATATCTTACACACCATGTCACATGACAGTGTAAAGAGGGGGGTGGTTGACTTGTACATGCAATAGAAAATTTCTTCCACGTAACTAATAATTTCTAATTGTAGGGGTAGGGGGAATGTGAATGTGAGGTGAACTGGGAGATTTGAAGATGGGGGTGAGCTAAGAAATTAAGTAGCTTGTGTAGGTGTGGAGAGGTTGAGAGAGTGTCACTGCTCGTTAACGCTACAGGTGTTGTTTAATCTCTTAATCTCCAGAAGCTCAGTGTTCTTATTGTTATTAATAGTATTAATATTATTATTATTAACGGCAAAACAGATGTCGGGTAGTCGGTCGAAGAAGTAAGCAGCTTTAATACTTGCAAGCCACCCTGGCCAAGGACGGTTCACAGCAACAAAGACTACGACCTACACGTGTACTTCCAGATACAATCTGTACAAGTCACTTGCAGTAGCGATCCTGCTTTGCTGGTGTGAGACATGCTCTCCGATACGAAAAAATAACAGGAATACTTGAGAAGGATGCTTCGTATAGTGTACACATCACATCAAACCATTGACTGTGTATTAAGTACATCTGCCACACTCATATGACATCACCAACATCTTGCAAAAGTCAAGCAGTGTAAGTTAGTATAGTCTGGTCATGTGACCAACCAACCATCCAACCAACCAACCAACCAACCAACCAACCAACCAACCAACCAACCAACCAACCAACCAACCAACCAACCAACCAACCAACAGTGTAGTAGTTCGCAAGAAAGACTCACAAGAGGACGCACAAACAAAACCAAAAACAAATGCTTTTCTAGTATAGACGATGAATCTGAAAATGGTGCAGAAATTTACGGGGGGGGGGGGGTGGTCACACAGAGTTCCTGGTCGAGTGAAGTCGTTGAACGACGAACATTGCAAGCATCTTATAGTTCTCACTGCAACACAAAACACCGATTACATCAGTCTTGTCCATTCTTTTTACTGTATTGGAAACCTATCGCCATATGAAAATGCATTGTCTACAGTTTTTTCGTTGTGCAGATGAGATGCATAGCGATAATTACCTTTGTGTTTATTGGCATGTCGTCAATCCGTACAAGTCATCAGGGCATTCGTCGCAGACAACCCAAGAGAAGCCTACTTGTCTCATCCCCTCATGTCTGTGTCATATGTGAATTGGATTATTTGTAAATATAGCTCTAATTATTTAACTTTCAGTGTCTAGCGTGGTAACGGGGAGAGTAAAGAAAACAAGACTACAAGATGACAATCGACAGAGCCACGACATGTTTATAAAAAAGACATGAATAAAAAGATTAAACTAGGAGTTAAACGAAGATTCCGGAGAAGTCAATCGACCGGAGTTGATGGGAAGAGAAATATCCAACTCACAGACAGGGGGAGTCGATCAGTTGTTGTGCAGGTGTCATGTCTGTCTTGTCTAGCAAACACTCTTGTCCTTCTCTCGGGTGGAAGTGGTCACTGCCAATGGTCAAGTCAGTCGGGGGGCGAGTGGCAGGCAGCCAGTCAGTGATCTCCAATGTCCTTGCTGGACGATTTGGAGGGAGCGTGCTTTCACCTAAAGATGATCTGCAATTTCTTTGCTGGATTTCGTCAATGTCCTTCCATATCCCCCACACCAGTATTCACTCTAGCATGAAGAGAGGATGCTGTTATACTGGGGAGGGAAGTGTGAGGAGAGTTTGTGTTGCTTTTCTAGAAAAAAAGAGGGTAGTAGTAGAGACAGTTTCAAGAATCGTTCAAAATACTAATTGCTGCTAAAACTGAATATGGATAGAACTGTACTCAAGGGACGATATCCAAAATGTTTGCTTTTATGTAAATACCGTAGTTGCTTCCTATGCAACATAACACTTGCATCTACAGCATTTCAACCCTTTATTGGCTACTGAAAATGTTTTTGTCACTTTCAGCCTCTACACAATGTATGACCGGCACGGTTCTAAAGGTGTATAGTTTGTCGATTTGTTTAAAAGAGAAACGCAATTTTTCTAAAGAAAAAATCTAATTCGAATGTTAGAGAGATGAGGGGAAGAGACAGCTTGTCCTTTTTATTTTATACATTTATATGCTTGTCTTGGGTTGCTTGTGACGTTTGTTGAGTGGGAATGAGTTTTGGGTAGGTGGGATGAAAGTGTCACTCAGTTGTAATGCTGCAAGTTTTTCTGAATGTCTCATCTCCTGCAACACGTCGTTTGAAACTCATGCTATCCTATGTCTGTTGTTTAAAATTTCATCCTGGAAACCCTGCGTACCGTGCTGTCTTCAGACCTCAGCATGCTGCCTTGTATGCCATTCGTACCAAGGAGCAAAAACCTCTATCACTCCGAGTAGCACCTCACCTACAAGCTGCCGGAGTAGATATTAATCAGGTAGAACCTTTATCTCTGCAACAACTCCTCCTAGGACCCTTCCTGTTCCAGAGATCCGTTTTGATCTAACAGCTTTCAAAAAAAGGGGACACTAGTGACCCCATCTACCTCCAACACGTTCATGAACTCATTTCTGACTATCCTAAATTCTTCTCAGTTTTTACAGATGGCTCCAAAATCCCAAGTGGAGGCCCAGTCGCTGCGGCAGCAGTTCCATCCTGCCAACCACAACGGGCTGTTTCAGTCCGACTGGCAGACGAATGTTCTAGTTTCACAGCAGAACTCCATGCCATCTTGCTTGCCTTGCAGCATGCTCACCGTTCGTCAGAGCACAACTTTTTGATAATTTCAGACTCCCTTTCCTCGTCTACCCCAGCTTTGTTAAAAAAAAAAAAAAAACAACAAAAAACCTGCATGTGGTATTGTCAACTTTCCAATGTTTTTATTTTTATTTTCATTTTTATTTTTACCACAAGTGTGATTTGGATTCATCTATAGATCTTAAGGTCTGAAAGTTGAAAGCCTCGTTGTGTGCAGATGATGTCGCTCTCTTCATCCGAAGCATCTTCCTATAGATGAGGATGGCGATGACGATTTGCTGGAAATAGCAGTTTTATTGTGCAGGTGGCTTACAGCACGGTCATGAAAATTGGTTTAGTCAAAGGTACAGACCATAACAATATGGCTATTTCGTTCTAGACTTCGGGCTTATGATCATAATAGAAAATATTTTAATAGAGAAAAAAATATCCTAAATTTATTGAATGTAGTGTTCCAGCTGTGGTTGCATTGCCAAAACCAGACGAAAATCATTTCGGAGGTCTGATATGGCCCGCGGACCAGACCTTTTCAATCCCTTTTCTCGAAAGCTAAATCAACTTTATCGTTTGTTTTACTAAAAAATTATCTGTTAGTTAAAGAAGCGAACGGACACACATATGTTCCAACTATTTATAGCTGAACTAGATTTTAATAGATTCTAGCTCCATGAACGCTCAAATAAGCTTTTTTAGAGACTAGGACTCACCAAATTAACAAGAAAAATCCAAAACAAATTGTCCTCACCATATCTCCACCATAATTAAATTTGTTTAACTAGTCATCATCAATCATCATTCATCAATCATCAATAATCGTCTTCATCATCGTCAATTCCGATTGAACATTTCTTTAAAAAATAGAACATTGCATCCCCAGGGAAGTTGCGCGCAACGCTATAGAGAAGTCCTTTAGACCCAACCACCTTCCAGTCTGTCTGGCACTAACGGTCCCATGAGTCACTGCCGACCTTTCAAAGCGTTGTGAAGCATGCAAAATAATGTAATAATCTTGCTCCCTTCTAGTATATCAAAGAACAAATCCTTCAGCATCAAGCCCCTATTTCATACATTAGGAAAGTGCTGTCCCATCGTCTGACCACGCTAGAAGATGTTTATGTTGTTTGTCTATCACACCAAGTCTGTGGACACTGTCAAGTCTAAACAGTATTTATTGACAGACCTCAGCTGGACATCTGAAGTGACAGCTTTGTGAAAAGGATTTAAAGAGTCACTAAGTGACAGTTGAATGATAAACACAGCAGTCTACTAAACTACTTTTATTTTATAGGATTTTAGTCAACTGCTGTCTGCCTCGCAATAAGAAATGAAGTACGATAATGAAGTAGAGGAAGAGGGATAAAAACGGATGAAATGTTTAGAGTTTAATGCATAGAGGAGAAAGAAAAAAAGCAATAAAAAATCAAATATAGGGTAAGGAGATAGAAGGTAGAGAAAGTAAAAAGTAGAGTACGTGTATTGAGAAAGAGATAATTTAGAGCGTAACAAGACAGAAAAGAGAGAACGACAAGAGAGAAAACAAGAGATAATAGAAGTAGAGCAAGATTATTACTCTGATAGTGTTAGCTACCGATTCTTATTTTTGCTCAACATTTTTGCTAACTTAACTTATTTATCAATTTCAAAATATCTGGCACCCTAAAGTCGCTGTATTAGACGGCATAAAATTATCAATCAATCACATTCATATCCACATTTGTTCTCATACAATAAAGCAAGAGTAAAACAACTTTGATTTTCAACTGGTTTTCTTCGGTTTTCTGAGACAATAGAGACACAAGACGACTTAAGCAAGTCTTAAACAAGAGTAAACAAGTTGGAGTGAAACAGTTTCTTGTTTCATGTGGTCTCAATTCTTCAGTAAATGCAGTCCTCCTTTCATCGTCCGTTTTAGCCAATGACAGATGTGCCGTTAACGTCAGAGTTACAGTTGTCAGTGGGGCAGGTTTTTACGCATCGGTAATATCGTATTCCGCTTATGGTAATATAATCGCAAAAATTGATGATCGAGTTGCCACCACACTCACGTCTCTTACCTTGAGCTGCCAGCAACAAACATACAACCAAGATTTAGGTGAGGAAAACGGGATACATAAAAGCAATCTTAACTATCACCCACTACTTTACCTATCTGTTCATTCGTGCGTACGTTTACCTATTTGTAAATCTCTCGTGTATTCACATATACAATTGACTCTCAATATCATCGAGCTTTCTTTCAAGTTAAACCAATTAAATGCAAAAAACTCATGTTGAAATGTACAGAAACTCATTTCATATCATATTCATGGTTTATATATTTTGGTGTATACATATTACAGGGAAATAAACTCGTCATTTAGGTGAAGAAAACACTTGTTTACTCATTGTAGGCTTGGTCCTGACACTAAAGGAAAGTAAACAATGCACACAGCATACAACAGGAGAAATAGAACAATGTAAGAAAGTGAATTAAAGTCTTATAGGCGGATGAACACTCAACACCCCCCCCCCCCCCCCAAAAAAACAAAAACAAAACAAAAACACAACAACAACAAAAAAACAAAAACGGTTTATTTACTGTCGACGCCGGGGGTTACACTGACTAATCTGGTAGTCAAGCAGTAGCCACCAGAACACGAAATAGATAGCGCACTTCCTCCGTTGTCGCAAACTGGTTGGCTGAAGGTACAATTCTTACATTCTATGCTGTTCACTGCAACACAAAACACGGAGTGTGTCAGACTTGCTTCTGTGATCGAGTCTCTCCTATTCACCTGGAAAATTGTTACCTGTTGACAAACACCTTCCCTGAGTAACACAACATCGGACGATGGTACATTATGTGGTTTTAAAATATCCGTGTCTTCTTGACTAAAACAAACAGCAATGTATAATATTGGCACATGGCTGCTTTCTTAATAACAAACAGGTGGACAATCAAGTGCAATGTAAAGCATTAATAATGAACTTTGTTTTCACGCGCAGACTTACACGTTCTTAGACTGACGGTGTCTCGCCAGGAATTAACCCTCTACCGTTGGTTGAGGTGTTAGTCAGTGATCTGCTGATTAAACTCCTTGTAGCAAATTGTGAGTGTCATCGGTATTTGTCAATGAAGTAGCCACTATCAACAATTCAGATTCCTACTGCAATGTCACTTGACTAATACACCAGTTCTTATATTATTTTAGTTCATTAAGCCATGCTAAATGCTAAGTGTCTTGAGCTTTTTACTGGACGAACAAACTAAACATATCCAAAAGAAGAAAACATCCATACACAAAACGTTTTATAGAAACAAAAAAGATGAGTACAAGAAAAAGTCAGATGAAGTAAACCTACCAGAGTCGACGTGGAGAAGAAACAAAAGCCCGCACAGACAGAAGGCGGCGGCCATTAACTGATGTGTTGTTGTCATGTTGGTCTTGTGGACTGAGAACTCGCGGCCTCTTGTCTTTCCTCAGGTGAAAGTGGTGACTGCAATGGTGAGACTACTCGGGGTGTGTAGCAGGCAGCTAGTCGGTGATCTATGTCCTTGCTGGTTGATTCGTGACTCCACCTAAAGGTGAATTGACAATATCCTTACTGGTCGCCTGCCTTTTATATCTTACACAAAATGTCACATGACAGTGTGAAGAGCGGGTTGGTTGACTTGTACATGCAATAGAAAATTTCTTCCACGTAACTGATAATTTCTCATAGGGGTGGGGGGGGGGATGGGAATGTGAGTGGAACTGGGAGATTTGAAGATGGGGTGAGCGAAGTTAAGTAGCTGGTGTAGGTCGGGAGGGGTTGGGAGAGTGTCGCTGCTCGTTAACGCTACAGGTGTTGTTTAATCTCTTAATCTCAAGAAGCTCAGTGTTCTTAATAATAATAATAATAATAATAATAATATAATAATAATAATAATAATAATAATAAATATTATTATTATTATTATTAACGGCAAAACAGATGTCAGGTAATCTGTCGAAGAAGTAAGCAGCTTTAATACTTGCCAGACAGACTGGAAGGTGGTTGGGTCTAAAGGACTTCTCTATAGGGTTGCGCGCAAATTCCCTGGGGATGCAATGTTCTATTTTTTAAAGAAATGTTCAATCGTAATTGACGATGATAATGACGATGATTGATGATTGATGAATGATGATTGATGATGACTAGTTAAACAAATTTAATTATAATGGAGATATGGTGAGGACAATTTGTTTTGGATTTTTCTTTTTAATTTGGTGAGTCCTAGTCTCTAAAAAAGCTTATTTGAGCTTTCATGGAGCTAGAATCTATTAAAATCTAGCTCAGCTATAAATAGTTTCAACGTATGTTTGACCGTTCGCTTGAGGGTGAGCGAAGAAATTAAGTAGCTTGTGTAGGTCGGGAGGGGTTTGGAGAGTGTCACTGCTCGTTAACGCTAAAGATGTTGTTTAGTCTCTTAAGCTCCAGAAGCTCAGTGTTCTTATTGTTATTTATATTATTAATACTATTATTATTAACGGCAAAACAGATGTCAGGTAATCTGTCGAAGAAGTAAGCATCTTTAATACTTGGAAGCCACCCTGACCAAGGACAGTTGACAGCAACAAAGACTACGACCTACACGTGTACTTCCAGATACAATCTGTACAAGTCACTTGTAGTAGCGATCCTGCTTTGCTGGTGTGAGACATGCTCTCCGATACGAAAAAATAACAGGAATACGTGAGAAGGATGCTTCGAATAGTGTACACATCACATCAAACCATTGACTGTGTATGAAGTACATCTGCCACACTCATATGACATCACCAACATCTACTTGCAACAGTCAAGCAGTGTAAGTTAGTGTAGTCTGGTCATGTGACCGGGTATGACACCTTTCGGACACCGGCCCTCAAGGTAACTTGGAGCGTGGACGACTACACGGTTGCTAAAAGAAAAAGTATCTGACTAAAGTTAAGGACTGGACTGGTCCTCCCCACGACAGGTACAACTCAAGGGAAGACTAGCTGGCTAACTTCGACGAGTAACAGGCTAGCACACAGACACTTTAGTTCTGTACTTTGTATAGCATTCTGCTTACGATTGTCTCACACTTGCACAAAAATGTCACAAGCGCTGTACTGGGATTTATAACATCATTGGTGGGCCATACAAAAGTGTCTACTTTAAGATTGTCTCACTCTACTTGGTCAAGCGAAAGTTTGCTAAAGGGAGTTAACACGTTTGCAAGGTGCACAATCCCAGCCTGCCTTTCACTGCTCTCCTATGGTTCATCATAATCCTCATTTTTGTCATTAGGTGCGCGGGAAATCAAAAGGAAAGGGAAACAACTGTTTGGTGTCTGACGTCTGTAAAGCATGTTTATAGTTGGAAACTTCCATAGGAGACACGGTCTACGTGAAGAGTACGTGCCGTCCCTGTCATGCACTCGTAATGTATGTGTCTATCTCGTAGTAGACGCTCCTACATGTCGCTCAAACTTTACTTACTCTCCATTTATCTTGCTATCAAAAAGCTTACAAATATGCGGAAATATGCGGTTGGCTTCGTGGACCGGATCAAGTGATTAAAATTCCTCACCTCGGGTATACATGGTTGCTCCTAATTTATGTAAATTAAACTTGTATAAAGTCTGTTATTAATTTTACACGTTTCAAACGAAGCATATAAAGTCAAACATTCATACTTTTTAATGTCGGGAAAATATGGCTTCCTTTGTTGACATTACCCAGTGTCTCACACACATCACTGCCAAGGGCGCAGTCCTGTACCGTTGACATTATTATTTTGTTCCTTCAATGTCTTATACTGTGTTTGTGTCTACCGTGCATTGGTTATAGGAACTCCACATCGTTATTATTTTCTTATTATTTGTTCATCTGTCATTTTTATGGTTTGCTACTGTCTTTATAGTTTATTGTAGTTTTTTTAAGGGGTATAGACTATACATTTATTTGTGTTTTTCTTAATATATCCTATTTACCTGGTGAATTAAAATAATTTGATGAGCAAAACGTATGCTCTGGATAGGTTATGTATAAATGTGTGTGTGTGTGTGTGGTAGTAGTTGTTGTAGTAGCGATAAGTAAGAAAACTTGTCATTTGAGTGGAGATAGGGACTTCTTTATTCCCGTTATGGAGGATAGGTAAATAAACAAACAAAAAATAATACAACAGTGTGATTTGTTTTGGATATTTAAAACAAAAATCATCAGCCGTAGTCTCCACTGATGGTCAGTTAACTTTAGTCTGATGACAAGTGTCGTCAAAACTAGGATGGATTATCTAAGAGAAACAATAGATGGAGCTAGCCACTGGATGGCAGTTGTCTGTAAACATGGCATTTTAAAAGCTTACGGCGAGAGGAACGAATCATCCACAAGTTTGTCATCAGTAAATTAACCCTCGTGTGCCTCAGAAACTCTTTGCATCTTATTTTCAGGCTCTAGACGACCTTCTTTCTTTTTTTCTTTTTTTAAGATTCCGTACGAAAATTGAACGAATAAACGACAAAGACGACAAAAATCGTTTGTTGTGGATTCAAATCTCGATTTTTGATCATGACTACCCTTTCATAACAATATAAACTGACGATGTCATTAAACGGTAATTCCACTTTGAACTCTGATTGCCTTCCTCCAGCAGTTTCACAATGTCAAGCTATCACAGCAAACTTTGCGTGAACTACAAGCCAGGCTGAAATGATTGACATCATATATCTCCAAAAACTGAGTGTTCTTATTGTTATTAATATTATTAATAATATTATTAATATTGTTAATGCATGTGTCATACAGAAATATTTAACGTTAAAAGTTACAAATCAGCTTTTTCCAGTAACTTTTTAAAAGAATGTGATATTATTATTATTATTATTATTATTATTATTATTATTATTATTATTATTATTATTATTATTATTATTATTATTATTATTCGTGTGTCATACAGAGATATTTAACGTTTAACTTCACAGACAGTTTTAAATGTAAATTCGGTTGCTTAGGAGACCTCCAGGGCAAAGTCAAGGCCTTGTCATACCCGGTCACATGACCAGACTACACTAACTTACACTGCTTGACTATTGCAAGTAGATGTTGGTGATGTCATATGAGTGTGGAGGTGTACTTCATACACAGTCAATGGTTTGATGTGATGTGTACACTAATCGAAGCATCCTTCTCAAGTATTTGTGTTATTTTTTCGTATCGGAGAGCATGTCTCACACCAGCAAAGCAGGATCGCTACTACAAGTGACTTGTACAGATTGTATCTGGAAGTACACGTGTAGGTCGTAGTCATTGTTGTGAACCGTCCTTGGCCAGAGTGGCTTCCAAATATTAAAGCTGCTTACTTCTTCGACAGATTACCTGACATCTGTTTTGCCGTTAATAATAATAATAATAATAATAATAATAATAATAATAATAATTATAATATTAATAATAATATTAATAACAATAAGAACACTGAGCTTCTTGAGATTAAGAGATTAAACAACACATGTAGCGTTAACGAGCAGCGACACTCTTCCAACCACTCCCGACCTACACCAGCTACTTAACTTCGCTCACCCCCATCTTCAAATCTCCCAGTTCCACTCACATTCCCCTCCCCCCCCCCCATGAGAAATTATCAGTTACGTGGAATAAATTTTCTATTGCATGTACAAGTCAACCATCCCCCTCTTCACACTGTCATGTGACATGGTGTGTAAGATATAAAAGGCAGGCGACCAGTAAGGATATTGATAGATCACCGACTAGCTGCCTGCAACACGCCCCGAGTAGTCTCACCATTGCTGTCACCACTTTCACCTGAGGAAAGACAAGAGGCCGCGAGTTCTCACTCCACAAGACCAACATGACAACAACACATCAGTTAATGGCCGCCGCCTTCTGTCTGTGCGGGCTTTTCTTTCTTCTCCACGTCGACTGTGGTAGGTTTACTTCACCTGACTCTTTCTTGTACTCATCTTATTTTGTTTCTATTAAAAGTTTTGTGAATGGATGTTTTCTTCTTTTGGATATGTTTAGTTTGTTCGTCCAGTAAAAAGCTCAAGACACTTAGCATTTAGCATGGCTTAATGAACTAGAATAATATAAGAACTGGTTTATTAGTCAAGTGACAATGCACTAGGAATCTGACTTGATGATGGTTGCTACTTAATTGACAAATACCGATGACACTCACAACTCGTTACAAGGAGTTTCATCATCACCGACTAACACCTCAACCAACGGTAGAGGGTTAATTCCTGGCGAGACACCGTCAGTCTAAGAACGTGAAAACAAAGTTCATTATTAATGCTTTACATTGTACTTGATTGTCCACATGTTTGTTATTAAGAAAGCAGCCATGTGCCAATATTATACATTGCTGTTTGTTTTAGTCAAGAAGACACGGATATTTTAAAACCACATAATGTACCATCGTCCGATGTTGTGTTACTCAGGGAAGGTGTTTGTCAACAGGTAACAATTTTCCAGGTGAATAGGAGAGACTCGATCACAGAAGCAAGTCTGACACACTCCGTGTTTTGTGTTGCAGTGAACAGCTTATCATGCGTGAATTGTACCTTCAGCCAACCAGTTTGCGACAACGGACGAAGCGCGCCATCTATTGTTTGTCCTGAAGGTTATGGCTACTGCACGACTATCACATTATCCGCTCTTGACTTACCGGGTAAGTAAACTTGTTTTTTTTTAGGGGTGGAGGGTTGATTGTGCGTCCGCCTGTGAGACTTTTATTCACTTTCTTACATTGTTATATTTCTGCTGTTGTATGCTGCGTGAAGCCTACACCGAGTAAACACGTCCCTTCTTTACCTAAATGACGAGTTTCTTTACATCAAATATATATATACACACGAAAATATATAAACCGTATATATGATATGAAATGAGTTTCTGTACATTTAAACATGAGTTTATTGCATTTAATTGTTTTAACTTAAAATACAGATCTGTGAACAGATATATTGAGTCAATTGTTTAGGTGAATACACGAGAGATTGACAAATAGGTAAACGTACGAACGAATGAATAGGTAGGTAAAGTAGTGGGTGATAGTTAAGATTGCTTTTATGTATCCCGTTTTCCGCACCTAAATCTTGGTTGTATGTTTTTTTTTTTGCTGGCAGGCGAAGGTAGGAGACGTGGTTGTGGCACCAAGCTATACATCGGTACGCAGTGCCAGGAAGTGGTTATCTCCGGTTACCGTTATACACATTGCGTGCAAACCTGCACCTCTAACAACTGTAACGTTGACGTTAACGGCACATCTGTCATTGGCTAAAACGGACGATGAAAGGAGGACTGCATTTACTGAAGAATTGAGACCATGAAACAAGATGAAACTGTTTCACTCCAACTTGTTTACTCTTGTTTAAGACTTGCTTAAGTCATCTTGTGTCTCTATTGTCTAAAAAAACGGAAGAAAACCAGTTGAAAATCAAAGTTGTTTTACTCTTTATTGTTGTGACAACAAATGTGGATATGGATGTGATTGGCTGATAATTTTATGCCGTCTAATGCAACGACTTTAAGGTGGAAGATATTTTAAAATTGATTAATAAGTTAAGTTGGCAAAAAAGTTTGAGCAGGAATAAGAATCGGTAACTAAAACTATCAGAGTAATAATCTTGCTCTACTTCTATTATCTCTTGTTGTTCTCTCTTGTTGTTCTCTCTTTTCTGTCTTGTTACGCTCTAAATTATCTTTTTCTCAATACACGTACTCTATTTTTTACTTTTTCTACCTTCTATCTCCTTACCCTATATTTCAATTTTTTTTGTTTTTGTTTTTCTTTCTCTTCTATGGATTCTACTTTAAACATTTCATCTGTTTTCATCCCTCTTCCTTTACTTTATTATCGTTCTTCATTTCTTATTGCGAGGCAGACAGCAGTTAACTAAAACCCTTATAAAATAAAAGTAGTTGAGTAGACTGCTGTGTTTATCATTCAACTGTCGCTTAGTGACTCTTTAAATCCTTTTCACAAAGCTGTCACTTCAGATGTCCAGCTGAGGTCTGTCAATAAATACTGTTTAGACTTAACAGTGTCCACAGACTTGGTGTGATAGACAAACAACATAAACATCTTCTAGCGTGGTCAGACGATGGGACAGCACTTTCCTAATGTATGAAATAGGGGCTTGATGCTTAAGGACTTGCTCTTTAATATACTACAAGGGAGCAAGATTATTACATTATTTTGCATGCTTCACAACGCTTTCAAAGGTCGGCAGTGACTCATGGGACCGTTAGTGCCGGACAGACTGGTAGTGCCATTAGCTGGCTGGGTCAAAAGGGCTTCTATAGGCCTGCTCGCAACTTCCCTGGGAATGCAATGATGTATTTTTTACAGAAATGTATCAATCGTAATTTAAGATGATTATGATTGATGATTGATAATGGATGATTGATGATTTATGATTGATGATGACTAGTTAAACAAATTTAATTATGGTGGAGATATGGTGAGGATAATTTGTTTCGGATTTTTCTTTTCAATTTGGTCAGCCCTAGTCTCTAAAAAAGCATATTTGAGGGTTCATGGAGCTATAATCTATTAAAATCTAGTTCAGCTATAAATAGTTTCAACTATGTTTGTCCGTTCGCTTGTTTAACTGACTGATAAACAAACAGTAAAGTTGATTTAGCTTTTGAGAAAAGGGATTGAAAAGGTCTGGTCCGCGGACCATATCAGACCTCCGAAATGATTTGGTCTGGCTTTGGCAAGGCAACCACAGATGTAACACGACATTCAATAAATTTAGGAGATTTATTTCTGTGTCAAAACATTTTCTATTATGAGCATAAGCCCGAAGTCGAGAACGAAATAGCCATATAGTTATGGTCTGTTCCTTTTACTAAATCAATGTTCATGACCGTGCTGTAAGGCACTTGCACAATAAAACTGCTATTTCCAGCAAATCGTCATCGCCATCCTCATCTATAGGAAGATGCTTCGGATGAAGAGGGCGAAGTCATATGCACACAACGAGTCTTTCAACTTTGGACAGACCTTAAGATCGAATATTTTTTATGTTAAAGAGAAGGAGAAAGATAATGTTGCACTAAGGGTTACCCTATAACTGTTTCTTAAGATGTATAATTATCACACAATCACATCCATTTCTACATTTGTTCGCACAACAAATAAACAACAGTGAAACAACTGAGATTTACAACTGTTTTTCTTTATTTTTCTGGACAAAATTTGCACAGTTTCATGTCAGATGTCGCCATGTATTTAAGAGAAACCGACAAAAACATTTTAAAGCCTTCAATGGCAGGAATGTCTGCTTAACTTGCATTCGGGGAGGTTAGCAGGAAACAATAGAAAGAGAAGACGACTTTCAAGTGGAATAAACGATTTATCGCTTGTGTAATTTGGATAAAATTTGATTTAAAAGTAGTAGAATTTGTTGAATAGCTTCTTTTATAATATGTATAAACTTAATATAATACTTTTGGTGTCACTGGCAGTTTCTGAGAAAGTGTCGTCGGCAAATGCAGTCCTTTTCTCATGGGTCGTTGGCTTTGTTGTTACAGCGGTCCGTTTGGCAGCTCCTAGCGCACACCGTTAGTATTGAGGACACTTGTTTACACCCACTTAGTGACTCATTGTTGCAGGAACGATGGGCTGAGATATGTCCTGAGCAAAATTGGCCATGCTATAGCAGAGGTAAGGGATACATAAAGTAATGTTATCTATCCTTCCACTCATCCATCTACATATCTACCCATCCATCTCTTCACTTGCTTGTTAATATATCAGCCGTCACCTATAAATTTGTTTTTATTTTAGAATATGCTAACATCTACATTAAATTTGATGAAATAAACGTCTCCACAAATATTTATATCGAAATTCCCCTTATCACCTGTATATAACAGAACGAGAGAGAGAGAACAATGGAATGTAGCGAAGGCTTGCGCCCATGACTACAGAGAGGTAAGGAATGCAAACAGAACACAATGACAGTAATACAACAGTGTAGTAGTGCACGGACGAACAGACGAAACGAAAAACAAATGTTTGCTTACCGTCTGAATAAGTAGCTTTAAGAGTCATGCAGTAAATGAAGGAGGGCTCACACTGGACATCTGCCACTTCTCCGGAGTAGCAGTTGGGATCAGTTTGTTCACAATTCTTGCAGATTAAGCTGTTGACTGCAACATAAAGAACTTCAGTCTTGCTTCTGTGATCGAATCTTTGCTATTCTCCGGAAATGTGTTAATACTGGATCTTCACATTCCCTGAGTAACATAACATTGGACGACTGACAATGATACATTAAATGGTTTTTAAATATAGTGCCCCAGATAACAATGAATAGTGTCGGTAGAGGTCTACTTTCTTACAGACAAAGTAGGTTTAGCTTTAGAGTTGTTTAACTCTTATTGACTGCATAATTGTTACCGATCAACTAAGATTACTTAACGCTGACATGTCACAAATCACAACAATGTTTTACAAACAGAAAATAATAGATGAGTAAAAACAAAAAGAAAAAGTCAGGTGAAGTAAACCTACCGGGGTCGACGTGGAAGAGAAACATAAGCCCGCACAGGCAGAAGGCGGCGGCCATTAACTGATGTGTTGTTGTCATGTTGGTCTTGTGCAGTGAGAACTCGCGGCCTCTTGTCTTTCCTCAGGTGAAAGTGGTGACTGCAATGGTGAGACAACTCGGGGTGTGTTGTAGGCAGCTAGTCTGTGAACTTTGTCCTAGTTGATTCGGTGACTCCACTTAAAGGTCAATTCTCAATATCCTTACTGATGGCCTGCCTTTTATATCTTACACACCATGTCACATGACAGTGTGAAGAGGGAGATATTACGGAAGGGGGTGATTGTCTTGTATTTGTAATAGAAGTGTGCTTTCACTTAACTGACGATTTCGAACTGTGGTGGTAATGGGGAGGTGAGGAGAACTGAGAGAGTGGAAGATGATGGAGTGGGGTTGGGGGGGGGGGGGCGTGAATAGGAAGAATTTGGGTACGTGTGAGTGTGTGTGTGTGTGGGGGGGGGGGAGACTTTCGGTGCTCTGTAACTCCCCATCTGTTTTTAATGTCTCACCTCCTGCATCACGTCCTGTCGTTGCCTGTTGTGACAATTTACCTGATACGGCAGACGGCGCAACAGTTAGGTGTCTGTCCGCGGATGTTGCTTCCCAAATCTTCAGAGACAAGAAAAAGAGATAAAAAGCAGTTTTGTCTCCTACTTTTGCACACCTTTAATGCACATCTAAAAACGGCATTCGAGGCATAGTAGTAATATATTGACACACAACGAGGCTTCTAACTTTGGACAGACTTTGAGATCGAAACTATTTAATGTTGAAGAGAGTAGGTAAAAGATAACATGTCTCTGAAGTTTACCTTTTTCCTGTTTCTATAAAGTGAAGAGAAAAGATAAAAAACGAACTTGAAAAATGTGACAGGAGAAATATTTTTTCCATAAAGACAGGCACAATACAAGCATCCCATATGAGAACTTCAAAGTGTTTAAGTGGGCTGATGGAGGTAAGACCTTTTCTGAAGCTACACTGCAGGATCAAACGGAAAGTCGTGCTTCCATGGGTGGGTCAAAGTGTTCTCCTCTAGCTGCCACGTGTACACTCCCAGTGTGCCTGGCACTGACGGACCCTGAGTCACGTGCCCGATGGTGGCGCCGTCTGTAGATGGTGTACGCGTGAACAAAAAGACAAAGTTCATGACCGCTCTTAATACCATCTGCACAGTAAAACAGTCTGCGGTGGACGACAATTCACATACAGATGGCGATGACTATTTGTCAGTAATAACAGTTTTATTGTGCAGGTGGCTTACAGCACGGTCATGAACATTGATTTATTTGAAGGTTCAGACCATAACGATATGGCTATTTCGTCCTAGACTTTGGGTATAAGCACATAATAGTAAATAATTTTACAGAGAAATAAATATCCTAAATTTATTGAATTTCGTATTCCACCTGTGGTTGCCTTGGCAAAGCCAGACCAAATCATTTCGGAGGTCTTATAGGAACCGCGGACCAGACCTTTTTAATCACTTTTCTCGAAAGCTAAGTCAACTTTGCCGTTCGTTTTACTTAAAAATTATCTGTGAGTTAAACATGCGAACGGACACATATACGTTGAAACTATTTATAACTGAACTAGAACTTAATAGATTCTAGCTCCTTGAACATTCAAATACGCTTCTCTAGAGACTAGGGCTGACCAAATTAACAAGAAAAATCCGAAACAAATGATCCTAACCATATCTACACCATAATTAAATTGGTTTAAGTAGTCAAGGAAATCATCATCATCAGCAGCAGCAGCAGTAGCAGCTACAAATGAGTTTCCAACCTAAAAATAGCATCCACAAAAGCGAACACGTTTTAGCGTTGTATTCGTCCTTTTGGAAAGTTGGAAATTTTTGATGGATTTTTTGGAGTGTCTTTTAAGTACATGGAAGAAAGACACGAAATATTAGAAGAGATTGAGCAAGCTTATCGGTCTGATAGTGCTGTCTTAGATTTTTGTTTTTGCTGAGCATTCTTCTTGACTGATTTTATTTGTAAGTAATAAAATATTTTTCTCCTTAAATTCGATGGCGTAAACGTATCGTACAATCCGTTTAGAGACTTGTTCAAACGAACAAAGTAGCAGTAGCCAAATAAGCTTTCAATTGGATTTCTTCTGTCTGCTAGACAGAAATAAACCAACACTTCTAAAGCTTTCAGCGACAACAACATTTGCTAAAAGATAACCTAGTATTTTATCAACAACAGACTCAAAAGCCGACTTAAACAAGTACTAAATAAAATTAAAGAAGTGGAATGAAACGGATCATCTTTTGTCTAATTTATTTACAATTTTAGAATCAAATGTTTGCTATAGTGTCTGTTGAAGTATTAAAACAAAACTAAGCCTAATAGTTTGTGTCCATGGCAGTTTCTAGCAATGTGTCCATGTTAAATACAATCGTCCTCTGATGATCAATTGGGTCTAGAGTTGTTCCAGGTCTGGTAGCAAACTATATAATTTTCACCCTCGATGTATTTTTTACCTGCTTCCGTCACGTCTTTACTGAAGCAGCCACGCAGAGTCCTTTGTGCTGTGAGTCAAAGGAAAGAAATCGGGATTTATCTCCCAACCTCTCAATATACTCATCCGTCTGTTTACATACTCGTCAATCGATCATCCTTTCATCTATAAATAAAACTCAACAAAACAACAAAACAAACATTTTCTTGTTGGTACTTTAACTTGTTATGGAAATCGCCGTGTCTTAACCTACTTGACACATGGCATAAAACTATGGCGTGAGCGATTGACCAAGAAACTGCTTATGTTGATCATTTCCTTAGGAGATAAATTTTGTAAGAATTACTGTAGAAAAACCGTTTAAATAATAAGATGACAGTATATATATATATCTTGTATGTTTGTTGTCAAGCTACGTGAAAGGTCACGTTCGACGGTTCTCATACATAATGAACAGATTCCGACGAGTTCTTCTAGTAAGATTTTCTGGTTATTATTTTTATGAACACACGCTCTCCAGCTTTCTCTTTCTATGTCTAGTTCTTTAAATTACCAATCCTTTTGCCTTTGATTAAAACAATTTGATGAGCAAAATGTATGCCTAAATAAATAGAAAACCCTTAACCCTGTAGAAGTTGTATCTGCTATAAAGTTAGCTGGTGCTACTCCAGATAGGAACAATTAACTACATATCTCTCTCCGTCTTTCTGTGTATATCATTTTGAATATCTGCTATAAAGTCAGCTGATACCATTACAGGTGGGAACAGTTATCTTTATATACCTTTATCTTGTTTTTAACAACTTTTGTATAGTCAGTTGGGTACCATTAAATAGGGGAACGATAATTACACTTGAAAACGTCTATCTTTATATCTCTCTCTTTCCGTTTTGAACAACTGCAGTAACGCCAGCTGGGATCGTCAAAGAAGGGAACAAAGTCCTGTATTCATCTCTTCCATTCCATTTTCTCGCTCGTCTTCTCAACTACAATGAAACTTCGGTTTTCGTTGACTTAGGTTATCGTCGATTTTTCCACGAAAAATTTGTCTCTGTTTTCGTCGGAGTGCCCACGTGACCTCGCTGCTAATTATGCAAAAACAAAGGTCGAGCCACGCATTCTCCTGCTCAGTGTGGAATTGTTTATTGTTGTATGAGCATCATCACGCGCCTGGCAATATTATTGCTTTACACTGTATTGTAATTGTGTATCACTGTAGTAGTATGTTATGTTTGTTTATTTGTGTAGAAGATTGTTGGTGGAACAGTAGACTTCAGGGGCTGTCATCTACCGAACTGTCCCGCTAGTGTTCTGGGAAGGGGACTGGCTCGTCCGTCTTTTACATTAATGTTATATTATTTTCCTATTAATTTTAGTCTGAAACACTATATATATATATCTTTTCTGAATGTGTTTTTATAATTTTGCAGTGTGTAGAAGACATTGATTGGAATTATATTACTTCAAATGTAAAAAAATTGTTTAAGTTTTCTTCGATTTCGGATTTCGCCGATTCTTTTGGACGTTTTATTGACAAAACCAAGATTTCAATGTGTTTTCTTCTTTTCTTAGATTTTGTCTCTGGTTTTATGTTTTCCATGTGCTCCGAAGGGGGTTTCAGAATAAAAGAGAAAGGTTTCGTGAACGGTATGAGGGACAAGAAATTTCCAAATGACTGTCTCAAATAAAATCTTTCAAGCTATAACATTTTGTGTACATGTAGGCTTTGCTGTCTTTTCCCAATTTTTACAAAATGTAATCAAGTACATACTAATGGTAATGATTGTCGCACTTGGATTAAACAATGCCAAAGACAAATTATTCCATTCTGTGCCACATGTGGCACCAATCTTTTTACACAGTCATACACAACTTCTAACGACTTTTTAAGTTATAGTATGTATGTATGGGCGTTCAGAAGGGGTCCTGACCTAATAAGCAATCCCATCTGCTTCTCTTCTAAAAGTATATAAAAGGATAAATTTGGATATTGTAGACCTGGGCTGTACACAGGTACACGGCAATGTCGAAGATCATTTATCTTTTTTTGTATTTTTTTAAAGAACGCCACGCTGACATCAGGCTGGAAGTGGTCTACTCTTGGCGGGGTCAGCAGGTCACATGCATGTTTACTTCTCCAAAATGTCCATAGAGGCCGCGGGCAGCGACGAGAAGCATACGAGTATGCTCAGACATATACTCTGTCCAGCGTACTATTACGATACGAACGTTCCGACATGTCAAAAAAAAATTACGTTAGTATTTTTACTTACTTAATAGTAAAAAATAGAAATTGTTATCAATTTGTGCTGTCATAAAAACATATAGATGTACTTAGATCTGCGATTGACCAAGGGCCAGATGTTTCCCAACCCTGGTCTACCCCAACTTTGTTAAAATAACCTGCAGGTGGTATTGCCACCCTCTTAATGTTATTTTTACTACAAGTGTGCATTGTTTTCATCTATACCAGCGTGATTTCTAATCCCCTTGAGTCAGCGACCACAACCTTTCTTTTTAAAATGATATTTGTGAGGAAGATTATCAGACTGCCACGAGAGGCTAAAAGGTGTAAACATGATATAACGGGTAGGTGTCTGCACCCGCGTGTTGCGTCCCAAATTGTTTAGAGAGAGGGAAGAAAAGAAAAGCTGAAGCCGTCTGGTCTCCTTTTGCACACCGTTAATGCACATCTGAAAATGACATTCGATACAAGGTAGGAAGATGCTTCGGATGAAGAGAGCGAAATCATCTGCACACAACGGGGCTTTCGACTTTGGACAGACTTTAAGATCGAATCTTTCTTATGTTAATAGAGAAGGAGAAAGATAATGTTGCACTAAGGGTTACCCTTTAACTGTTTCTAAATAAGATGTACAATTATCACACAATCACATCCATTTCTACATTTGTTCGCACAACAAATAAACAACAGTGAAACAACTGAGATTTACAACTGTTTTTCTTCAGTTTTCTGAACAAAATTTGCACAGTTTCATGTCAGATGTCGCCATGTATTTAAGAGAAACCGACAAAAACATTTTTAAAGCCTTCAATGGCAGGAATGTCTGCTTAACTTGCATTCGGGGAGGTTAGCAGGAAACAATAGAAAGAGAAGACGACTTTCAAGTGGAATAAACGATTTATCGTTTGTGTAATTTGGATAAAATTTGATTTAAAAGTAGTAGAATTTGTTGAATAGCTTCTTTTATAATACGTGTAAAGTAAATATAATACTTTTGGTGTCACTGGCAGTTTCTGACAAAGTGTCGTCGGCAAATGCAGTCCTTTTATGCTAGGTCGTTGTCTTTGTTGTTACAGCGGTCCGTTTTGCAGGTCCAAGCGCACACCTGCGCTAGTTGGGACGCTTTTATACAGGTAACAAATGACGCCTTGCTGCAGGAACGAGTGGCTGTGATGCGTCCTGAGCAAAAATGGCCATGCTTTAGCAGAGGTAAGGGATACATAAAGTATTGTTATCTATCCTTCCTCTCATCCATCTACATATCTACCCATGCATCTCTTCAACTGCTTGTTAATATATCAACCCTCACCTATAAATTTGTCTTTATTTTAGAATATGCTAACATCTATATTAAATTTGATGCAATAAACGACTCCCCACATATTCATATCGAAACTCCTCTTATCACCTGTACATAATAGAGCGAGAGAGAGAGAGAGAGAAAGCTGATAATTAAAGGGAATGAGAGAACAATGGAATGTAGCGAAGGCTTCCGCCCATGACTACAGAGAGGTAAGAAATGCAGACAGAACACAATGACAGTAATACAACAGTGTAGTAGTGCACTAGAGAGGTTTACAGACGCACAGACAAAAGGAAAAACAAATGTTTGCTTACCGTCTGAACGAAAAATTTTACTAGTTATGCAGTAAGGCATCGAGGGCTCACACTCGGCATCTGCCACTTCTCCGGAGTTGCAGTTGGCATCAGTGTTATTACACTTCTTGCATATTATGCTGTTGACTGCAACATAAAGCACTTCAGTTTTGCTTCTGTGATCAAATCTTTTCTATTCTCCGGAAATGTGTTAATACTGGATCTTCACATTCCCTGAGTAACATAACATCGGACGACTGGCAATGATACATTAAATGGTTTTTAAAGAAAGTGCCCCAGATAACAATAAATAGTGTCGGTAGAGGTCTACTTTCTTAAAGATAAATTAAGTTTAGCTTTAGAGTTGTTTAACTCTTATTGACTGCATAATTGTTACCGATCAACTAAGATTACTTAACGCTGACATGTCACAAAGCACAACAATGTTTTACAAACAGAAAATAATAGATGAGTAAAAACAAAAAGAAAAAGTCAGGTGAAGTAAACCTACCGGGGTCGAAGTGGAAAAGAAACCAAAGCCCGCACAGGCAGAAGGCGGCGGCCATTAACTGATGTGTTGTTGTCATGTTGGTCTTGTGGAGTGAGAACTCGCGGCCTCTTGTCTTTCCTCAGGTGAAAGTGGTGACTGCAATGGTGAGACTACTCGGGGCGTGTTGCAGGCAGCTAGTCGGTGATCTATGTCCTTGCTGGTTGATCCGGTGAATTGTAAATATCCTTACTGTTCGCCTGCCTTTTATATCTTACACACCATGTCACATGACAGTGTGAAGAGGGAGATATTATGGAACAGGCTGATTGTCTTGTATTTGCAATAGAAGTGTGCTTTCACTTAAAGGCCGATGTCGAAGTGGGCGTGTTTTCAAATGGTTTCGCCCGTGCGAGGGAAGGTAGGAGTACACGGGGTGGTGTACCAGCGGTCAGTCTTCCCTGATTGCTACCCTGGCCCCGAGGCTTGATGGAGATCGCAAGCGATAAACCGAGCCATAAAACGTCTTTCTCAGCCGAGTACTTGGTGTTGGCGGTTAGAAAGCTGAAGTGAAACGGTTTGCAACTGAACATACTGTCAGGGTTAGGACCGACAATTGAATGTATTCTCCATCAAATAAAAAGAAAATAAGGGATAAAGAGATGAACAGCGGAAATGACACAAACACAAAGACAACTGAATTTTAAAGCTTTATTTTTGATGCTTTCGTCTATCTGTTCACAACACACTGATGATGTTACTCTGGTAGTATCGATCCACAAGGTTCTAAATCTTCAGCACATCACCAAAGGATGACGTGTGCACCCAGCGGCACTTGGTGGTGGGTGCGAGAGGATGTATGAAAGTATGGATGCCTCAGATGCCATCATTCAAGAGGAAGTTCTCGACCGTAACCTGGCAATTAATAAGTTAGTGAGAACTAAAGTTGTAAGAAACATCAAAGAGAGGTGCCACATTGATAGAAGTATACAAGTTGGGATTAAAAAAAACTGGCGCAAGGTAGAAAAGCGAACCTCGGCATGACGTGGCGCCATCAGCTCAGTGACATTCAGTGGATTCTGAATGTTAGTAAATCATGAGATGAAGGGGGATCGAAGGTGTTTGAAACTGTGCAAATAAATTAAACGAGTTTCAGTTGCAAACTATATTTAGCAATAAAACGCCTTTCTCAGCCGACTAGTACTTGATGTAGGGTCTAAGAAAAGTGAGGCGAAACGGCTTCTATCTGAACATATTGTCTTTCCTTACATCTTTCTTTACTCATAAGAGGGGATAATAATATTTAATATTTTCAGTTCATTCCTGGACAACAATTCACGACTGCAACATAGTGCCCCCACGGTCTTTTCTCTTCTTATCTAACCCGACCATTGTGCCGGGTGGAGGTCATCGGTGCTTGCGTCTTCCGGAGTCCACAAAACCGAGAACTGGACGCGGAGAAGACTTGTACAATCAAAAGGGTTAGGACCAGTTTAGCACCCCTGGTTTTGTTTGTATGTTCTCCCTTGAGAGAAGAGACAGAGGACAGGAAAGGAGACAAAGGCAAACAACCCAAATCAAAAGGCAATGGCATTTTTAAACTTAGTTTTTATTCGTCTTGTTTAGGTTTTTTTTTTTATTCCCATTGGTGAACGACATACGGCACTGCATCTGGGTTTGGGTACAGTGTTCGTACTTTTTGCACGACGCAAGTGGGCATCACTTCACGCCTGTGGCACAGCACCCATTCACCTTCTGCCAGACCGATTTTTCTATCCAGGTATCTCCTGTCCCTCCAGAGTCCTACGAATTCTAGCATTTTCCAGTACCTTGTATAGATGCTATTCCGAATTGCTCGATTTTGATGACAAGCCGCCTGTCCCTTCCCGATTTCGAACTGTGGTTGGAATGGGAAGGTGAGGGGAACTGAGAGAGTGGAAGATGATGGAGTGGGAGAGGGGGGCGAGAATAGGAAGAATTTTGGGTACGGTGTGAGTGTGGTGGGAGGGGATACTTTGGGTGCTCTGTAAGTCCCCATCTTCTTTTAATGTCTCACCTCCTTTAGTGTCTGTGAGCTTTACCCTTTTCCTGTTTCTAAAAACTGAAGAGAAAAGATAAAATACGAACTTGAAAAATGTGACGGGAGAAATATTTTTCGATAAAGGGAGGCACAATACAAGCATCCCATATGAGAACTTCAAAGCGTGGGGCTGATGGAGGTAAGACCTTTTCTGAAGCTACACTGCAGGATCAAACAGAAAGTCGTGCTTCCATGTGAGGTGGGTCAAAGTGCTCTCCTCTAGCTGCCACGTGTACACTCCCAGTGTGCTTGGCATTGACGGACCCTGAGTCACTGCAGCTGTCACGTGCCCGATGGTTTCGCCGTCTGTAGATGGTGTGCGCGTGAACAATAAGACAAAGTTCATGACCGCTCTTTATACCATCTGCACAGTAAAACAGTCTGCGGTGGACGACAATTCAAATGCGCATGGCGATGACTATTTGTCAGTAATAACAGTTTTATTGTGCAGGTGGCTTACAGCACGGTCATTAACATTGATGTATTTAAAGGTTCAGACCATAACGATATGGCTATTTCGTCCAAGACTTTGGGCATATGCACATAATAGTCAATAATTTTACAGAGAAATAAATCTCCTAAATTAAATTAATTTCGTATTCCACCTGTGGTTGCCTTGACAACGCCAGACCAAATCTTTTCGAAGGTCTTATAGGAACCGCGGACCAGACCTTTTTAATCACTTTTCTCGAAAGCTAAGTCAACTTTGCCGTTAGTTTTACTTACAAATTATCTGTCAGTTAAACACGCGAACGGACACACATACGTTGAAACTTATTTATAACTGAACTAGATTTTAATAGATTCTAGCTCCTTGAACGTTCAAATACGCTTCTCTAGAGACTAGGGCTGACCATATTAAAAAGAAAAATCCAAAACAAATTATCCTCACCATATCTACACTATAATTAATTTGTTTAACTAGTCATCATCTACAGATGCGTTTCCATCCTAAAAATAGCGTCCACAAAAGCGGACATGTATTTAGCGTTATATTCGTCCCTTTGCAAATTTGGAAATTTGGGATGTCCTTGCTGGTGGACTTGGAAGGAGCGTTCTTACACCTAAAGATGATCTGCAATATCTTTGCTGGTTTCCTTCAATGTCCACCCATATTCCCCCCACCAGTATGCACGCTAGCGTGAAGAGAGGATACTGTTATACTGGGGAGGGAAGTGTGATGAGAGCTTGTGTTGCTTTTCAAGAAAAAAGAGCTTCCAACCAAAGGTTACTGGACTGATAGGGGAGTGAAAGGGATTAGAGCAAAAATGGAGGAGTGGAGAGTGGAGGAAAGAGGATGAAGGTGGTTAGAATAGGCAGAGGAAGGGGGTCGCTACTCTGTCAGATGTTGTTTACTGTTGCTGGGTCCCTCTTTTTCTGTTGTTTTCTCTTGCTTTAACTGTTCAGGAAGCCTGCCAAGTCCGCAATCCTATAATGTTGCCAGATCTCCTTATGTTGGCATATTTCTTCTTTTTGATTTTTGACACTGTATTTGTTTGTACTTTACATTATTTATGTGACCTTCATATCGTTATTGTTTTCTTACTATTGTTCATCGAGCCATTCTATAGTTTGCCACTGTCTTTGCAGTTCATTGGAGTTTTTCAAGAGGTTTAGATCTTTTTTTCAGTTATGGTAACCCTCCATTACCTTCTATTGGTTTGGTTAAGAAAAAATTTGGAAACGCCTATTTCCTTTGGTTCAATTTATTTATAAAATATTTCAAATGTGTTTATGGTAGTAGTCTTATTAATTCACCAGTCTTATTAATTAATTTGCGGCTAATTTTATAAATGTTTTCGGACATCTGTAAGCGCAATCCTCAAAGTAGTTGGTTAATTAGACAACTAAGTGTGTATAATTATTAAATGGTAGTCAAGTTCATAAACGATCAACGCATTCAGAGCGTGGTTTGAATCTACACACTCGAATTCGTCGTCTGATTTAAGAGTTATCACCTTATAGCCATGATTATGTTTTTTTCTGTTTATTAAAATAAAATCCTTGCTGCTTCACAGCGAATCACACCCCAACATCGTCTCTAATTCCAGCACGACGAGAGATGCGGCAAGCAGTGTGTATATCATCTGAACAATAAAACAATCTGTGGAGGACAGTTTATTTGTGTATTACGATCAGGTTTTGCTTGTACTAATGAGACTGGACAAAAACTAAATGAAGGTTTAAAAGATGAGAGGCAGTCTGTTTTAAAACATATATCATCTGCACAATAAAACAAAGTGTTGACGACAATTTACATGCGATGGCGGTTAGGTTTGAAATCAGGTGTAGAACAGGCTTTCAGTAATTACATGGTCCTTGGCAGAAAAAGGGTACCCCACCCCTGGTCTAAGCTCACATTTTGCACAGTTTAGTATGTTTGTGTTAAAGATACATGCATTCTTCTACATGCATTTTATGACTTTTCCCGTCAGGTGAGGAAATAAAAGAGAGATTGTAGTTCTAGGACTTTCTGATGCCATACGGAGTTTGTAAAATTCTGTACGGGCGAGTGTGTGTTTGTGTGTGAGAGTGTGAGGGTGCACACAACAAGAGAAAAACTCAGTTACGAAAATTATATCAAGATTAGGTAATCGCAATCATAATAGATAATTTTTTTCACTGCTTTGTACCCGGGTTCTTCCTATCTTGCTAGACACACTTCAATAGTTTTCTGAATTACACCGTACGCCAATGACATCTTGACCATCCACACTAGACACGTCAAGCAGTTTAACCATGATAAGATTACCGACAGAGTAGTCATCAGGCCTGTCTGTAATCCCACCATTCACTGCTCAGATCGCTAAATAGACCAGCTGGACATGTCGTCTAATGTCTAACAGTTGCTACCGAAGCAGTTGCTAATGAAGAGGTTTTATTTAGAGTAAGCACACAATTTGACGACGAACAAGCTACATAGACAGCCTCAAACCCAACCTCATCACCCACTGAAGTCCTTGAGCAGCACACGAGGGACTTAAGACTCAGTTGGTCGTGGAGGGTCACAAATGTGTGTTTACTCATGTTAAATGTTAAAGTTAAGTAGTAGTTCTTTTGTGTTTTCTGTTGCTACAACACAGTCAGCTGTCAATCTCAAAGTTAGTTTGTTTCCAATAATTGTCAATAGTCCTGATTAGTTCCTATGTTTTAAATTTTATCTAAAGAAGAGACAGTTCAAAACCACAGAAAAGAAAGTTTCTTTAAAAGTGCACTAAATTCCCTGTCACTATTTTTTCGCTTGGTATTTCAAAACTTATCTGTAGTAGAGACAGTTTCAAGAATCGTTCTAAATACCAATACCTGCTAAAACTGAATATGAAGTATTCTCAAGGGACGGTATCCAAAATGTTTGCTTTTAAGTAAATACCGTAGTTGCTTCCCATGCAAAATAATTCTCGCATCTGCAGCATTTGAACCCTCTATTGCAGGGGTGGGCAATTAATTTTCCCAAGGGGCCGGATGAGAAACTGGAATGGTTCTAGAGGGCCGGATGAGAAACTGGGATGATTCTAGAGGGCCGGACTAATATAGTTAACTCAGTTTTACCCAATACTGTATATATAGTATATTTACTGGTGGGCGGCCAGCGGGCGGGCCGGTCAGAGACAGGAGGCGGGCCGGATCCGGCCCGCGGGCCGGCGTTTGCCCAGGTCTGCTCTATTGGCTACTGAAAATGTCCGTCACTTTAAAAAAAAAAATCCTCTACACAATGTATGACCGGCAAGGTTTTCAATTTTCTGGTGTATAGTTTGTTGATATGTTTGAAAGAGAAATGCAATTATTTTTTTTTAAGAAAAAATCTGATTCGAATTTTACAGAGATGAGGGGAAGAAACAGGTATGCTTGTCTTGGGATGCTTGTGACGCTTGTCTCGATAATTGGGACGAAATGTCCGAATGAGAAGAAAAAGTGTATTGCCTCTGTATATATATATAGATAACAAGCAGAAGATGACAATTTATTTTTGAATGGCGATCAAGCTTCCCCTACAGTGAAATAAACAGACAATAACTAAACGAGAGGAGACAAAAAAGAAAAAAAAAAACCAAAAAACAAAGAAAAACAAATTTAAAGGGTAAATCAACTGCAAAATAAAACAACCTGCAATTCTGCACTAAAGCTACCGATCGACACAAGATTGCATTTGCATCTCCAACAGAGTAAATTTCTTTGCGTGTGTACACGCGCCTTTATTTGAATGTATGTGACAAATAAAACATAAAAGAAACAACAAAGGAATACGGAAACATAAGTAATCTGACAACGGTACAGAACGGCGGATTGGCAGGCTCCCTGAACACCAAGAGTAAGATACAACAACAGAAAAAGAGGGAAAGTACCAAACAAGATCATATTTTATTACAATAGACATTAGAATGTAAATATTACTTACTGTTTTCTTCTCATTTTCCGTTGTTTGACTACAAATTTACGTTGAATCGAGTAGCCGGCAGCGAATGTCAATATGACGCTCAAGTAAACAAACCGTCGCGTGGTTTTAACACGAGAAAATACCTAATTGGTTGACTTTTTCTGCCTTTAAAGGGAAGTAATCAATGGAGAAACAAGTCCTAAAGGTTCCAGTGTTGCCTCCCTTATATCTTTTCTTTCATTTATGCACAGGGTTACAAACTAAGACACTACACTGGTTACAGCAGTGCACTGTCCCTGGGCGGTAGGCGCAGAGGAGCCCGTAAAGCGATTTCTCCCTCAGCCATGAGTCGATAGCAGAAGTCCATTTAACATGTGAGTTGGTAATGTATCGATAAATTAATCATCAGTGATTGTACGCTTCATTTTTAATACGTGTAAATGTCATGTGAACTGACGACGCTCCAGGCATCGGGTGCACAACGTCTATCGCTGGCTGGCTGCTAATACGCCTCTAGCTCGATCCCCATGTGACACAGACACAGTCGACACAGCTGTCGCAAATGAGCATCTTACTCCATAGAGCATGGGTGGGAATGTCCTATAAGCCCCGCGAGATCATTTGCTTGGGTCCTCCAAAGACAGCGGCAGGTGGAATTTGAAATTCAGTATATCTAGTTACATTCTGACAACAATATCAATGTGTATTATCAAGTGGTCTACTCTTGGCGGGGTCAGCAGGTCACATGCATGTTTAATTCTCCAAAATCGCCCATAGAGGCCGCGGGCAGCGACGAGAAGAATACGAGTGTGCTCAGACATATACTCTGTGCCTGTCCTGTCTATTACGATACGAACTTTCCGAATGTCAAACAAAAATTACATTAGTATTTTTACTTACTTAATAGTAAAAAATACAAATTTTTATCAATTTGTGTTGTCATAAAAACATATAGATGTACTTAGATCTGCGACTGACCAAGGGCCACACGTTTCCCAACCCTGGTCTACCCCAACTTTGTTAAAATAACCTGCAGGTGGTATTGCCACCCTCTCAATGTTATTTTTACTACAAGTGTGCATTGCTTTCATCTATACCAGCGTGATTTCTAAACCCCTTGAGTCCGCGACCACAACCTTTCTTTTTAAAATTATATTTGTGAGGAAGATTATCAGACTGCCACGAGAGGCTAAAAGGTGTAAACATGATATAACGGGTAGGTGTCTGCACCCGCGTGTTGCGTCCCAAATTGTTTAGAGAGAGGGAAAAAAAGAAAAGCTGAAGCCGTCTGGTCCCCTTTTGCACACCGTTAATGCACTTCTGAAAATGACATTCGATACAAGGTAGGAAGATGCTTCGGATGAAGAGAGCGAAATCATCTGCACACAACGAGGCTTTCAACTTTGGACAGACCTTAAGATCAAATCTTTCTTATGTTAAAGAGAAGGAGAAAGATAATGTTGCACTAAGGGTTACCCTTTAACTGTTTCTAAATAAGATGTAGAATTATCACACAATCACATCAATTTCTACATTTGTTCGCACAACAAAGAAACAACAGTGAAACAACTGAGATTTACAACTGTTTTTCTTCAGTTTTCTGGACAAAATTTACACAGTTTCATGTCAGATGTCGCCATGTATTTAAGAGAAACCGACAAAAACTTTTCTAAAGCCTTCAATGGCAGGAATGTCAGCTTAACTCATTTTCTCATGGATCGTTTTCTTTGTTGTTACAGCGGTCCGTTTGGCAGGTCATAGGGCACAACGTCAGTACTGAGAACAACATTGTTTTACACGTACGAAATGACTCGTTGCTGCAGGAACGATGGACTATGATACGTCCTGAGCAAAAATGGCCATGCTTTAGCAGAGGTAAGGAATAAATAGAGTAATGTTATCTATCCTTCCACTCATCCATCTACATATCTACCCATACATCTTCATCTGCTTGTTAATATATCAACCCTCACCTATAAATGTGTCTTTATTTTAGAATATGCTAACATCTGTATTAAATTTGATGCAATAAACGACTCCCCACATATTTATATCGAAAATCCTCTTATCACCTGTACATAACAGAACGAGAGAGAGAGAGAACAATGGAATGTAGTGAAGGCTTGCGCCCATGACTACAGAGAGGTAAGGAATGCAAACAGAACACAATGACAATAATACAACAGTGTAGTAGTGCACTAGAGAGGCTCATGGACGCACAGACAAAAGGAAAAAACAAATGTTTGCTTACCATCTGAAAAAGTACCTTTAATAGTTATGCAGTAAGGCATCGAGGGCTCACACTCGGCATCTGCCACTTCTCCGGAGTTGCAGTTGGGATCAGTTTGTTCACAATTCTTGCATATTAAGCTGTTGACTGCAACATAAAGCACTTCAGTCTTGCTTCTGTGATCAAATCTTTTCTATTCTCCGGAAATGTGTTAATACTGGATCTTCACATTCCCTGAGTAACATAACATCGGACGACGGGCAATGATACATTAAATGGTTTTTAAAGAAAGTGCCCCAGATAACAATCAATAGTGTCAGTAGAGGTCTACTTTCTTAAAGACAAATTAAGTTTAGCTTTAGAGTTGTTTAACTCTTATTGACTGCATAATTGTTACCGATCAACTAAGATTACTTAACGCTGTAATGTCACAAAGCACAACAATGTTTTACAAACAGAAAATAATAGATGAGTAAAAACAAAAAGAAAAAGTCAGGTGAAGTAAACCTACCGGGGTCGACGTGGTAGAGAAACAAAAGATTGCACAGGTAGAAGGCGGCGGCCATTAACTGATGTGTTGTTGTCATGTTGGTCTTGTGGAGTAAGAACTCGCGGCCTCTTGTCTTTCCTCAGGTGAAAGTGGTGACTGCAATGGTGAGACTACTCGGGGCGTGTTGTAGGCAACCAGTCGCTGATCTGTGTCCTAGCTGGTTGATCCGGTGGTTCCACCTAAAGGTGAATTAACAATATCCTTACTGGTCGCCTGCCTTTTATATCTTTTACACCATGTCACATGACAGTGTGAAGAGGGAGATATTATGGAAGGGGGCTGATTGTCTTGTATTTGCAATAGAAGTGTGCTTTCGAATAGGAAGAATTTTGGGTACGGTGTGAGTGTGGTGGGAGGGGAGACTTTCGGTGCTCTGTAAGTCCCCATCTGCTTTTAATGTCTCACCTCCTTTTGTGTCTGTGAGCTTTACCCTTTTCCTGTTTCTAAAAACTGAAGAGAAAAGATAAAATACGAACTTGAAAAATGTGACGGGAGAAATATTTTTCGATAAAGGGAGGCACAATACAAGCATCCCATATGAGAACTTCAAAGCTTGGGGCTGATGGAGGTAAGACCTTTTCTGAAACTACACTGCAGGATCAAACAGAAAGTCGTGCTTCCAGGTTAGGTGGGTCAAAGTGTTCTCCTCTAGCTGCCACGTGTACACTCCCAGTGTGCCTGGCACTGACGGACCCTGAGTCACTGCAGCTGTCAAGTGCCCGATGGTGGCGCCGTCTGTAGATGGTGTGCGCGTGAACAATAAGACAAAGTTCATGACCGCTCTTTATACCATCTGCACAGTAAAACAGTCTGCGGTGGACGACAATTCAAATGTGCATGGCGATGACTATTTGCCATAAATAACAGTTTTATTGTGCAGGTGGCTTACAGCACGGTCATGAACATTGATGTATTTAAAGGTTCAGACCATAACGATATGGCTATTTCGTCCTAGACTTTGGGCATATGCACATAATAGTCAATAATTTTACAGAAAAATAAATCTCCTAAATTTATTGAATTTCGTATTTCACCTGTGGTTGCCTTGGCAACGCCAGACCAAATCATTTCGGAGTTCTGATATGGCCTGCGGACCAGACCTTTTTAATCACTTTTCTCGAAAGCTAAGTCAACTTTGCCGTTAGTTTTACTTACAAATTATCTGTCAGTTAAACACGCGAACGGACACACATACGTTGAAATTATTTATAACTGAACTAGATTTTAATAGATTCTAGCTCCTTGAACGTTCAAATACGCTTCTCTAGAGACTAGGGCTGACCATATTAAAAAGAAAAATCCAAAACAAATTATCCTCACCATATCTACACTATAATTAATTTGTTTAACTAGTCATCATCTACAGATGCGTTTCCATCCTAAAAATAGCGTCCACAAAAGCGGACATGTATTTAGCGTTATATTCGTCCCTTTGCAAATTTGGAAATTTGGGATGTCCTTGCTGGTGGACTTGGAAGGAGCGTGCTTTTACCTTCAGATGATCTGCAATATCTTTGCTGGTTTCCTTCAATGTCCACCCATATTCCCCCCACCAGTATGCACGCTAGCGTGAAGAGAGGATACTGTTATACTGGGGAGGGAAGTGTGATGAGAGCTTGTGTTGCTTTTCAAGAAAAAAGAGCTTCCAACCAAAGGTTACTGGACTGATAGGGGAGTGAAAGGGATTAGAGCAAAAATGGAGGAGTGGAGAGTGGAGGAAAGAGGATGAAGGTGGTTAGAATAGGCAGAGGAAGGGGGTCGCTACTCTGTCAGATGTTGTTTACTGTTGCTGGGTCCCTCTTTTTCTGTTGTTTTCTCTTGCTTTAACTGTTCAGGAAGCCTGCCAAGTCCGCAATCCTATAATGTTGCCAGATCTCCTTATGTTGGCGTATTTCTTCTTTTTGATTTTTGACACTGTATTTGTTTGTACTTTACATTATTTATGTGACCTTCATATCGTTATTGTTTTCTTACTATTGTTCATCGAGCCATTCTATAGTTTGCCACTGTCTTTACAGTTCATTGGAGTTTTTCAAGAGGTTTAGATCTTTTTTTCAGTTATGGTAACCCTCCATTACCTTCTATTGGTTTGGTTAAGAAAAAATTTGGAAACGCCTATTTCCTTTGGTTCAATTTATTTATAAATATTTCAAATGTGTTTATGGTAGTAGTCTTATTAATTCACCAGTCTTATTAATTAATTTGCGGCTAATTTTATAAATGTTTTCGGACATCTGTAAGCGCAATCCTCAAAGTAGTTGGTTAATTAGACCAACTAAGTGTGTATAATTATTAAATGGTAGTCAAGTTCATAAACGATCAACGCATTCAGAGCGTGGTTTGAATCTACACCACTCGAATTCGTCGTCTGATTTAAGAGTTATCACCTTATAGCCATGATTATGTTTTTTTTCTGTTTATTAAAATAAAATCCTTGCTGCTTCACAGCGAATCACACCCCAACATCGTCTCTAATTCCAGCACGACGAGAGATGCGGCAAGCAGTGTGTATATCATCTGAACAATAAAACAATCTGTGGAGGACAGTTCATTTGTGTATTACGATCAGGTTTTGCTTGTACTAATGAGACTGACAAAAACTAAATGAAGGTTTAAAAGATGAGAGGCAGTCTGTTTTAAAACGTATATCATCTGCACAATAAAACAAAGTGTGGACGACAATTTACATGCGATGGCGGTTAGGTTTGAAATCAGGTGTAGATCAGGCTTTCAGTAATTACATTGTCCTTGGCAGAAAAAGGGTACCCCACCCCTGGTCTACGTTCACATTTTGCACAGTTTAGTATGTTTATGTTAAAGCTACATGCATTCTTCTACATGCATTCTATGACTTTTCCCGTCAGCTGAGGAAACAAAAGAGAGATTGTAGTTCTAGGACTTTCTGATACCTTACCGAGTTTGTAAGATTCTGTACGGGCGAGTGTTTGTTTGTGTGTGAGAGTGTGAGGGTGCAGAGTCGAAAACTATATGAAGAACAGGTAATTGCAATCTTAAAATATAATTTTGTTTTCACTGCTTTGTACCCGGGTCCTTCCTATCTTGCTAGACACACTCCAATATCAATTTGTATTACTTGAATAATAATTAGGTATTTTGTATGTGAAACAGCAAGAAAGTCTAGAATGGGGCAGACAGGACACACACGAGGACACGATACAGACAGACAATAATGCTTCTAGTCGGTTGCCTGTGTCGCGCGGATCGAAGTCTGCAAAAGAAGGACCGTACAGACAATAAAACCAAAGTTCAGTAATGTTCCCTTTGTCACGTGCTCAATAAAACAATCACCACAATACACAAGCGTGTGGTAATCAGGGTTCACTTGCAGCAAAGATATTGGACAAGGACTTAACGAGCGGTCTTTTACATTTTATTATAATGATTTCCTGCTGTGGTATATATATATATTATATCCTTACTTGCTGACAAAGCGTAAAACTCCAACAACAATGTCGGAGATCGATTTCATTAAGTTTTACGGGTGCCAGCGAAAAACTATCCAGACAATAATAATTGAATAAATCAAAGCTATTTAAAGATTAATAATGTAGGTAGACATTTATGTCTTAATAGGAATACTGTTTTCCGTGGAAAAAACATTGTTTTGAATATTTAAAAAAGTCCCCATTAAACAGTTCAAAATGCAAGCACTGTTCTTCACCTGACCCCGCTTGCGAATCTGGAAACGTGGCAGATGTTATGCGTTTGCCCTCCGAGAATTACTGATTTTTCGATGCCGAGAGTAAGTAAAGATTGCTTTTCTTTTTTTCTGTCAGTCTACCTGTGAACCATATTTACCACTTCCCACAATATTGTATCTCTGCCGTTGCCGTCTGTTTTCATTGTTTACCTCCCTTCAGTCATGGGGGCGAACCTACACTGAATTAATACATTTCTTCTCTATGTTTAATTATGTGTTTCTCTTTGTCGCTCTGATATAAGGACAGTTAAGGTTGTGTATATATATATATCAAAACAATGGAGAAACCACCTTCATAGTTAGTAATCGTCTTTGTACCAGCTTCTTCAAAACACTTTTAGTGAATTTGTTGTGTGGCTGTTTAATTACACCGTCACTCTTCCAACCCCTCCGACCTACCCAAACTCTTCCCTTCTTCGGTCCCCTCCATCTTCCACTCTCGCAGTTCCTCTCACATCTCCTTCCCCCCACCCCCCACCCCCCCCTCATGTGTGAAATCGCCAGTTACGTGGAAGAAACGTTCTATTGCAATATTTGTATTTCTATATACGGCAACCAGCCCCCTCCCATAATGTCTCCTTCTTCACCCTGCCGTGTGACACGTGTGACATATAAAAGGACATTGAAGGCGACCAGTAAGGATATTGCAAATGCACCTTTAGGTGGAGTCACCTGATCACCCAACAAGGACATAGGAGATCACCGACTAAAATACTTTTATCAAACTAATAACTGTATTTTTTATTATCGACCTGTTTTACATTAAGAAAGCAAGCCTTACATATAATTTAAAACCACATAGAGTACTATCACAAGTCGTTGAAGGATGTTCTACTCGGGGACTATGTATATCTAACATCTTTTCCGGCGGTTAGTAGAGACACGATGATGGGAGCAAGACTGATGCACTCTGTGTTTTGTGTTGCAGTGAACAGCTTGAGATGCAAGAATTGTTCGTTCGGTGATCCTGACTGCAATTCTGGCAACGTACCAGAGAGAGAGTGCCTAACCAACCAAGTCTGCTACGCAATTAGATTTTTCTCCCCAGGACGTAAATAAACATTAGTTTTTAGTTTCGTGTGTGCATCCTCCTGTGCGTCTTGCGCCCTGTTGCACTACCATTGTTGTGTTACTGCCGTTGTTTGTATTGTTCACATCTCTTCAGTCATGGGCGTGAGAGTTTAACATAGAATAATCTAATGAAAAAATATATAAACTTATCCGTGAAAAGATAATCAACTGATGGGTAAGCGAATAGTTGCAGTGGTAGAAAGCATGGATGAATAAAAGCTTATATATATATATTTAATTAATTGGATGTATCCCATCACAATCCTCTGTTAATTCATTGCCCTATGCCTGGCAGAATCGGACCAAACAGTTACACTTCGTGGCTGCACAGCAAATGACGAAGGTAACCACTGCGTGGATGTCGACGAAACGTGGAAGGAGTGCCACCTCTACTGCTACACAGACAACTGTAACAGTGCATCCAATATTGGTGAAGAATGATAGGACTGTATTGACCTGCATCATTTTGTCAGAAATCGCCACTGACACCAAAAACTAGGGTTTTAGTACTTTTATGTTATAAAAGAAAATATAAAGAAAAAATACTCTTCAGTAAATTTTTGTCCATGATACACAAAAGATGAACTATGTAATCCCATATAAAAACCGTCTTCAGTATTTATTGTTTCTTGCTATGCATCAACGTGAAAGCTTTAAAAAGATATTCCTGGTATTGAAATGTTGTTTCTGGCTTGTTAAATGGCAACATCTGACATCAAATTATTTAATTTCTGTCCAGAAAACTGAAGAAAAGTAGTAATCCATCTACGTTGTTTGGCTTCTTTGTGGTGTGAAACAATGTAGAAATCGATGTGATTGTGTGATACTTATTATTCTAATTTTGCAGCAGTTTTTCTGCTGTCCTCTACATTCTACTTCAAGCACTCCATTCGCTCTTATCGCTCTGTCTTTTTATTTTATTATATTTATTATATTATTTTATTATAACCTCTTATTTCTGTTGTTGCTTCAATCTGCGACGCCAGGAAGCAGTCAACAGTCAACTGAAATCTTTTAAAATGAAAGATGAGCTGACTGCTGTGTAGACAACTCAGTTGTCAGTCACTCATTGAATCCTTTTCACTTGGCTGTCATTCAGATGTAAACTTAAGTTTGTCAGTAAACACTTTGCCAAGTAATGCTATACCTCAACAGTGTCCACAGACTAAATATATAGATAGATAAACACAGCTTACATGAACGTCTGCACTGCTTCTAAAATTATTACCAGCTTCTTCTTTAATTAAATATGTTTTCAAAAAACTATTGCCACACCAAGCAACTGAATTGTTACAGACACATGGCACTGACCTTTCAAAACTTCTTTCATTTATATAAACAAGATACAGAGTAGAGTTATAAAAGGATGTACAAGTACAGAATGTAGTGATTTTTAAGAATATTCTTATTACTAAGAATAACAGATTTTTGACTCTGAAATATTGATATTGTGACACCTGATGATGTCACAGAGTAAATGTTGCCAAATATATAACTATTTCAGATAATTATTTGATGTTTACACCTCTGTTTGGATACCTATATGGGATAATCACAATTAGTCCCAAGCTGCGAAATAATATGTGTTAAATTCATAAAACAAGGTCCAATGCTGTTCCATGTGTTCCTCAATGTTGGTAGATTATTTAATTGACGATTATCGGCTATTGAACTCAAAAGAAAACAGCCTGCACAAATTACAAGATTTATACAGCTCAAAGAATATTAACACTACCCTCAACATTCCCTTGGTGAATTTTTTGAAAGTAAACAAAATCCTTACACAATAAAATTAAATAAACAAACACCAGACGCTAATCTTGGAACCCGCTTTTCTTAAAATCGTCGCAATCGTACTTTCTTACTTCAAACGTTTATAAATCACTCAATATTAGGACTAGAAGAATAACAACTGTATCAAAATAAAGTTCAGAGCCTGTGCTTTTTAAAAATATGCAATTTGACAAATCTCGGATTTCCGACATAAGACTCATTTCGTCGTAGAGGGTCACAAATATCCTCGAATAACAAAATAGAACAAACGTTTGTTGCTTTTTTTTCACTTTTTATTTGGATTTTTCATGTTCCATAGCTAGAACTAAACAGGATTTACACGCACACAGTACAGAGGAAGCGGTTATTTTTATAGAAAATTAACAATACCAGATTTCGTATTTTGTACTTAAATAATCCCTAGACTGTTACATTGTTCACATTGAAATAATTACTGATTGATATATTGACGCCAGAGATTGCTACACAACACATGTTACCAAATCAAACAACAAATTTAAATAATACACTGCAGTCTTTACTTCTGTTTCTATATGTATAAGGGATCTGATTTACCAAGTTCTGTTATAAACATGTCAAAGATATTTTACCCTGGTTACTGACAGATGGCGTTCAACTGGGAATAACCAGTCTCATCATATACCATGTCGGTTGATTGTCTTACAACCTTTCCAGGATGTTGAATATCCTATATAAATAAATTAAAGCATTCTACACATCTTACAGAACATGCTACTTTATGACATTGTCACAACTCTTCATGAAAAACCTCTGATTACTGTTGTCTTGTCACTTGTGTGCACATTCATGCAGAAACAATCTGCAGCCTGTGTTGTCTCCTTTCTAATATATACATATATCCTACATTGCCCAAAGATTACTTGAAGTTATCACTAAAGTTTCAATTAGACGAAATTTTAAGCTAATGAGCCTGGTTTAGTGGTGTTTACATTGTATTTAACTAAACTGTAACTGTGGTCAGTCTTCATGTTTGCAAAAATGTACAACAGCTTTACAGCAATGTTATTTTATTTATTATAATTGCAGATTGCAAACACAATCGAACACTCTTTAAACATTTATTGTAAAAGTATGAAAATATTATAAAACTGGACTACTTTATATAAAAGAAAATAAATATATAGATATATTACATTTTATCAAACACTAATATATTTCACTCTGTCAGGAATAACTGTTTGCTGTTCTCAATGATTAAGAAATGTGTAGCCGTATTTTACAACATGGAAGAGTTTATACACACACTACATTCAGCTTGGCTCATCTTCAGCCACACTGTGGAGTCATCTGTTGACTGTTTTGTAGTCGGCATTATTACAATGCTTTGACTAAGCACGATCCTAAATCTTCAGCACTTGTTAGAAAGGGAAATAACCAAAGTCTGCATTTAATCTAAAAAAAGCAATTACAAAAATCTGTCTTACAATACATGATGGAGGGTTCAAACTTGTATACAAGGTAAATGTGCTAAGAACTATTATAGGTTAATTCATAATAAGGATTATTTGAAACCATAACATTATGCGTAGAGAATTTATACATAAAATACCTTGTTACCCCATGGGGCATCTTCCTACATCGAGCACATGACACAAAGAGGAAGTAGCACGTGACAAATCGACGGTTCGGGCTGAACTATGCAAATTAAATTAAACTAAAACAAGAAATCACGATATTGTACAGACAGTTCCAACTGGTATGAATAATTCATGTTATAATATTGTACAGAATTTAAGTGCCCACTTCTCACCTAATTCACATTGAGAGTGCGATGACCAAAGCGGTTGTTGCAGGTAGAAACCCATCGGGCGGCGAGTATGGAGTCTGACAGCAGGTCAGCAAATGCGGGCGCGAGGTCAAAGGGCGGAGCGAAATGTCCGGGTCACTGTAATCGCGTAACGGCTACGCCCTATGGGCGTTCGGTCAGTTAGGAGAGGTATAGCCCGTAGCCTTTACTTTCTTCCGTCACTCCATTAGGGGCCCATTCAAAATCGCAAAGTTAATGCAGGATGGGAAGGAAACGTACGTATTTGGACTGTGAACTCACTTTGACCCTGCTGATGCAGCAGTCGGTTAGAACAAAAACTTCGGTATATCTAAACTTTTTTTTTAACAGCAACATAAAATAGTGAATCATCGCGCGCTAGCATATCTAGCAAGTAATGATCTACGAATGCGCACAAACAATTAAAATTTCTGACATTTGTCAGGACATCAAAACATTTTGAAAAGCTGACATAAGTGGTTTTATCTTTCTGACTGTCGGGGATTCTACTCTTAGTAGACTAGTGGCAGCAGTTCCGTCCTGTCAGCCACAACAGGCACCTTAGGCATGTCTTACTCATTAGTGACTCATTTACTTTGTGGAACTTCAGAACATCTTAATAATCTCTCAGCACGGTAACCCTAGCCTACAGTCTACTACAAAATTACCATATCGATCAGGTCTGCACATGTACATAAATCATTCACCGCGCTGTGTACCACCTGCACAATAAAATGTAATTGGAAGCAAACCTTCATAGCTATCCGAATATGAATCGTGAAGCTCGTTTTACTGTGCAGATGCTGTACAGAGCGGTTATGAACTTTGTCTTTATGTGTATACACAGACCGTGCAAAGACCGTCGTATGATTACAGACCTCCAGGATGCGACACCTGCAGTGAATCATGCGACAGTCAGTGGAAGGCAAACTGCGAGAGTACACGTCGACAAAAGACTTAAAACACTCTGATCCATCTCACCTGCAAGCAAGACCTTCCTCTTACCCTGCAGTCTGGTTTCAGAAAAAGACTTACCTCCCTGAACCACCTTAAAACGCTTTTTAATCTTTTATAAACAATGCATCTGTCTGCAAACATTTCTGAAGGGTCCTTTTGGATTTGCTGACGGCTTCATCATTAACGGCTTCGTCATTAACTGAAAGAAACGTTTTTGTTGTATACATCCATTCTTGTATTTCGGTGTCGTGTGCCTCTCTTTTTGAAAACTTTCTCTCCCGTCACTTTTTTCAGGTCCGTGTTTAGTCTCTTGTCTACTATATTTAGGAACAGTAAAAGGGAGTCACTAGTTACAACACTCTAACCTACTCTCTTTAACATTAAAAGCAATATGATCCATTTGTCCAGAGTTCAAAACCTAAATGGTTGTAGATAATTTTGTGCTTATCATCTAAGGCGAATTTGGAGTGTAGTTGAGAGGTTTATTAACGTTGTGCAAAAGTAGGTGACAGAAAATGGCTTTAACTTTTCATCTTTGTTTTCATTTTCCTTCTTCTCTCTGAAGGTCATGAGGTGCTACAATAACGATTAACACAACAAAGATCTGAATTCTAATTCCGCTTTCAAACTGTTTTGAGCCAGCTCATCGATTTATGTTTCGTCAAAAACATTCTCCACTGTCCCACAGTGAAAACCTCCCCTACCTTACTTACAAATCCAGAACGAAGAGAGAAAACGCAGGCACTCTGCATACCATCGTCATCATCGTCAATCGTTATCAATCATCCATTAATCATAATCCATCAATCATCATCATCTTTTTCTTTGTCGTTGTAATCATCATAAACTAGTTTCTGTATTTTGTTACAGTACGTAGAACAAAAAGCATGATGAATGATGTGAGTTCCTGTTGCTCTGTCTGCCACGTCAGAAAAAGTCACAACAGACAACGACAGGACGAGCTGTAGGAGATGAGACATTAAGAAATACATACAGCGCCACAATTGAGCGACACCTTCCCCCCAACTACCCAAACCTCTTCCATTCATCACCTCCTTTCATCTTTTACTCCCCCATTTCCACGTACATTCATATTTATCAGTTAGGTGAAAACACTTTTCTAGAGCAAATACAAGACAACCCCCTCCCCCATAACATCTCCCATGTCACACCGGCGTGTCAAACGGTGCATGGGATATAAAAGACCTTATAGGCGACCAATGAGAAATCACCACATATACAAGAAGAGGTATAAAAGATCACCGACTAGCTACCTGCAACACACCCCGAGTAGTCTCACCATTGCTGTCACCACTTTCACCTGAGGAAAGACAAGAGGCCGCGAGTTCTCACTCCACAAGACAAACATGACAACAACACATCAGCTAATGGCCGCCGCCTTCTACCTGTGCGGGCTTTTGTTTCTTCTCCACGTCGACTCCGGTAGGTTTACTTCACCTGACGTTTTCTTTTACTCATCATTTTGTGATGGTGCTGGTGGTGGTGCAGGGAAGAGGCAAGGTAAAAAAATACGAAGGCAAGAAAGTGGAAGAACTTTCGTTGAATCGCTGTTTCACATCTGCTATATAGACCATGATTGTTAGTTGTTACTGTTCGGATCTTCAGTCATTGTGGCGTCTGTTGGAAACGCAAAACAGCTAAATAGTCACTCAGGTCACGGATATTAAATCGCTACTTTGGTTTAAAAAAAAAAAAAAAAAAAGTTGATTCTGGAATGGTCCTAGAGGCGATCCTTCTTCCCAGTAGAGCTCCAGATCTTTCGTCCATACACTTAAAACCTTTCCCGTCTAATATTTTCACACATTCAACAAACACTCGACGTACACGTTTAGTCAATGAGCCACCAAAGGGTTAAACACTACGAAAAACACAGAAGGCATGGGCTGGTCCGTGAAACTATTTTAGGCAAGAAGATACGGATATTTTAAAACCACATAATGTACCATCGGCAGTAGTCCGATGTTGTGTTACTCAGGGAAGGTGTATCTCAAAGGGTATCAATTTTCTAGGTGAATGGGAGAGACTCGATCACAGAAGCAAGACTGACACACTCCGTGTTTTGTGTTGCAGTGAACAGCTTAAGATGCAAGAGTTGTGGGAGTACTGACTTCACCTGCGAGACGGGAAATGACGCGCCAGCGGTTATTTGTAACGACGGGGACAAATACTGCATCGTTATCAGAGTAATCGGCAGCACAAGTAAATAAACAATTATTTTGGGTTTTGAGTGTGCGTCCCCCTTTGAGCCTCTCATTCGCACTCTTATATTGTTGTATTTCTGCTGTTGTATGCTGTTTGCATTGTTTACATCCGTTTAGTGACAAGAGCAAACCTACACCGAGTAAACAAGTCCCTTCCTTCAACTTAATGACGAGTTTGTTTTTCCCTCTAATATTTATATGCACGAAAATATATAAACCATTTAAAGGCTATGAAATGAGTTTCTATAAATTTAAACATGAGTTTATTGCATTTTATTGTTTTAACTTGAAAGACAGATCGATGAGAGGATATATTGAGAGTCAATTGTATATGTGAAGACACAAGAGATTGACAAATAGGTAGACGTATACACTAATGAACAGGTAAATGGAGGAGTGGGGTATAGATAAGATTGCTTTTATGTATCCCATTTTTCTCACCTAAATCTTGGTCCTATGTCTCTGGCATGCAGACCAAGGTACGTTTCGTGGGTGCTTCAACGAGCCAGTAAACAGGTGCGTGCCTAAAACTATCCTAGGTGTAACGTATCAAAGCTGCTCCAAAACCTGCTCCTCTGACTTCTGTAACAGTCAACTGAGTGGAAACTGAGACAAGGAAGCAAGATGAAACCGTTTCATTCCTCTTGCTTAAGACTTACTTAAGTCGTCCTTTGCCTCTATTGTTTCGAGAATGTATCGTAACATCTCACATTAAATTTTTTTTTTTTTTTGTCCTGAAAACTGAAGAAAATCAGTTTTAAATCTATGTTGTTTGACTTTTGCTTTCTTGTTGTGAAAAGAAATGTGGATTTGGATGTGATTGTATGATAATTTTATGCCATCTAATAAAATGACATGAAGGTGCCAGATATTTATAATGTATAAATAAGTTAACAAAAAAAAAGAATCGGTAACTAACTCGATCAGAGTAATAATCTTGCTCTACTTCTATTATCTTTTGTTTTTCTCCCTTGTCTTTCTCTCTTTTCTACATTTTCGCTGTCCTTATTAAGCTCTAAATTGTGTTTTTCTTAATACTCTGTATTTTACTGTCTCTACTTTCTGTCTCTTTACCCTATATTTTATTTTTTATTACTTCTTTTTCTTTCTCCTCTATACATTGAACTTTAAACATTTCATCCGTTTTTATCCCTCTTCCTTTACTTTATTTTGTTGCTCATTTCTTATTGCGAGGCAGACAGCAGTTAACTAAAACCCTTATAAAATAAAAGTAGTTTAGTAGACTGCTGTGTTTATCATTCAACTGTCACTTAGTGACTCTTTAAATCCTTTTCACATCACTGTCCCTTAAGATGTCCAGCTTAGGTCTGTCAATAAATACTGCTTAGACGGTGTTCACAGATTTGGTGTGATAGACAAACAACATAAACATCTTCATACAGACGATGGGACATCACTTTCCTAATGTATGAAATAGGGGCTTGATGCTGAAGGACTTGCTCTTTAATATACTACAAGGGAGCTAGATTATTGCATTATTTTGCATGCTTCACAACGCTTTCAAAGGTCGGCAGGATTAGCCAATCAAATGAAACCAAATCAAATTTATTGTCTGTCCGAGGAAGTCCGAGACAAAAATTTTTCTTTTGCTCCCAAACCCAATGGCATATACAAACATAATATGAAAACAAATACACACACACATATATATATATACACAACATAATGGGAAGACATACATACCCATACAGAGTGGAGGCAGTGATGTACCAATGATTGTATATGCCTTGTGGATGATTCTGGCCATCCTTTGGTGTATTGTCATCTCTTCCATCGTGTGCTCTCCCAAAGGCATATCCGTTTTCTCAACACTCGGCTCCAAAAAAAGTAAAATCAATGTGGAAGGTTTGTGACCAATTAAGTAGTAACACAGCTATATCGGAATGTGATACTTTTCGACCACAAAGCTGACATGGTAACAGATTTCATACTTTCATACAGTTATCCTCCAAATAGTGCAAAATCTCCATGAATTGGATTCATGTTGTTTAATAAAACAACCAAGCACCCAATCCCTCTCCCAAAAAAGGCCTATTGCTGTTTAAAACGTTTTAAGGAAAAGAGTATGTGTGTGTATATATATCATCGTCAGCGACAAGAGTGTTTCTGATAATTCTGAGATCTGTCTGCCCTCCTAGTATTTCAAGGAAGAAATAGGATAAATTTCTCTGCACACTTATTAAAAAACAAAAAAGAAGGCCGTTCTCTGAACACGGCGTATTTAAGAAAGGGAAGATACCGAGACACGCTTGTTTTCAAACAAATTATGGAGTTGCTTCCCTTACTCCATTGTTGCTTAGCCTTTCTACGCTATAATTATATTACAATGTCTGTTACTATTCATTTATGCAGCAGTTATGAAATGTGGTCCTGACAAGAATTTCCGATTTCTGGGTCTTTACTTTGTACAGCTGGTTAAAATCTATGAAATATATACATATATATAAACAACTAAAAAAATCTGTAAACCTTAAAAAAATTATACAAGAAATGTGAATATTGTAATCAGAATAAAAACGGATTTCATACAGTGATGCTGGTCAAAATTTCAAGAACTTTTATCTTTAAATAAAATTGAGAATATTAAAGAATTTGTTTTTCGTCAATCGCTTAGGCTATACCTTTATGTTGGGTAAGTGGATAGTCGAATGAATAGAGCGCTGGCGTCAGAATTGTTTCGATACCCGAGTTGCGCAGTATGCCTCCCCAAGTCAACCCAGCTCACTCTCGTAACGACCTGAAAAGGTTAGGGGACGGCTTTTACGTGATTTATATTTCAACGGAACTCTTTGTGATGTATTGAGTACTTTAGAATATAGGGACTACCTCTAGCAATCGCGCAGTCGGTTACCTTGAAGGACAGTCTCCGATAAGCTGTCTTACCCGGTCCTATGAACCTGGTCCTATAATCGTGCCACTTTCTTGGGAAACGCTTTTTTTATTTAAAAAAAAGTAAATAATAATAATAATAATAATAATAATAATAATAATAATAATAATAATAATAATAATAATAGTAGTTTGATGGGTCATGGTAGGAGAAAGACATCTGAAAGATTTAGAATGAAAGCAACGATCGCATTAAGCATGAAAAGCGTGATTAAAATAATAAGGAAGAAAATATGTAAAAGCCCTCTACAAGATTCCTGACTTTACGCTCGCACCTCCCAACTCTTTATCCGTCATCCTTGTTTCATGGCTGCATGGCAGTAGAACTGCTTCCTCATTTATAAAACTAGCACAATTAACTGTGCCGTAAATCCAGTTTGAAACTGTAATTTAACTAAAAGGACACCTGGTATCAATCACGAGCTTCAAGTTCAAGAGAACAGAAAATGAAGTCAGTTACTTTGCAGGCAATTTCATTAGAAGGACCTTGGTCTTACGAATTGATATATTGTACAATCTTGTTTCCCATCTTTACAGATTTTTTTTTTGTTGTTTGTTTGGTCTCTCCTATTCTATTTTTTTCCCTCCTCTTTTTGTTCTTGTATTTTTTATGCTTTCATCTGTCTTCTTTCCTTCATTTATCTTTTGTTTTCCTTCTTTCTCTCATTCTCTGCTTTTCTTTGTATAGGAAAAAAAACCTGTCTACTCAGTATCAGGTGCATGTATGGTTTCCAAAGAAAGAAAAAAGAAAGGACACAAGTCAGTGGCTCTAGTACAGCTTAGTGAGGTTTAGACTGGAAATTCCTTTTAATCGCCTCTGTTTCTGCTGTAGACACAGGGAGGGAAAAGGGCGAAGAACCACCGTGAGGAGGACAGACCATCTGGTCAGGCTTAGCGGCGATCTGCACCCGAGGTTAGCTTCCTGCCACAGCTGGCACTACGACACTTAGCTACACAGCCAAACCTTCTTCATCACAACGACACTTAGCTACACAGCCAGTCCTTGAGTCCATCATACCAATCCCAATCTGGGAACTACTGAAAAAAGGATAGCCATCTGCCCATCTCTTTCGACCATATAAAAGCTCGAAACGAGCAAACGAACGAAACACACACACATGCACGCACGCACGGACGCAAGTACTTTACATAAAGACATCCTACAGATAAACACGAAGGTGAGTCAACATTCATCTGCAGCGCACCTGTATTTGTGTTTTTGTTGACAGCATTGTCAACTCGGTCCTGGAACGGGAGAGAAGCTGAACAATAAGCCATTAGTTACAGTGAGATGCTTATTGATAGACTGAAGCATGCAATTCAAAGCGTCCACCGGGGACAACTGTTGAAAGGTATTGTGTGATTACGTCACAAAACTCGTGCGGATATTGCCGCTCGTGCTGTTGACCCCTTCCTAAACCTCAAGTTTAAAGCACTCGGTCACCTTCATATATTTCCTATCTCGTTTCTTTATACTACCACTTGAATTGTTGGCTCCACTGAGGAATCGTTAAGGGGTCGTTGATTCACATCACAGAACTGAAGAAAGTGGTGCACGCACGTGGCTTGCTGATCAGGTAAAAACGTTTCTAAGGACATGGACAAGCTCCTATAACGATAGAAAAAGTTGTTGAAAAGCAGGGTGACTATTCTAAAAAATATTTTAAAATTTTCATTTTTATTCCATTAAGCTGTATAGCTGATTATTATTGACTCAACCTCGCATATGCACGCGCCTCCACATACATAGAGATAGCAGAGCACAGGAGAGAGAGAGAGAGAAAGCACACAGAGATGTGACCACCCTCATACCTGAGCTCGTGCACCCAGAGAGAGAGCCGAAGAGAGTGGGGGCCACACAAACAAGTTTTATAACTCCCACCCACGAGTTCCCACGCAAAAAAGCATCAGCTTGCTCCCACCCACACACATAAAGACATTAAAGAAGACAAAAAGAGGGACTGACACTAGAAACAGAATCCCGTGTTGAACATCCCGTAAAGAACACCACTGCTTGGTCAATAAAACATTCACGCACGCAACCTTACAAACGCACATGAGAAGGGTCAAGGTAACTTGCATGCAACATTATTTTCTTTTTGTTTACAACAAAAACAGTAAAAAAAAGGTTTTTCGTCTCCAGACAGAAGGAGCCAAGCTTGATATCTTGTTACTTACCAGAAAATATGTCTGTTAGAGATGCAGTTTAGACTAGCAGATAGAAATGCGTTTAATATATTTTGCTATTTGTATTGCTTCTTGATTTCTTAAGTCAAACCTTACATGATGACAATAGCTAGCATAGCCACATCCGGGGATCGCGAGTAAGCCGATATGGAAGGCTGAATCATCTGTATTTTTCATCACTTTTCACACAAGCAATTCATGGGGTTCCGGATTGTCCCCATTAATGACCTGCGAACCCATCACCACCGACACTAAACACTTCATTCGCGTGTATGATTGAGGCCGTCATTATTCTGCTTTCGATGGACGAAAAAAATGAATCTTACATCGGACAGAAGTTCAAATTTAGGCAATGTTTAGTGGTATAAAAAGTGTAATGAACACTCTGACTAGACCTCTCTGGTAATGCGCAAAGTGTATGTGTGTGTTCACACACCACAAAGATATTGGAATAATACCAACACAACATTGTTATTATTACATTGTTTCTTACCTGACTCTAATTTAAAAAAGGTAGCTGATCCATCAAATGAACACTTTTCTGCGCTTCTCTTTTTTCTGTCTCTGTCTCTCTTTATCATGTGCTTTGTCCTATTTTTTTCTTCTCTCTTCCCTTTGTGTTTAACTGTCGCCGCATTTCTCGCTACGTACCCTGGTGTATCAAGGTCAGCTTCGAATGTTCCCGACAAAATAAAGCGTCCTTGTACATGATGCATGGTTTCTGACAGCTTCTTGTAAACTGCTCCCATTAAGAATTTCTGGTGCTTACCGTTCCGTCTCCCATCACATACTCTGTTTTTATTCCCTCGACATGTGCCCCTCTTTCTTCCCTCTTCTCTCTCTCTTTTTCTTTGTTTTATTGCTTTAATCACAAACACTATTCGGCTAAAAACAAGCTTACACTTTATAACTCTCATTTTAGCGTATTCGTCAGCCTGTGCATTAATGGTCGAAAATACGAGTCATCCTGCAATATCTAACTAAATGTAATCTTGCAGACGTGGGGTGACAAACACTTTAATTACACAGCACAAAAGTTTTAGGAAGATGCCTCGAGGGACGCTACTCTCTGTGGTTCGCTACATTGTCTCCCAGGGGCTGGAACCAATGGCCAGCGCTCACATCACCCACGTGACGCTACAGGGCGTGAAGGCTTTTCGCGCCAAAACTGCGGGCAGGGTTGGGAGGGGCAATGAACAGCTACAACAAACAGCAGACTCAGCATCAAGCAGACGACGCATGACGTAGCATGGGCATGACGTCAGGCGGTGCTACAGTCAGCAAAAAAAGGCCTTGACCTTTCTTCCGGCTAACTGGATAAAAATAGCCTGGAATATGACGTCACACGGTCTATCTATTACAGGGGCGTCCCCAGGCAGACCCCAGCGCTGAGAGAAACACAGGCACAGAAACATGGCTGACACTTGACTATGTTCGTGTCTTGAATTATGTACACAGTGAGGACTGTTTACTTTTTAAACACAACCCAGCGGTATTTGCGGGTTAAGTGGTCTAAAACCTGAAGCAGTTGTAAAGAGGATTTGATAGCATCCAGACTACAAGAAAGGGCTTGGTGGATTTGTCCGTTAAAAGTGATACTAAACGTCGACCATTTGTCTTAGTAGTCTGTTTTTCTGTCATTAAATTTGTTTGGTGTTTTTAAGAAAAAACTAATGCTTGGTTGTCTTCTTTGTGATGGCTGACTTTGAATGTTGGAGCCTTTTGGTCTACCAAAAATAGCAGACTACATGCCGTTGCCTCTACAGAAAAATGTTACCTCTCGTTCACACATCGAAGGTTCTGGTTCATTTGCAAGGGTTCTAGTGTCGGGAAGTATCTCTTTTATGGTTAAGGAATCTTTTTTGGAGGTCTCGTCAAAATCTGCATTGTGGTTGTGTATTCTAGTAATTGGCGCTTAAAGGAGTTCAAATAGTGATGGAGGCTATTCCACAACTCACTCTCTGAATATTTCAGACTTGATTTAAAAAGATCTTTTTCATATAATGGGAGTTTAAGTTTTAGAGAAGTCCGTGTGTCATTTGAGGAGAATTGGAGAGAGAGAGAGAGAACAAACTTATCTTCTTTAGCATTGTTGGTTACCAATAATTACTTTTGTTCAAAATTCTTGATAAACTTAATTCATCGGTAAATTAAAAATATACCTTACCTTAAAAGTCATTATTTCAGATGGGGTAAAAATATCACACAATCACATTCATACCCACAGTTTGTTCACACGACAAAGGAGCAACAGTCAACTCAGATTTAAAACTTTTTTTCAGTTTTCTGGACAAAAATAATACAATATAACGCGGACTCTGTGAACCGGAAAACTGTCACCGCGAAAAGAAAACATATTTTATAAGGGTTATCACCCTCTTTAGTCTCCTGTTCCTTCAAGACCGCAAGGAGAATCATCTTGAGACATCATCCTGGCAACTCTTCAGCAGGAAGTCAACAAATATCGCCATATATGAACGACAAGCAGAAAAACAACATTTTTAAAGCCTTCAATGACTCTGGCGCTTAAGGCAGGAGTGTCTGCTTAAAAATTTCGAGATAATTTTGATCAAGAAACATTGAAAACAAAAGATGACTTTTTAAGTTAAAAAAGCTGAAGTGAAACTGTTTGTCTATTTTGTAATTCAGGTAGAATATCATTGAAGAATAATCTTAATGTCTGTTATAATATGATGAAGGAACTAAATCAGAAAATTGTTCGTTTCAAAGGCGGTTTCTAAAGAAAAGTTCCACGGTCAATGCAGTCCTCTTGTCATGGTGTGTTAAGCAAGTCAAAGTTTGGTCATGACGTGAAGACATAAGTAGACGTGTGTAGAAGGTGTAGACATCAATGTCTACAACAAGAGAGACATGGCGGTGCCGTATCCAGAGTTACAGCCGTCCCAGGAGCAGGTCTGGTAGCAGACCATGGACTCTTGCTTCTCGATTATTTTTGTCCGGCACCCGCGAAGTCGGTGCTGGCTGCAGCCACGAAAGACACCTTGTGCTGCAAAGGTAGAAGCATAGGACACGGTTTGGCTAGGTATGTATTGGGATACAAAAAAAAGCATCTGTCCACCTTTACATCCATCTACCCGTCTGTCCCCCTTTCTATTACACTACCTGTCAATTTATCATCCCCCTTCCCTCCTATACATCTGTCTTTCTCTAAATACCCTTTTCTCCATCTGTTTGCTGAATTTTAATAATTTTTGCAATACACTTATGCCAAAATATAAAGATAATCATTTCATCTATATATATATAGAGAGAGAAGGGGACATTCATAAGAGGGTAGGTGACTTCTTTCTCCATGAATTAAGGGAAGTAAACAATGCAGCAATGCAACTAACAATCCGGAAGTGCACAAGAGAGACTCGCAGTCGGATGCAGAGAGAAACAAAACCCAAGTGTTTACTTACAATTGCCGACGAATACTCTGTACATGGCGCAGAAGCTGTGAGAGTCATCACACTCGGCTGGTTCCAGGTTTCCGGAGTCACAGCGGGGGTCAGAGGGTGTACACTGCACGCAGGATATGCTGTTCACTGCAACAAAAGCACGGAGTTTGTCAGTCTTTTTCATGTGAACAAGTCTCTCCTAATCGCCGGGAAATGTAAACAGTAAAAAGTGTTACCGTAGGATCTCCACATTCTCTGAGTAACTGGACGTCGCAATTTACAGGATATATTTTTAAAATTGCCCTGCCATCTTGTCCAGAATCGTCAACAATGGACAATGTTGGTAGTATACAAGGTGGCTTTGTCGTGAGAAATAGGTTGACATATAAGAGCAGTGGAACGAAGACCATTCTCTACACCTTAAATCAGATTAAACATCAGAAGAGAGAAAAATTATCAACATCGTTTTATGTGTGACTGCGATGTCTAGTAACGATGGTTATGACTCCATTGCTAACATCCCAAGACAATAACAATATCATCCAATGTGAATTCTTTTTATTTGCAGGGTATCCTATCCTCTTGTTAGAAAAGGATTGTTATAAGCGATAAAACATGGCATTTAAAGAGAGAATCTGTGTAGCTAGTCCATGAAGAATAAATGGAACTAAGAAGACCTTCGTGCGAAGGACAGACGAGTTGCCGCTGCTGCCCTTATCAAGGACCAGATTTCGACCCCATTGATGTCCGATTAATATCGAAGACGACGAGATCAGGTGAATTGTGTTTACCTTACAATCCACTTCTCTTAACATTAGCTGCGTGAGTGTTTGCATGCGCAGCCACTTCATGGGATGTGGTCGTGTGTCCACAATAGTTTGCTGATCCTGTGGTGCACGTGTAATCGGCAAGTAGGCGGCTGTTAAATCATTCCGATTTCGACTTCCTCCGCCATGGCTTTTGTTAACTTGTGCATTTTTTTCTGAACCACACATAATTCGTTATTTATTGATGATCCATGGGGTCGTGCTGATGCTTTCGTCGCAACCTCTTTTTCCTCCGTGAGTACTTTTTAAAAATTCATCCCTTAACAACCACGGCAATAAAAGTATACAGAGATCTTAAAATTTGGTCTGTACAAAATAAAGAAATAAATGGTCACTTGAAGGCTGGCAACAAACAAAGGAATTAACTCTGTTGGAGATGTAGTCTGGGATCCATTGTAGCGTGAGTGCAGCAATTCATGATTCACATTTTAGCAGAAAAGGAGGACAAAACATTTTAAGCCCATTATCTCTGCTCCCGCTGGTAGCACCAGCTGTTGATAATACCTTCATCTAAATATTCAAGAACTCGCGACCTTGTCCAGATGCAAGTGATCGACCTGTGGGTGTTTTGTTGAACTCTCATTCGAAAACATAAGAGATACCATCTCCAGAAACAAGGGCTGACCAGGATCTAGCTCTACTTCTCTTGTTTAATCTTTCCTTCATCTGACGGTCTCCGTTGAAATCATTTGTCATCGCACTTAACCTGACTAGTAGCTAGCTCTTTAAACATTAAAACCGCCTTCTCTGGAGATTAGGGATGAACATAAAGCTGAACAAGAAACAAATGTTTAATAGCTAACTCGAGTATTCAGCAAAACTTGTTGAAAACAGAGCATAACATATAAAAAAACATATTCCGGTGGTATTTTATAACATTACATAATGTTTTTCTCTTAATCACACCTGTAGCTATATCAGGAAAACAGGAATGCCAAAAGTGCTGTATTTTTAAAATATAATGTCGACTGCATGAGGAGAATTCGAAAAGCAAAGATACAATCACCGGTAAAAGAAAAGAGACCAGGACACAATACCGAATGTTCCCTTCGATGCTCTGAACTAGTTTGTATTCATTGTTATTTCTTAAAGATACTGTCCACAAACAGCGAATTAACTCTGATCAACGATCTTTGTATGAGGGTCTCTGATTTGTTCAAACGTGCCGTGCAAACATCGTCTTATTTGTATATTTTGGTTAATCTTCAACTAAATGGAAATAGCTCGACCTGTTCATATGAACCAATTTTTGTATATTGTTCTAGAGTATAAAAGCCGCTTTCACCAAAGCATGAATCTTTAGTATGGACCCAGGGATGAGTCAAAATAAGCAGTGTGGGACTGACAGTAGGGAGATGCTAGATTATGTTTGTAATCACTATTGTTATCTTACCGTCTTCTAAAAGGTTAGTCTGCCTACATCGTTCATCTTAACAATAAATATTGTTTTCTCAATTGTTGTCGACTGACACCTGAACGACCAGCCTAAAATCGGTTTCTAACTGCAAACAATCCAGACTGATCTTCTGTCGCACGTGACCTTTTGCATAGACCATTCTATATTGTTCTTCATTCTTTCCTTTCGCTATTCTCGACGCAAACATTCAGCATCGTCCAGTACTGTGCATGGTTAACATTTCCTCTAATAATGTGCGCTGAAATTGGAGTTTTAGACAGAAAAATGGCTTTGCTGATATTTAAACTATATCCATAAGATTTGTGTAGGGTTGTGTTACTTGTCTCAGTCAATGCAGGCCTGTGTTCTCGATGCACTGAAGGTTGACTACAATGGGAATACACTGGCAGAATGACAGCATCGGTAAGATTGAGGTAACTCAATGAATGAGCGAAACAGCTCTTATTTCCCAGTTCCTATAGATCAGCTGTCATGGAAACACGCTTTTCCATCTTTCTTTCTATTGTTTGTGAATTTTGATGAAATATTTTGTTAATTCAAAAAGATTTCAAAAGACCATCATTTCTGAAATTGGACCTGGGCACCTCACTGTATCCTAAAGACATTGGCAATGCCTGAAGTTCGACACCGCTCAAGAAGATAATTATAAAAGGCAACAACTACTGTATTCTTCTTCTTCTTTGTGTGTCTGTTGTTGACAAGATCGAGTTAGTCGTGACTTTAGCTGACTGGTTGGTTGGGTATATGGAGATAAGCAAAAACATACAAAAATATGTTTATCTCATATATTTTTACATAGACGTAGTACAAATGGAATGAAGGTGATGGTATTTTGGAAAGACAGACGAACGAATGAACAGAGAAATAAAACGATGATTAGGCGAGATGACAGAGAGACAGTCGAGCAACTTCGCAGCACAAGAATCGGGTAGGCTAATCAAGTAAAGAGCACCCCGGTAATGAAGGTTTCAAAGTCAAAGAACAGCAGACTGCCACCAACAGGGTCAGCGACTTTGAACGCCAGACAATTACTATAGAATTTGTCTGGCTCTGCATGCGTGGGTGGACATATTGTCTGGTGAGTGTGCTGCTGCATAGACCGCGCCTTCTTTTAGCATCAAAGATTGCAGCTTTAACATGTTGTCCCCGTGACTTCCAGGAGTTGCAGTGTCACGATCGCACTTGACGTGTATCTGGCCAAGCATCTGTCAACAGGATATTTCTCTACTTTCGCAGTTTCAAAAAGAGGCACAATTACCATTCGCTCGTGTCCATCAGTCATCAGCTGCTTCCTTTCTGAAGAAAATCCTTCTTGGTCAAAGAGCAAAGAGATATGAATAGATAGATGGGAGGAAGGGGCGAGGAAAAGAGGTCGAGTGGCGGGGGCGGGAGGAAGGGACGATTACTGAGCTGCGGTCAAGGCAAACGAACGAAAAATCTGTTCAGTGAAAGTAGACCAAAAAACCTAGAGAACAGACCAACCCACTTTGTATATAATTTAAAATCAGCAGGAAAGAAATATGAATTTTAAATTGAGTTATTTGAGTTGATTTAAAAGTCCGAGACAAATTTCTAAATCCTCGGCTTCGGAAGAGTTCTTCAAAATTCGCTGATCTGTACGACCGGCACGAACACGACCTATCTGAGAGTGCTAGTCCTGAAGCTTGCAGAAGGGTCAAAAGTCTCCACAGTGTGCTATCTTTGTTTTAAAGGCCAACCTGATGCAAAATTAGTTTTCAACTCATGAATTGCTTCATTAAAAGCTGCTATTTCCCAACATCTCTTTTCAACATACAAGCCTCGGAATATCACTCTTTTTCGCAATGGTTTTGAAAAGATCGCAATGCAATGGGGGGCACAACTCCGCATCTGCTGACTGGCCGCCATCTTATTAATAACAAGGTTGAAGTTTTCGCACTGCCTGCAGGCCTCCACTGACATCAGGTCAATCGAAGAGTTCATTTCTTAAAAAAAAAAGTAAAAAGATTACGGCGCAATTTAGTGCTAAATTAATGACAGTGCTACAACTTCACGAAAACAGCCGAGCAGTCCTCACTTCCCTAAAGGGCGGACAATCTAAAACCTCTTTTCCAAAGAAGAATGACGAGAGCAGACCATCACCGGACGCAGCTAAATATTTTGACAAGCCTTCCGCCTTAGCGCCTTGTCGTCAACAGGAGGCGGCCGTTTATCATGGCGGAGAGAGGAAAAATAGCCGTGACAAGGGACACTACTCATCGGCTTCTGTCGCGGTGACGTCAGCATCCCGTAGGGCAGACTTGTGGACACACTGCACGTGCGTGATGCTTGGAGTGTCGGCAAAGCCTCTTGGTCAAGGTCGCTTCAAAAGTATTCTTCCTTAGAAATGCGTGTGTGTGTGTCTTCGTGTCACAAATTACAGTTTCTATTTATATAGAATATATGCAGTTTGAAAGCGTATGTGACAAGATTGTTAATATGCTTAGATACTGATTAATCAACAAGTGACTGCCAAGACATTGTTTTCTGTGTTTAACTACACTGTGAGAGTGTGTGTGTGTGTTTATGTATGCTCGTGCGCGTCCGTAGCAACAAAATATTACTGTGTTAACTTAAGATACTATAAGTAAGTATTGCCAATTTCGCTACATCGGCATAGCTTTATAAAAGTTCATCTATAAAGTATTTTTAAAGGAATTTTAATTGGCCAACTTCTCACTAAAACACACGAACAGCACTTCAAAAACTCCGCCTGTAGCAGGAAACCATTAAGAAACGGAAGACATTTCTGCGAAGCATAATAGTGGCGTTGAACTTGTATTAGACGGGGGTTAAGGAGGGGCAAAAAGAGTTAAAGGGAATTAAAAATGTGAAAAAATTACTGAGTGATTTTCAAAAAAATGTTGCCATCAGGTTTTTTTTTCCTTTCTAAAAGAATAGCTTCCCGATGCTTCAGATGGATTGAAAGTATTTATAACCTCCCTTGCTTTTGTTCCTCCCTTTTAGGCCAAATTTTATAATTCAAATTTCGAGGTAAGTCTTCCATTGCCCTGAGCTTTTCATCGTGGAAGATATGTGTCTTTACAGGTACATTTGGCAAACAGAAGATGTCAGTACTGCTTTTGACTCACACGGACAGTTCCGATTAGTAGCTGATTCCAAAGCAGGAACAAAGCTAATATAACCTTTGTAAATCTTCATCATCTGTAGTTTTGATCAAAGCACTAAGTTTTTGGAAGGTCCTAATTGACTGACTACAATCAAAGGCTCCGAATCAGAAACTGCGGCGGTGGTAATGTTTTCATCACCAGTCAGTCGCCTTCATCACTAGACAGATGTCTTGATGTTTACCACCATCAGTATGACTTTCGTTTGTAAATAGATGTTTTGATCAACAATTATAAAAGCAACCTTTTTCTTTAGCAGCAGAAAAACATGAAAGTAAAATAAATTGACCAACAGGCGTTAGTCTTTGATCATCAAGCTTCGGAGACCAAAAAAAAAACAAAAAAAACCACCAGACTTCGAATAACACCAGTAAGTTTTATGTTCCCACGCACCAAAAGGATATGATTAGTAAAATTGTGTTCTAAACTAATTAGTCACTATCTTTCTTTCCAGCAATAAAATAAATAAAACTAGAGACCGGTGGACTCCTTAAATAAACCTCGTATGTGTTCGTTAAAAAAGTTGATGTCTTCTTTCTGGGATTCTAATTTCTTCCCAAAAAAACTCTCCCTTCAGACAGCGTCTTAAAGGACATTGATTGGTCTGTTAGTAGCAGTTGGACCAGGCAGTCAATTCGGTCCATGAGTTTCAGGATAATGTCTTTCATCCTATTTTTTACTCCTCCCACTCACCCTTAGCTTCACTTTTTCTGATCTTTTCCAACATTGTTTTTGCAACCGAGTCGTATTTCTTTTGCGCCGCAGTTCTTTTTCTAAGGCAAAACTCAGTCCACTTCTACCTTCTTCCAAATTTAGATCGCGTTTTCCGGTCAATAAAAATGTTAACAGGGAGTCCAAAGAGTGATTACACTCCTTTGTGGTCGATTAATTGGGGTGCACGTAGCAAACCCTTCCATGCTTTGCCCACCTGAGAAGCTAATTGTGAAAGTCCAGTGACCATGTACTCTCGACCTCATAAAACTTCTGATTCCACTAAACTTTACAAGGCTATTTTTCCGATTTTATTTCTTTTGTCTACAGAGCTGTAGACTTTCAAAGAGGACAAAGGCTAACCGACTTAATTTGTTGTTGTTTTTGCTCAAGATCACTTTATTTTTCTGAGGTTTCTTTGTAAGTATCTGTTGCTGCTATACATAAATTTGTCTCTGCTGTTAAAAAGTTCAGCAAGTTCCCAAACTTTCTTTCCTTTCAGATTTGCATTCGCTGTTACACAGACCTAAAGCTAAAAGCTTCTGAACATACAAACGAATATATTGGAGTTTTACAAGGGACATGAGCCGACATACAGTGCTTCAATCATTGAAATGAAACCATCTTCGATGTTGTGTTTTGACAACTTGTACCACAGACGCCATCGAACGCCTTCTCTAAGTAAACGAAGTTGTAGTAGATCCTCGTCACACCGATGACGTGGCTGTTAATCTGTTCCACGGTGATCCACCCAGCGTGAAGTCGGCCTATTCCTCTACTGGCAATTCCATGCGAGTTGTTTTGAACACTATTCAACTTAATCTTGATAGGATAACTGACCATATTGTTTGATTGACGCTAGACGCTCCGCCTGTTGTCGTGACGTCATGACCAATCATATCGCGACTTCGAGAATCCGCGGGAGAAGATTTGCAGCTTAGAGTTACTTTGATTGTTGTGAGACAAGCACCGTGTCTAGTACTAATACGGTTAAAAAGATGCGCTTGGGATTTGTGCAACACCGATTCTAGAGGTACCAGAAAGACTTGAAAATGGACAAGTGAAGTTCACACCTTTTCCAAGACTGTATCGTGACAGGGAGAAATGTCTAAGATGGATGAAACATAGGCCAGTAGTCACTCAATCATGCCTTGCAATCATAATGGTTGCCAAAGTCGGGTGGCAGAGACAAGAGGTTCATGGGAAGCCATTTTGTCTCAACTGAGCCACGTGTTCCACGCAGTTACGATGGGCGGAGCAAGAGGTGGAGTTACTAGAAGAGGCGGGGTTACTAGCAGTTAATCACCAGCGATTGAGCAACTGTCTGGATTTCCAAATTTTCTGACACAAGGCAGCGAGTGCCTCCACTATCTCTTTTCCTCCACATTTAAACTGGAGGTTGTCAGCTCCTGTAGACTTCTAGACTTCTATATTTTACCTTGGGAACAGTAGGTCTGCAGGTTTGTTCTTTCATAACCTGGTCGTCTTGAAGGAAGTTTAAACGTCTAACATTAAATTTAAACACTGTTAGGTCTTATGTATATTTAGAATTTCACTTTTATAAAAGCAGTGCATGACGACTTACAACTTTTTGAATGTAAAATTGTTTTTAAAATAAGATAAAACTGCTTAAGCCAGACGTCCCGTCGCCATAATTTTGTATCTGCTTTGTACAACATCTAAATGGATAGAAGCGACTTTAAAAAAAGTTTCTGAATTAGCTTCTTTAAAAATCTTAAGTTTTAGAAACTAACCCCTGACCTGTGGACTGTAGAAAACATGCAACACAACCTCTTGCTAGAACGTCCTTGACAAGCCATGTGGGAAAGCAGCGGGAAACCATGTGTAAATTAACGAACAAATAAAAGCTTTTAAAGAAAACTTATTTTCAGAAAAAATGCTATCTCTCAATGTTTTAAATAGAACACGTCATCTGGTCTGATGAAATGGGATGTTGCGAGACATTCTCTTACTGTAGCGACTCTACCATTAAATCTTCGCAGTCAGAAGAAGGCGACATCGAAATTTTGAGATACAAAAGATTTCTTCGGGAAAAAAATGTTATTGAAACTGATGCAAAAACCATTTCACTTCGTCAGCCCGATTTCCTTTCTAATATTTATAGATCAGATGACGACCTGACGACTTCTAACATTTGTAACGAATTATACACCATCGCTGCTGCTTATACTGTCTGCTGTAAGGTTCTCGTCGAATAACTGTTATATTATATCAACGGCCTCCCTTCCTCATCCTATAACTGTTAAAAAAAAGTGTGCAGGAACTCTCAGAAACACTGAAATAAAACACTACTATATTACAAAAAAAAATCACGATTTTATATTTTAAGTTATGTGCATTTAAGAAAATCCCAAGACCTAAGAAGATATATTTTATCTTTTTAGTACATTTTAGTACATTTAAAATAAAAGTATGTTTATAAAATCTATTTACTTATTTTTAAAATAAAACTGGAAAAATATAGCTATTGAAATTCTGGCTGAGATGCTTGGTCCTGTTTGCACGATCCATGCGAATCAAACGCCCGCACGTTGGTCAAGAGTGAGGTCTGACCTTTAACACTTATTATATAAATTGGAGCGTGCAACTTAATTGTCGCATGACGGCTGTCACGTGCTAGCACGTGCAGCTAACTTAGAACCTAGCCATTGGTCACAAATGATAAAAGCCTATTTAGTTTACCATCAAATGAGGTAAAAACCGCTGAATGTGCTTTTATTTATCATTTGTACGAAAAACAAAAATGAGTGATCAGACATTAAGTAGAGGGAAGGGGTTTAGGGGATAAGTTACGATGAGAAAAGGAAACAGTCAGCACTGAAGGTATTCGTGACAACGCCAAGCCTTTAAAGCCCCGAAGGTTGCTAATTGTGTGTGGGCGAGGTGTTAGAACCCTCACTTTTTTCTCGGAAGGGGGAGGTGAGAGCAGAAGCTTTTTGCGAGGGTGTTGTTCATCTGTCACTCTCGCTGCTCTACCTTTAGCTGACCCTTTATGGAGTAAGGTGCCCATTGAGAAGGTAAATGTCATCCCCTATCTGGTCGTTGTGGTTGAGATGTTTGAGACCTCACTTATCTCGGGGCAAATATGTGATGACGAGCCTATCGTCTCTCCCTCGCTGCCTTACTTTCCCCAGCCCTCTGAGGAGTCAAGTACCCATTCCCGCCAACTTGTTCGACTAGGGAAAGTTTGCTGCGCTAATCGGATATTGAATCAGTTCGGATGCTAGTGCTCTCTCTCTCTATCCACTTGGCTATTCGCTTTCCCCCGGGTACCAACTGCCGATTGGTGGGTCACTTGGTTCGGTGCGCCATACCGGCTCGCCTTCGGGTTCAAAGGTCAACTGGCTGCCAGGGGTCATTGTGTGCTAAGCTGCTAACATATGACACATTAGCAGCCAGCTAGAGATTCTATGCACCTGACCCTTGGTACTGACTATGATAGTAAGCATGTTAGAAAAAAACTAGTCATAATTCCACAGATCGTCAACACTATGAAACATACGATAACTGATTATTGATGTATCGATTCACCCTCACCTAGTAACATTCGATAGAGATTTTTTCTTTAAAAAAAATAGCACTCATTAACGAAAGCCTAAGAGTAATTTTTTTTTTTTTTACGAGCAAACGAAACAAAGTCATAAGAAGACAATCGACAGAGTAGCAGAAGTGATTTACAGACAAGAATAAAAAAAAGATTAAATCAAGAATTAAAAAAGAAGGTTAAGTGAACCTACCGGAGTCGACGTGAAGAAGAAACAAAAACCCGCACAGGCCGAAGGCGGCGGCGAGCAGCTGTTGTGCTGGTGCCATGTCTGTCTACTGGAGCGAGAAATTGAACCCTCTTGTCTGTCCTTGGGTAGCCGCACCCGCTGACCTCTGGCGGCCTGCCTCTGCGGCGGAGATTAGCTTCTAGTCTACCCGCGGTCCGCAAAGGAAGACGAAGGGGTCTTGATGCTCCCCGCTGTCTGTGTAGGGTGAGAGAGAGAGGGAGAAGGCGGTGAGGGCACTGGTGGTGCTGCTGGTGGATGAGGGCAGAGCGAACGCAAGCGCGTTTGCTTGTGTGCTGCACGTGCGTGCGTGTAAATGTATGTGTGTGAGTGAGGTGTCGTCTGGCGAGCTTCGCCTAAGGCACAGTGAAAGTGGTCACTGCCAATGGTCAGGCCAGTCGGGGCGTGTTGCAGGCAGCTAGCCGGTGATCTTCTGTGTCCTTTCTGGTCGCCGGCAATGGCCCTTTATATCTCGCACACCACTGCCGCACGCCGGTGTAAGAGGGGCAGAACGTGTGGATGGGGGTGGGTGGGCTGGACATCGGCGCTGGGTCGCATCAGAACAGGGAAAGGATGGAGGGGAGGGGGGAGCGAAAACGTTGGAGTGGGGCAAGCTGAGGGAGGAGGTGGAACAGAACCAAAATAGACTTATTACCCAGAAGCGGAGTGTCTTGCGTTCACCCATGCGGGCGTGCTTTGTAACCCTATGGAGGATGCGATCCCTACTTTTTTTTGTGTGTGAGGAAGATTTCCAGACTGGCACGTGAGGCTGAAAGGGTTAATACATGGGTGGAGAAGATATAACGGGTAGGCGTGGGCACAAGCGTGCGGAAACGGGGGACGGGGAGTTAGGAAGGGAGGCAACTCGACTGACTTTGTGCTCTTGGCCCAGAGCCTGGTTGACTGTCAAGCAAAAAAAAAAAAAGAAAGTTAAAAATATTCGATTTCGCATTTAAAACTGTGTCTGTGCAGTTGAACAACCCACATGCTCTGAACACACAAGCACAAAGGCTCCATGTTTTGCATTCCTTAATTATTATATTTAAACATTTGCAAACTAACGGTCTTATGGGTTAAATTTTAATCTTTGCTTGATGATGATGATGATGATGGAGAGGAGAAAATATCTGGCTCAGCCAGACTGGATGGAGCTGTTTTTTTTTCGAAAAAAACAAAGCACACACACACACACACAGAGTTAGGACAGTCCACGCTCGAACAAAAAGTTGCTGCAGCGTATTAGACTGTGATTATCAGGCTAATTACCTGATATCTCTTCATGTATAACTCATGAGAGATTATTGGTAATTACCACTGGCAGCTAGAGAGGAAACAAATACCACCAGGTTTATCGCTCACACGAACCGTTTGCCCTCTTTACCAAGCCCGCCCCCACCGCACACTTGACCTCGGACAGTCATCTGTCACAAAAGTGATGAGCATCAACTTTATAAAAGATGTCAAAGGCTAATACTACCAGAACTTGGAGTCGGGCTACACGGTTTGTCTTGGTCTATATGAGGACGATGGATCACGGCTTTTAATCCTCAGTCTACCAAACAGACAGAGAGTTACACGGACTGACAGAAATAGAGACAGAGACTACTGATAGTCTGTTCCATTCTATTGACATGAAAGAAGGACACAGCCAGTGACAGACATAACCAATTTACATTTTTCTTGGAGGTTTTTATAAGCTTTCTCATTTATTTCGGTTTCCTGCTGTTCTCTGACATTAATCCACATTTTGTTCCGCCAACACAAAATTGAAAAAATTGCTTACTTTAGAAAATCGCGATCCGTGCTAGTAAAGATTCGAGTTACCATCGGCAAACATCCTTGTCAGATTTGTCAAAGTACCCCACAGTGAGTACCATTTTTTTTAAATTAGTGAGAATCTTTCAGGCCTCATACACTAGCACTAATGACTGTTTTATCCACATTCTTTCTACAAGGTGCTCTTCCAGACTCTCTAACTTTCAATCATCGGTAAGTTCTGATGCTTGTTTTGGCTGTAGCGGCGCATAAGCTTGAAGTATGCCACAAACTTTTTGCATCAAAATGTTTTTTGCCGCGGATTTTATGGGATTTCTGAGCAGGAAACTGTGGCTGGTCGTTTTAATAACATGCTGAATAAATGAGAATAAGTACAGTTCTAACACATTAAAAATTTGTGTATATATATATCTCTTCCTGGTGGGCATAATTTTCTTGTTGAAGCCAATTTATAATCCTGTCGCTCCTCATTCAATTTAGAGCTAAGATTAAGAAGACATCAGCCATACGGTTTAAATATAGCATAAAAGTATACAGGATTTGCCTTCTTAATTTGGGCCAGATTTTGGCTTCATTCCACAGTGAGAAGAGGCAAAGTTGTCCCGCCTGAAGCGTGCGCTGACTCGGAACAAGAACGCTCAGGGGAGGTAATTCTAGAAGCGCTTCCTATACTTTGCGTTACAGAGGACATTTGGTGACAACGGATCATGCGTGAATAAAGAGTCGAAAGTTCGTCTTCGCGAGCTCACGTGGGTGGGCACGAAAGCAGTAATGGATGGCACGAGTGGTCTAGTCAAAGATCCTCTCTATTGCCGGCATCCCTCTTTTACCGCTTTGAAATGTGGTGGCGCAGGTGTTTTTTTCTTTCTTTCACTCTCTACTCTACCCTCTTCAATTACGTGTATATTTAGCCCGTGTCATTAGAAACCTTAGTGAAGGCAAATTGTTAAAGAAAACGAAGAACGCTACACCACATCTCTCTGATGAGAGAGAGAGCGTGTGCGGGTGTGCGTGTGGGTGCGTCCGTGTGCATGAGAGAGAAAGAGAGGCAGAGTTGGAGTGTAAGGGCTGCAGGCAATGTGCCCATAACATTCTCAAAATGAAATTGGTGATCCGGCAGAGAAAGGTTTCAAGTAATTGATATAAAACTTTTTAAAGGGACCGGGCAACCTGAAGCTTGTGTCAGCGGTGATGCCCGCCCACCAAGCATTACAACTGTGTGCTAATTAATGCTTTAGTGAGCTCAGCTGCATGAAATTCTTCCTCTAATATTAACTAATAACCAGTAGCACTCTTAATTAACAAAAAATTAGAATTCTCAACATTCCAATATATATATATACACGTATGTAAGTGTGTGCGTGCGTGTGGACTTGTCTGTGTATGTGTGATGTACCCTACCTTCGTAGCCCTACTGTGGAAGAGTGGTGGCTCGTGCGTGTTAAAATGCACGTGCATGGCAAAAGCAAAGGTCATACTAAGGTTAGGACAGGAATGACGAGTGAAGTGTGTGAAAAGAAGTGGTTGACCTCGGAGCACGGCTATTTTAAGCTCGCCGGTCATTGACCTTCAGACGCGAAGCCCTCCGTTCACAGCACTCGGTGCCAGTCGATCAAGAGGTCACGGAACATCCGTCACAGCTTTTCACTCACGTGCTTGGAGCAAGATACACACAGACGTCTTCCTCATCCCTTACCCTCCTTTTGCTTCCAACCGTATAGGGCACTCCCTCATTTTCTACAACCCCTACTCTCTCACTCACACACACATACACACATGCATGTTCGCAAGTTCATAGCAGCATGTAAACTTATATGAAGGGTATGATTGCAAACTCATGTAGATCCATACCTGCATCGAAGATAAAAATTTTAACTTAAAATTTTTTAAACATTACACACTTTATTTCCTGACAAGATTTTACCTTATGCTCAAGAAAAACTTGTCTCCCGAAGAGAGAACACTTAAAACAAGTCTGAGTTTAGGATGTCGGATGTTCCAAGTGGGGCGCCAGACAGATGTATGTAGGGTACGTGGCTTTCTCCCTTGTAAAGCGTATATCTTGAAAACGGAATGGGGTGTTTGCCCAGATTTGGGAAGTAGTATATTGAATGATAACTGAGCATTTTCCCTTCATTTTCAGTGTGAAGAAAGATCGTGTCCCCGCTAACTAAACCTTTCAATACTTTTGTTATGTACCTCGCTTCTTTTTCTTTTGATGTAGCTCGCTGTTAGTGAACTGTGCATCAGATACGTGTCATCAATCGGTTTTATTTTCCTAGTTAAATGTTGTGCTGCCATATAAAGATATTGTGTACTAGCTTTTCTGTAAAAACTAGTATACAAACTTCGGCGTCGAGCACTTCCGGTTCTTTGATGGCGAGACGGATTGGCTGCTAGCCCACGCGGCAGGCCTGCGCTTCGAATTTTGTAAGAGAGCCGAGTGTTGAACGACAAGTAATCAATCACGTTGCTGGTATTTACGTGACAAGCATCGCCAAAGACAATCCACAGGAAAATCAAGACAAATATGTTTTATGATTTGTTTTAAGGTTTTGACAAGCACAACAAAGCCACGTTTCTTATTTATTTCGGTGCTTTGAAATCGGTCTACTCAATCGAATCTGTCTACCTGACCTTAGGAATGTTTTGTTTGTTCATAATAAATGAATAGAATAACACGTGTTTTTGCCTGGTTTATAGGAGTGTATAGAATCAACAGATAACGGTAGAAATAGTCCTGTTAGCACAGTTCTTCGCCCTTGAAACTCATTTTGTGGTAGACAATAAATGTCCTGTCACAGTGGTCTTTTGGTCTCATACTGATTCGCTCATCAAAAAGGTAAGGAAACTATCCTCTTATATCACAAGCTATAGCTATCCGACCACTGTCAGCATGATAAATTAGCTATCATAATGACCTTTCAACCCCATTTTTAAAATGGTGGGAATGTCTTTTGCCTCCTTGACGATGGAAACGAGGTTGTTGCTCTTTTTCGAGGCCGGTGGCGTCACCTAGTTAGGAATCTTACAGGCTTGCAGGGGCTTCTTCCTGTTCCCAGGGTCACAGTCTGTGGAGACTGTGGCGAAGCACGCAGCTCTCGTAACACCGGGGTGCTACGCACAACGTGCAGCTGCGTGGCGCCCTCTCGCGGCGTGAACGAGACTTGTAGCGCGCGCTAACTGTTGGGACGGGGAACGTGTGTGACGACTGGCACGCATGAAAAGTGGGAGCAGGTGAAAGGAAAGGCCGGAAAAGATATCGACGTTAACGATGGGCGTCGACGATGATGATGATGATGATGATGATGATGATGATGATGATGATGCCAACGAGGTCGATGGCAACCGATGCGTTGATTGGTCGACTGGAGTTCTTTTTTGCCACGTGATAGCGCCTTGTTTGCTCTTCTGGATTTTCCCAGCTTTTATCAGTCTGTTCACTCGGTTTTTTTTCTTATTTCCCTTCACTTCTCTTTTTAGCTCGCTCTCACTCTCCCCCTCCCTCATCTTGCTATTGTTCACTCACTCATTCACCAGCATCTGTAACAAAGCTCAGAATAGCACAATTTGTATAATAACCTAGATCATGGCTCCTTTTACATGCTAGTTTGTCTGTCTGTTTTCAATTGCACGTTAAGTCATGCTTGTTTGTCTGTTTGTTCACATTCTCCTACAAGATGTACTTTAGCACTTCACGACTCGCCGGGAAATTCCGTGAAATAGACAAGACACCACGTGACAGTAGCATGCGCCCTCGAACGCTTCCCCACTTAATGCGCAGCGTCGCCCGCAATAAAGTGCATGTGGACATGGCGTCACACAAACAACGTGACGGATGTCTTGTGCCCGCAAGTGTTGGTCACTTCAGATAGCAGCGACATGGCGAGCCAGTGACTTCTCCGATCGTTACCGCCAGGAAGGTCATGCAAATGGTCCCAAACACTAAAAGTGAAGGCTGCCCTGACGTTCTACCTTCCCCCATTCCCTCCCCTACTGCCCTCTTGGGGACCACGTGACAAATGACTTTTCCGTAGGCAATGTCCTGATGACGCTAGAGACCGAAATAAAGGAGTTGTCTTCCCTTGCTCAAAGATGCTCTTACGTTCTCAAGGGGGTCGAGGCCAACAGTTTTACCGGCTGTTTTTGTTATTGTTGGTTGTTGTGTTTGCTTTTTTTTTTTTGCTCAGTGGTCGAAAACTCGCCCATTTAGAGAGGAAGATAGTAACATAGTAAGACTGTAGGCAAATTATTTACATTAGCTTTACTTATACTTATGTGGGATAATGTTGTGGGAAGAAACCTAACATGAAAATATGCTACAAAAATATTAAATAAGTCCGCAGTTCTAAACACTTTAAATCATCATCATCATCATCATCATCATCATCATCATCATCATCATCATCATCATCATCATCATCATCATCTATCTGGGGACTGCCGCAATGATCAACCATGCGAAATGAAACCTGTTACCACCATGCACCACTACCTCAATATAAATGAAAAATGACCAACGTTTATTTAAGAGGCTAATAGAATAAGCAAGGGCAAGGGACCCCTGAAATAGATTTGGCGTGTTTTATGTTACATTCATCCTTAAGCAAAGGTCTTGGGCTTTGCAGCAAACTTGAAATGACCCTAGGGCTTTACCACACAAAACAAACCACTAAAGTCAACAAGAAAAATCAGGAGATCAGTCCTCTGGTGTCTCCTGTGACGGCCATCTGTCTCCTACAAGTGCAGAACCTTTCGTGTATTATACACACGACTGGCACGTTCTTCCTCTTCAGAGTGATGTCACAGCCTCAGGATCAAGACGAGCGGTAAGGACAAAGGTCAACGGGGTGGCGACCCTGAAGACTGACGTCAGCGGGAAGAGTAATATGCCTCATGAAGGGCTCGAGAACGGCAATCCTATCTGCGTTTTGAGTGAGTTTTAAGTCCGCCCTCGTGCCGCAAGGCTCACGCGTTCTTCGCGATATGCGACACAAAGGAGTTAACGCGCTCTTTATTTAAGCTCCAAATGACAGTTTGAGACACAAGCGGCTCATCGAGGCCTGGTCTGTTTGTAAATCAGACAAATGCGACTGGCAACAGCTTTGTTTATTGTTATCTTGTCGCCGCAGGGTCCTCTTGATAATAGACCTCCCTGCCGAGGCTTGTTTTCTGTCCAAGAATTAAACTTGTTGACGAGGTAAGAGATGCCCATCTGATCAATAAAGGCAGTTCGAGTATCCACCAACGTGAGGTATATTTTTGTAGTTTCTCTGGCTGGTTTGATTGAAACTAAAATATGTTCCTACTACACCTTTAAGCAAAACTAATTTCTCTGTACATTGTTGCATTGTCTACAGAAACATGCTACGTAGCTTACTGGTGAAAGTCTAAAACAAAAACTTACCAAAAGTAATCGACAGACAGACTGACTAACGGGCGGACAGAAAATGGTCCAGCCTTTCAATAAGCAGGTGCGTGATTACATTTCTTCCTTTTACATATTTCATAGCAATACAATGGTTATGAAAGGTCTCTCTGTATCAATTCAGCTATTATTACTGATGGTCTGCGGAATAACTAAATTGCTTGAACACGTATCTATTAGATTATGTGCAATAATTATTCCCCCTTTGAATAAAAAAAGTTATTTACAAAGGTCCGATACACGCTTTCGCTCAGTAACCATAGAAATGGAAACTCGCAAAAACAACGATCTCTGTCTGTCTGTCTGTCTGTCTGTCTGTCTGTCTGTCTGTCTGTCTGTCTGTCTGTCTGTCTGTCTGTCTGTCTGTCTGTCTGTCTGTCTGTCTGTCTCACACACACATACATATTAAACAGACAAGGGGAAGTGTGTGCATAGTTTGGCACTTGATTAAAAAAAATCAACTTTGTATTTTGACTACCACTACCGAGAAAAACACTACGTACAAGAAATTATTTAAATATATCTTTTAAAAAGATCAAAGTCGACATCATGTTTAAGAGAGCATCCCAGGAGACCGCTGTTCTTGCTGTTGTTGCGTAATGATATAATCATTAATCATGGCGCTAAAGCCACAAATTTTTGCATAAAGATAGTGTACATCCGTGACTAAAATGTTAACATCCTGCTATACATCGTTATTAAATTGTTAATATCGCGCTATCGCGATCTGACATGCACGTGCACGCTCACGCATGCGTCTTTCTCGGCAGACACGTGATTTCAATCAGCCGAAGTTGAACACCAAGTGCAAAGCAGTGGGAAGTAGAGGCAGCCTCAGCCTTGATCTTACCGTCACCCTTAAAAACCAGAAACACCATCCACTCCTTAATACGCATACAGAGACATATATGAAAGTAAAATTAAACCTATACTTCTCCATGGCGCGCGCACACACACACACACAGAGAAATCGCCGACATGAAATGTCAGATTAGGTAACTTTAGGATTATAAGTATTTTGAATTTGCTACACTGACGCATGACTCGGATGAAGTGTCAGATCGAATGTTGGAAAAAAAGCTGGACGAGGGCAACCCTGGAGAATGTGGATACTCTAGCTGATGAAACGCGAGACGTCCTGTGATGTTCCCGATGTAACCGTTTATTCTGAAAATCTTGCTTTGTTGAAATAATACTTATCTGATATTCAGTCCCCGTGGCACTCCTGGCTTCTGAAAAAAAGAAAGAAAAAATAAAAGGGAAAGAAATTTTTAAAAAAACTGACTCAGCAGTGCACTGATATTATTTCTTGTTTTCTTGAAAGAGACCAGCTTTAACACTTTCCTTCCATCCTACAGATTTAAACATTTTTGCAGTTATCAAGCTAATGCATACATATTTCGTTTGAAAATCTTCACATTTTTTACTTTGAAGCAAATTTCAAACAATCTTCACTTCAACTCCTACTCTAATGAACTAACGCTTATTGCAACTAGGATCGAGTACTAGAAAGTATGAACCTTTGTAATGATTGGATATAGTTCACAGCTACATTTTGTATATTGATATACAGGTAAATAACCTCTTGGTATCTGTGAATATCACAGAAAACCCATGACCATGGTGTTAGAGTAAATGTTCAGGACATCTTAACCTCAGCCAACATGCTAGGTCCAGACTCTTTTGCCAATGCCTTGCCGACATATTGGCTAACGTACTGGGACATCCGGGTACTTCTGAGGTTTGTCTATGAGGCATATTGCCTATAACTTTGAACCGGGTGTGAGTGTCACCAGGTGCAAGTCTGGTGCTCTTAGGATGTTAGTGAGCACTACCTTGTATGCTTGTTTGTTTGAAAACACTCAGCACGCATGCTCCGTGCACGTCAACACGACATAAAGACACACGTGTCATCGCTCGTCCCTTTGAACTCAGCTCTAGTGTTTGTTCCTCCCACAAGCTGTTCAAGAAAACGTTTAAGACCGTGTACTAGCGTCCATTTATTTATTTACAAACCACTTCACATTATCTATCAAAGTACATTATATTCCCAACCCTCTTACTTATCATTAGAGAGTGTGTTAGCGTGGTAATAAAGCCCAACAGACTGAAACGCTAAAATTGCTCTGATTTTTTTTTTCTGTGTGATCTGATAGTGAGACCATAAAACCGGTCCAGTATTTATTATAGAATATTAATACAGTTTCGGAACGGGACAAAGACCATCCCTGCAATCTAACAATCTCAAACATTAATCTAAAGTGCCCCTCGTTGGATATCAGTGGATATTTTTTGTTTGTTTGTAAATCACACTTGAGTTCCTCGTATTCAGAAATTTTCATTACTCGTTGTTAAAGAACAACCTGAACGGTTTGCGTTTTTTTCAGATACCAGTAGATATATGCGATATAAAACTAACCTGTAAATTTAAGCCTCCGAAAACCTCCATTAATTAATTATCAACTACAATTCGTACCTGCGCTGATAGCAGTGTACTACGTCACGTTGGTACACCGTTCACAACATTGCCTGCAGTCAGCACTAATCAGAGAGAGAGAGAGAATGAGAGACACTTCAGATTATTCGGACGTTGTCTGTGGTTCTCAAAAACTGTTACTTTAACACGAGAAATGCGGACTTTGAATGTCCGAATAGGTCCAAACTGTTTCTCTCTCTCTCTCACTGACTGGTGTCGACTGCTGGCAACTTTGTACATGATGCTCTAGAGTTACGAAGTACACTGTTAGTGTATCACTAGAATGGAAGGATAGCATTTTTCCTATGATGCTCACTTGTCTTATCTTGTGTCTAGCAGTTGAATGTTTAGTTCCTGCTTGGTCCTACCATATTTTTTCGAGTTCTAATTGCTTATTTAGAGATTGCACAGATACAGAAGCAGAGCAGACAGCAGATTAATATAGTTGCTCATTAGTTTTAACAAGATTTAATGAAACTGTATTTGTCACTGTCTTACTTAATCAATACAAAAAAACAACAAAAAACAAAACAAAAAACAACAACCAAAAAACCAACTAATGCACCCCTACTAGGCCTTTAAATCATATTAGGAACTTAAGCCCCACATAAATACATATACTGCTTTTGAAGAATGTTTGATTTCCATTATCCTAGTGGATGCGGATTTTATGTTTGAGTCATTTGATATTAGAAAACCCACAAATAATTATCTCCTGTCCTTTTCACTCCGTTCCAAAACACAGGTGTATAACACCCTTTCAGGCTCTCTTACAAGTGTGTAAATTAAAGTGGAGGAACAGATGGAAGTGTTTTTTTTAAACTTTTGCACCTTCTGATTGGATCTGTCCATCAGAACGAGCAACAGATGGTCACGAACTGTGCAGGTCCCGGAAGGTATAAATACCTACATACACTACTTGCCGTATCTTTAGCTCCATAATCAGTCGATCTAGTACCTTTGCTTGCCTGTCAATATGTTCCTGCAATTGGGACTTGTTTGTTTTGTTGTTTTCATGACTTGTTTCAACGCGGCAGCAAGTCCTGTAGATGATGATGAAGCGACTGTCCATCACGGTAACTGTATTATCTCAGTTTTGTTCTGACATTTAGAAGCAGTTTAAACCAACAGATATGGGTGGAACTTCTTTAGAGTTTTGTTATGTGAAAGACTTCTCTTGCATTTTTAATCTTTATTAACCGCGAGAAACTGTGAGGAAAGAGAAGAAGAATACTTTGCCACAGATTTCCGAAAAATAAATAAATAATAATAAAAACAAAAATGAAAAGTCAAAGTAATATTTTACTTAAATAGCTTATTTCTTTGATGAAGATGATGATACTGAGCATATCGTCAGAGTTTGTGCGTGTCTGTGTCACCGAGTAAGAGAGAGAGAGATAGAGAGAGCATGTGTGTTGGGTGCAGGGGAGTGCGCTAGTGTGCGTGTCTTTACGTATTCATGTACGTTTCAGAGCCATTCTTGGGTCTTGTACCCAAAATCTCTGAAAACTTCGATGATGTGGATGAAAGCCCTCATCTTTCGATTCGCCAGGTACGCTTTTCAGATCGTGGTTCTGAGAGAAAAAAACAAAACAAACACAAATAAACAAACAAACAAACAAACAAAAAACAAACAAAAAACAAAAAACAAAAAAAAAAAAAAAACAAAAAACAAACAAAGGCCTATATGTATGGGGCGCCAGCAATGGTAAATTGCCATGGCTAGAATGCATTGTATAACTATTGAAGTTAATCTATGTACACAATGAATTGGATAGCAACATTCAGTATATTATAAACAAAAGACTTTGGTCTTATCGAAATCTTCTCTCTCTAGTTATAGAATTAAATGTTTATCTACAAAATATATTTTTAAAATATAAAATAAATTATATAGCTACCAAGAAGCAATTTAAAAATTCCTACGTACATATGATAATGTTACATTGAAGTAAAAATGCAAATGTTCTTGGACTGCAGGCGGAGTTTCAATGACACTACCTCCATTGTATGCTAATGTAGGTTTTGGAATTCGAAAGCTCCATTAGGGACTGTTTTCTTGTTTGTTTGTTAAAGCATTAGTCAGGTACAGTAATTTTGTCCACAAATCTAAGGTGAATGTCGCTTTGGTTCTCAAGATACACGCAACAAATATTACCATACAGAGAAATATCAGCAATATCAGGTTACTGCAGAGCACTGCAGCAGTAAACAGTTCTGTAATATGAAGAAATTGCCAGAGAACGTATCATGAAATCATCTACAACGGCCATTTAACTAAACAAATTGCATACAATCGTGTTAAGGAAACTATTTCATGTGTTAGTCTTGTAAGCCAAATCGCCATCTATTTGATGATATGAGTTTTGTGAAGAAGCTCTTGTACAGTGTTTAGTTAGGAATAAAATTAAGGTTCTTATCATGTTGTCATGTACACCCGTACACGCATACGCGCGTGCACACACACACACACATCACATTAAAATTCCGCCTACTTCGTCACGTGTTGCTGCTTACGTCTTTGACTTTACAGACCTGTGACCCCAAGTGGACAACCCTCGACCCACGCCACACCATGTGTCTCACCGACGTGGGCGTCGCGGTTCCGCTGGACGCCGCCACCAAGGCCGCTCTGGTGCAGCAACACAACGACCTGCGCAGCCAAGTCGAGCCGCTCGCGGCGGACATGCAGGAAATGGTTGGTTGACCCGGAACCGATTTCACTTTACTTTGTTAGGGGATAGTTAACCTGTAGCGGTAAACTAAGCTGCTGATATTTTATGTGTCGTTCATTTGATCTCTTTTTGTTGACCTTGCAGCTAGTCTCTACCCTTTTTTAAATTTTTTTAAAACTGATTGCCACGTGACAGCTGGTCCTTTCCAACGTGATGTAAACGTAGGTTCTGACCTCTGTGAGACTTCTTTGTCGTGTTTGCGGCAGTTGAGGTTGACGAGGGTAAAATGCCGGTGGAGGAGGAGGTTGAGGATGGGGAAATGCAGACAGGAGGTCGTCAGCTGCCTATCGCTAATTGCTTATCTCCCTTTTCCATTTCTGTTATAAGATTACCTGCCTTTTACCCCTACATTTTACTACACAATCAAGATTGTTTACAGCCTGCACTATTCTTTCTATTTTTCGTTATTTTTATATTTAGTACAAGAAAAGGTAAGTGGTAGTAAATACACACATTTTATGTTTTGAATATGATCTCCAAATATGATCTTCTGATATTAGAGTATCATTACAGTAACTAACCCTAAAGAAATCGTTTATAAGAGTTTTATGCTCACAGTGTCAGGAGCTAAACTTCACGAGATGGTGAGGGAATGTGGTGGGGGTCAATGCAAGATCAAAAGTAGAAAGAGATTACCGAGGAAACGAACGTGGAGAAACTCGAAAATTACAGAAACGGACAAAAGGACAATAAGAACCGTTGAAGTCTTCGCCAAGATTAAAGCACAATCGCAAGGAACAAAGCGAGTCAAACTTAGCCTGCAGCCTCAAGCATTTTGCGAGAAGGACAGAAAGCAGAAGTTTGTTTGTGCATTTTTATTTTTTTTTGTTTAAACACGCCTCCCTGAAGTGTTACGAGGTATAAGTCCTGTAGTCATACAATGAAGACTTCGATAAATGACATCTAGACGTTTACATGTCATCCAACTTGTCTGAATCCTTACAGGTCTCTCGGGTTATCTCGATTCCTGAAGGTTTTTTTTTTTTATTACAGGCATGGGACGAAGACCTCTCCATTGTCTCCGAGAAGTGGGCCATGCAGTGTGTCGTTGGCCACGACAACTTTACTGCACGTCAAGTCCCTTGTGAGTATTCATCCTTCCTTTCATCTTCGTTCTGTTGTTCATCCCCTCTAAAACGCTCATGTATTTGTTGTCAACAACAAAATAGATCTTCTGACTAATGTTTATTCTTAATTAGCATCGCTTTAGCCCCTGTTTAGGTCAAAGAATATAACCAGAAAGGCTTTAGAGTTTCGGATGCTTTGGTATCCTGTGCTGAAGAAAGTTTATTTTGCATATGCATCTAAACGGTCGTAGTTTTCGTTTTAATCCGTCGTATTTTGCATGCACACAAACGTGATTCGCAACAGGAATAAAAGACTTCTGTCTATCATTTCTCTGTTTACTCAATCAGTCTCGGTTTGAGTGCACTTACACTTTGCATTCACACTTCTTTATTTAAAAATGATAATAGAAATGACTTGAAAATCAAATAATCGTGTCCATGTGATAATAGTAAAAACAAAAATAGCTTCAGGTGTTCTTTATGTAAGAGAGAAGCTGGAAGGTAAACATTTTATAAAGAAAATTCTTTCTTCAGAAATTGTTTTCGAGAAAAAATGTTGCTTACGTCTGGAGTAAGTGGCTGTAAAATAAACCAATCAATACGCATTACACCGTATTGTTGTTTGACAAACAAATCAAGCAGAAGTGACTTAGTGATTATAACAACCAATACGAACGCACCATACATTTATTAACAAAGTCGTTTGACATCAATACAAAATAAAACTATTTAGCAACCAGTCACTTCTCTGGTAATGTTTATGGACAGATACATGTCTCCAAAATGTCGCCTAAGCTCCTTTCATGGGACAGGAGTTCATTTAGCTTTTTTTAAACAATTACTAAGAAGAATGTTGAGTAAGCAGTGGTAGATTTAATAGTCACTTTTCAATAATAATGACCAATATAAAAATAGGGTAAACATATTTGACAGATTATTTTGATATCTCCGAAGCCTATTTCTCGGTCCATTACTTTGTTTCCTTTTAATCAAGTCGTATCTACAAAAAACACTCTTCTAAATACCGTTCGTGTATTGCTTAATAAAGGATGACGATAATAACCAGGCGAAAAGAAAAAATTCGAACCAAGACTATCTCAGCTTCAATTATTATTTTTCTCTTTTGTCTTGTAGCTCTTCCCAGAGTCATGATAGGACAGAACGGAGGCTTTGGGTACTCCACATTTGCTGATGCAGTTCAGGCGTGGTTTGACGAGCGCAAAGATTTCCTTTACGGCAAAGGCTCTACTGGAGGTGTAGTAGGGCACTACACACAGGTATGTCACCTCTTTACAACATCCACTACACACAGGTATGTCACCTCTTGACAACATCCACTACACACAGGTATGTCACCTCTTGACAACATCCACTACACACAGGTATGTCACCTCTTGACAACATCCACTACACACAGGTATGTCACCTCTTTACAACATCCACTACACACAGGTATGTCACCTCTTTACAACATCCACTACACACAGGTATGTTACCTGTCTCTATACACCATTCACTACACAGCTGTATCTTTCGCCCTCTCTGTTATGAGCATATATGTTTATGTATGTGAACCGCAGAGTGTTCCGAAGTAGTAAACGCAATAGGAGCATTTAGATATTTACTTGGACTAGAAATGATGATAAACATGTGAACATGTGTATACAGTATTACATTTACTTTTTCTTATTACCCATTTTCCTAATTACTATTTAAGGTCGCCTCATCGAGGGCAGCGCGGGTTGGCTGCGGGCAATCATATTGTGCGGGACGCCCGTATTTGAAATACTACTTCTGCAACTATGCCGTTGGGTAACGTACACCGTTATCAGATCCTACCCACATCCTTTTTCATGAACTTTCTATATTTCTGACAATATGTCTAGGCTCTGTGCCCATCCTTCTTCATTAATATCTCTTATTTTCTACCACGAAAATCGTTTAGTTGTTTTCGTTATTAAACATAAGTTCCATTCGAGGTTTGCAGAGAAAATTACTATTACACATCAAAGGAAGAGAATTAGATAGAGTGCGCGTGTGTTTATTGTGTTACTTATATTATTGGTTTCTTCTTATTAGTATCATAATATTGTGATATTGTTTCTTCCCATGAAATGACATGACAAAAACCTGTAGTAATCTGTCAAGAAATTAAAAACAATCGATTAATGAGAAATGGCTGGCAAGAGTTGTTCACACAGACTCTCTAGCTAAAATGTATCATGGTTGAATCTGTTAATAAATAAGCATGGATGTGGAAACCTAAGCTGACTCGCGTCTTCTTACAGACAAACGAGAGGAGATACTATTAAACCATACAAAAACTCCAATGTCAGCTGCTCGGATTGTCCAACCAAGTGTGACACCAGTGGAAAGCTGTGTGGTGAGAATACTTGACAGTAATTATGTTTTCATGAGTGTGGATGTGTGTGGATGTCCCAAAATCACAAAGATCAATTTCTTATGGATTTCATTTGTTTTAAAAAAATAAGAGAAGATTAAATTTCTGTTATAGTTTTTTACTGAACCTAACATTACTGTTTGTCTTGATTATGATCGTATTTTGAGAGGAACGAAGATACAAGTTTAGTTTTAATTGGATTAGTATTTGTCATTCCTCTTGTCAGACTGTGAAGGTAAAGTGTGTCTCAACGGAGGTACTTTCAACATAGTGAATTGCACCTGTACCTGCGAGAAGCCCTTCAGTGGTGACATCTGCCAGACGCGTGAGTAGTGCTCACCACTCTGAAATCAGCTTGACTTTCTGCAACTTCTTGCTCGATTTTTCTTTTTAGCTCTAGCTCTCATCCCACACCTCCTTGAGTGAATAACCGATGCACAGCGGCACTCTTTATCACTGTTTTCAGAAAATGGCTATGTTCAGTATACATGTATCACTATGTTCACAAATGACAGCAACAGAGCGCTCCAGTAACATATTTCTTATGATAAATTAAAAAAAAAACTCTTCAATTACTCACTTACCTCTTGTTCCCTTCTATGTTATATTCATGCCTTCTGCTAACTTCCACTCAGTCACTCATTCCCCAACTTACCTAGTCACCTACCAACTCACTCTCAATCGCTCACAGGACAAAAATCATTTCTAGGCTGGAGGAGGTCGCTGGCTCTCAAATGTCCTTTGTAATCCACCCACCCAATAACAACTGTTAATGTCTTTCTTTGCAGTAACCTGCCCAAAAATAGACCCGTCGTACTGTAACAAGAATTGGCCACCACCCTACTGTAAAATATACGAGAACGTGCCCTATGCGTGCCCCTACATGTGTGGCATCTGCACCGCAAGTGAGTAAACAAACACCGTTAGTCGGGGTCCAGCTTTGGCTTACGGAGTTAAGCGCTCGATCAAACCTTTGAGTCTTGGAAAGAATGTGTTCATTAATACATGTTGCAAGTGAACCGAACATAAAAGCTTGTAATTTACGCAAGAGAAGAAAACTTTTTACTTTCTGTCTCTCTCTTGACAGCAAGTTATGTTAGACTTTTAAAATAATTCTTCTTGTTTTATGTACTACCATAGTGTCAGAGATGCTCACACCTCTGTGCATTTTTTGTTTTTTATTTTCAGTTGTAAACTAAACAACTTCATCTGATCTTTGCAGGTCCTGTATATGTTTAATTATATCAACAAAATATTGTACAGTACATGATGAAAAATATACAATAACAGATGAAAAAATCTCATTCTTAATGGACATCCAGAAAGTTACCAATTCTTCAACAACTCTTATTATCCAATATTCCAATAGAATTTTTTTTAAATTTTTTGGTCCCAGATTAATGTCAGCGGGAGAATACAAGTGTTTATACTTTGACACAAGGTCACTTTTATAGTGTTCTCACTTTATACTGTTTTAACAATACTATTAATTATAGAGTGTCCATGACAGTTATATAAAAAAAAAAAAGAAACACCAGAATTTTTTATACGTATCTAAAAAAAAAATATGTCAAAAATTCAAATGTTACAAAAAATCTGAAGTAAAAAAGAAATGTTATTTCCGCACTTTACATGGAAGACGAAGCCTCCACTCCCCAACACGCAATGTCTCGGCACTTGCCGTGTCTCCTTGGCAAGTGAAGTGCTGGCCGGCGATGGTTAATTATATTCTCTTTTAATTTTATCTTCCAGCTAACTTAAAAACTCAAACCTTTTATTTTCTCATTTAACGGTGAGACTAGGCCACCCTTGCCTTGATAACCAGCCAAACCTCATGTCACCCTTCTGGGACACATCACAATTTTGATGATCTGTTTATTGCTGCATCCTTCCAGGTGGTTAGTGAACGTTCCTCACAAGCTGGACAACTGAATGGCTAAAGACCCGTCAACATGATTCAGTCTGATGGAGCACTCGCTTTTAATGTTGTACAACTTGAAAGTCATTAAAGATTTATCTAACAAAAGGCTATTTCGAGCTGGCTGTTTGTGTGAACTTGGGATTAAAGTCTTTGTCTTTTCCCTTTCAAACTCTGTACCAAACATTAAAAAAAAATAAAACAAACTCTGGGACAGTTACTTTGAATCATCGTACCCATCTTATAGCAGCCTGGACTAGTTTCAGCACAATAAAACAACCATCTTGAGTCACTGGCTTCTGACTCCAAAACTGTTAAGAGGTGAGAGCACTGGGGTTGAGTACAGTGACCTTAGTTACTAAGCGAGGATGAGCCGATGCCCTGAGGTAACCGTGGTAACTCAAGTACAAGCGTCCTGTCTCCGTGGTTGACAAGCGGTGTCCAGCCACATGGAGTTTTAACTCTCTTCCTGTAGTTATAAGACAGAGGCAAAGATGCCCTCAGGTAATAAAATAAACCAATGGCTGGAGTCTACACACCGCTGAGGTCGTTGGAGAGAAGACGCTGTCGGTTGCCCGGGAGGCAACATATCGCTTTGCCACCCACCTTCCTCTAAAGACCTTCGGCGTCTGTTTAAAGGATCTCATTCATTGATCTTCAAGATACTTTAGTTCTTTACATGTGACCCCGATAAGACCGTTCCTGTGTGTAAGAGCTAATTATACTACTCGTGATAACTTTATCATGTTTATTCACACTCATCTGTTTTCTTGTTCATACCGTAGGCAAGATCATTAGTCAACATCTTTATCTAACCCTCCTACAAGCTCGTTTTAGAAGTCTTTCAAATGTCTCTAGGCGCTTCCTTTGTCGTCAGGTGTCAACCCAAATTCACTTTCATATTTCTCAAGAATTATCCATGTTTCCGGCGCAGACGCCTCTCACTAGTTCCGCCAACTCGTGTTTGCTTCTGAAAGCATTATGTTGGTTTTGCCTCTGTTCATATGGACTGATAAGACTATAAGTATTATTTTTTATTAATTTTTTTGTCCTACTAAAAAAAGTTGTCTTGCTTAGTGTATGTGAAAGAGAGAGAAAAAGAAATACCCTCCAGTTTTTTTCTTCTTTCCCGATCGCCTGTCTCCCTAGACTGGAACCAAGTAATACCATTCCTAGAAACTGGACCCTTGTGATTAAGACAGACCTGGAAACTAGTATTGTAGCACACGATACAGTCCCTCTGTTTACACAATAGTTAACAGGGGTCACGCATCGGTTATTTTAACGCGCTGTCGAGCAAACAGAGAAATCTGAACTCCATCAATCGCTTTGAGAAAACAAAAGAGACAGCCAGGTGGTGTTATAAGTGACATTATCGTTCAGAGGCTTTATCACTCAGCGGGTCCTTCGCTGTTATCTAGCGACGTGAAGCAGCCGGTCTCATCCCATCCCATCAATTAAGCGACAGGGTTAGCAGGAGCAACACATGTTGACCGGAAATGACGTGCCCAGGCAAACTCCCGGGCGCCTTTTGTGCAGCACTTATCGGGCTGACTGGCTATTGTCACACCTACCACACCGTTGTTGTTCTCCTTCGCCACAATCATAAAGAGCTCCTAAACGAGGATGCAAATGGAGGGATAGCGGGTTGACGGAGGGTAGGGCTCGATTTCAACGTTCTAAGCAGATGTTCGGGTCGCGTATTTCACTGCTGGCGTCGGCCATCTTTAAGTCCATCTTTGGTCTTCCGCCGGCGCCATGGAAGCAGTTACTACCATAAAGCACGCACAGTCGTCAGAGAGTTGACTGCGGGGTCGGATACAGAAGGGGGTGTAATGGGGGTCCGAGGAGCGTGGGTGTTCCTCCTGCAACATTCACGACGCTTCTAAAGCACTCTCTTCTTATGTTTCATTCATTGTTATCGATCATCACCATTGGCTTCTTTTCTTCTTTTTGCGACCGAATTAGAGGACTGATGTAAAGAAACGAGTGTCGCGTGACTGCTCTCGACACGAACAAAGAAAGCTAAGATAGCTTGTGAATTTGCTAGCCTGCCATCTTCATGATGGTCGGGTTGCCCCTTTAACATATATTAACTTTGTAACAAGAAGGTAGAGGGAGATTTGGCATTTGACGCCGAGACAGCAACTAGGATTATATCACGGCAAGACAGCCAACCATGTAAACAAATGCCACATGCAGATAAACAACAGTGTGCCCGAGACGAGAGCTGAACCCAGGACAGCCAACCCTCACTGTATTGATGATAGCTGCTAACATTGTGCCACCGGACCGCCCTAGAAAATATTTAAAATCAAATAAAAATTATAAATGCTGGCAAGTGACTACTGAAACGTGACACTTGGAATTAATAATAATAATAATAATAATAATAATAATAACAACAACAACAACAATGGGTTTACTCCGCACTTAAAATTCCCCTTTTTTGAACGAAAAGCAAAATCAAATGTTCTCTGGAGAAAACACTGCCCTAGACAGACCTTTGGTGTAAAGATATGTCTGTGTGTGCGTGTTCTTTTGTAAAGCACTTTTTGCCTGACTTTGATGGTGGTGTAAAGTGCTATATAAATCAACTTTATATATAACTTTATAAAACCATTTCAGCAGTGAATCAGACAGGAGAAAATGTTAATTGTTTGTAAATTATGTCGGCGCGCCATATTTAATGTCTTTTTAATTGTTCAAAGTTCAAAGACGACTTCTTACCCTTTGTTTGATCTCTAAGAAACACGAACTAAGCGGAGACCAAAACTTTATAATGAGGAAAATAATTGGGTACCAAAAAAAACCTTTAAAATAGCTAGGAAAAAGTTCGCCTTTCAAAGTAAACAAAAAGTCTAACTACACAGACTGTTATAGAAGAAGATGAAAGAGAAACGCTTTCGAAATAAAAAATGATAAAAAAACCAAAACAAAAGCAGTAAGATTAGAAGGACCGACAGGAGACTAACTTTCTTACAGATTTACTGTCCTTCCTTTGAGGAAAAGTTTACTTTCCAGCTTAAAAAAAAAAATAATAGTGCGACTCCTACAAGTACATTTCAGAGTTTAAATGAACCTCCTTACCAGACACTAAAACTTCAGCTATCAGTGGTCGGTTGCTTTTTACGGTTTTAAAGCCTTCTTACAAAAGAAACTCTAGGTATGGCGGTGGTTTAGATCATAAGAGAAAAAAGGTGGTATTGCAAACTTGTCAAAATCCACCTCCGATACCTACCTGCATACATATATAGACACATAAATTTATGTATACATATATATTTATTATTTATTTATAATTTCAACTGTCTCTCACCAACACCGTCTCGCATCAAAATTTCAGAAAAAATGGATTCTCCAGTAAAGTTGGCCAGAGTTATGGATCCTTCAGGAAATAAGGTTGAGGCCACTTGCAGTGTAAACTGTATGTGCCTAAAAAGATCGTACAGAAAAATCACTGAGCTTCTGACAACGGCAGACCGCCAAGTGTAAAGAGAATCCTATGATTTTGTGTATAATTTGTTCCTCTGTATGTCACCACCCACGCCTTCTGCCAAGTAGTGTGGCGATACAGTGTGCTGAGAATGTATTTCCAAAAAAAAAAAAAAACATGTATATACACACCCTACTCAAGTTAGGGGCGGTGGGGAAACATTTCTCAACTGGATTAACAGGACAATGACACTGAAAGCCGCCGGCCGACTTTACACCTGGAATGATGAACGTCTAGCACCATGATGACGTAATCATCTCCACGCATGCGCTTCCTCATAAATTCCACCCACACGGTTCAACGATAAAAAGCGAATGAAGGTATACAGGTCAGGGCTAGAGAGTAGAAAAATATAGAAAATATAATGCGCTTAAAAACAGAAACTTGGAAACTCGATTCTGAACCCCCATTCCTTGCTGACTCAGACATGACCGACAAAATCCCACGCGGTTAATGAAATATCAGGATGCATTCGATTAGATCATGTTTGAATGCTCAATCACATTTATTTCCCTACTACGGTGAGTTGTAAGAGTTCATTTTCAGGGGACACAAAGTCTGTGTGTGTGTGAGAGAGAGAGAGATGTGTGTGGGAGGCGGATGCAAGAGCACGTGTATCATGTGATGTCAGCCATTGCTGCTGTTGCTGCTGCGACTCTGATGTGGATGTGTTCCATGGAGCTGCGTCATGTGGCACGTGAGTCACTCCATGCAGGACATGCTGACCATCACCCAGTACAGGCCTCACAAGCAAGCTGTATTGTCAACCATTTAGTCTATCCAGCTTCTCCCATCAACAACCATTACCGACATATCCATTCGTCAACTGATATGAGTAAAATAACGATTAGGGGGAATGAGTTTATTTTAATTATACATTTATTTTAATTCAATTTTTAATGGATATTTAAACAGTATTTTATTCTTAAATAATTAATTATCCTGTATTATATTTTTATATTTATTATCTTCTTAACACAACCGTCTTTTCATTCACAAGCAATTCATCGCAGTCCGAATCCACACCAGAGCGGCTACAGCCAAGAAGGTGCGTGGGTTGATGGGATGCTGAGGCTCGTGTTCTTTTTGTCAATGAGCACCGTGGCAGTAAATAAAACCCAGCAGAGGCGTGGCGAATGAATGCCAGAACTCGTGAATGAAAGCTTGATCACGTGGCTCCGTCAGTAAAAAAAAGTGGTGAGATAGCATCTATAAGACAACAGTCGATGAGTGGGAGTTGGGAGGAGTTCAGCGACATTAGGAAAAGAACCTCCAGTCTAGTCTAGTCTGTGCACTCTCTTCCATTGCTTAAGTTACTCTCTGGATTTGTAGCACCCTATTGAGACAAATAGAACAGAATCAAGATCTCAGCTTCCTTACGAAACAATCTTTAAACACAGCGCCATGTGTCAGGTCGATTCCGTTAACACTAGTTTTCTGGTGGTCCGTTAAAGAACACATCTACTTTTTTGTCCTCCCAGGGTTTTTATTTATAATTCCCAGCTAATCCTCCTCTTCACACCACAGTTCCGGTCGTAGGACTGACCAAATAGACACGAATCATTATTATTTTTTAGCTTCCAAAATGATTCTCGGAAAACCGTCATATCCAACAAGCTCACAATTCAGGGAAGCGGTGCAAACTGACCAATATAATAATTACAAATGGTCGTCGTCCAGAATGAGCAACAAATCTAGAGTGTATCTGGTGCTTTTTGAACTCTTTGAACACCATTTAAAGCTTCCCGCAGAAAAAAAATATAACAGAAGATAGACTACTGGTTTGTTTTGTTGTTGTTGTTGTTGTTGTTTCTGGAGCACCAAATCAACCAAATCACAATTGTTCAGCTGTAGACTGCGCCCTAGGTGACAGCCTAGCTTTCCTAAAAGTTCTCGTTTGTGTCTAGTTAAGAAGTACTAAAGCTACTGAGGGCAGGGTTGTTTCCCTTGTTTATGCTCAGAAAAGAAAAGTACCGTTTTAATTACGATGTTTCTTCTGTTTTCGTAGTGACAAATAAATGTAAAAAATATGGTAAAACATTTTCTAAAACATGTGTTTCATATTTTTATAAAAGGTCTTACAAAACATGCAGTTATCTACATTAAAAGCTATTTAATTTGCATGCTATTCTGCTCACCCCGAATATCACAGAAAGCCAGACTATACTGTAGTCAACGTAAGTGACTTTAAGTGTACAGGTTTGTTGTGGAGTCTAAAGTCCTCTTCGGTTTTAGATCCGATATTTCCTCCCCCAGAGGAATTCGGACTTTAACTGAATGACGACCGTCTCGTTGTAGAAGGTATCACGGGTCTTCCTGCGACCCACTCCCCAGAAGGGGAAATAACAATTCAATGTCAAATAATAAAACTTGGTAATAATAAACATGATGTTACTCTTGATGACCATTTGGTCATTGCAGTGTCGTCTGCTCGATCGCTCTCTTTTATCTCTGAACGGCTAGCACACTAGTACGGTTTCACTGTATGCATGAACATTATTATATACATTATTACTTTATACATGAACATCTATTATTATTTTGAAACACATGTCCCTGTACAGTATATAGTCTACACTTGTGGCTGTCTGCCCCGCAGGGACCCGCGTACTGCAAAGGCTGCCTCTGTATGGTGTAATGACATGTCTCTCTATTTTTTTTTTTTTTTTTTTTTGTGGCAGCATCTCATACCGGAGAAGTGTCTGCATCCTCCAAAAGGCAGAAGATACATTGAAATGAGAAGCAGATGCTTCTGACAGTGCTTTTATAAAACGAAAACCAGTCCCAAGAAAGATATCGTTATTGCTTCTCTTCTTTTGATTGCCATTTGCTTCATTTTTTTGTTTTTATACAAACAACTCCAAAAAATCATGATCATGACACTTTTTGTGATTTGATATCAATTTTGCTTGTTTTATAAGCCCTTTCTATGACAAGAATAGCACATCACCGGTTCGGACCACTCTGAGGCAAACAGCCTGACGATTAAAAAGTAAGTGTTCTTACGGCTCTCGGCCCCGCATAGGATAGTTCGATAGTTCGGCGTGACCGGCTTTTCCTTTGTGTGGGTTTCCTCCAATTTTGTCTAGTTTAGAGTTAGTGATGCAGTTAAGGTCTCCTGCAAGAATATGAAAAAAAAAAAAATCCCAGAAAAGAACAAAACCAAAAACTGCTCAACCCGAATATCACGGAAAGCCAGACTAAAATGTTGTGGACATTAAGGTCGTTGGGCTTGCCAGATCGCTGCAAGTACTCTTAATTCCATTCTGGTTGTTCTTCACCTCAGGTTAAGTCTGATACGTCCTACTCCGGAGGACTTTGGACTTAAACTGAAGGTAGACATCCTCGTAGTATTCGTGGCAAGACCCCAAGTCTCTCACGGGTCGGCCTGGCAGTAAGCAGCTCCAGGTTCGATCCCATCCCCCACAAGGGGGAATTAGCAACTCAATGTTAAATGAGAATCTTGGTATTGATATACATCAGGGATGCACAACCTACGGCCCGCGAAGCAGTGCCGTCCGGCCCGCGAAGCTTCTGCCCACAGTACAGGAAATCGGCATGTTAGTAATAATAATGAAAAAAAAAAAAAAAACCCCAAAAAAAACGAAAAAAAGGGAAGAAGAAGTATTCATCCCTACGTAGGGGCGTCTCTCAATCTTTTGATAGATTTCATTCTTGATTTTCGTCTTTGGAGGAAACCAGTGTTTGAGAACGAGGGACGCCGCATTCCACAGGGGATTAGTGGTCTTTTGATTGGTTAATATTTGAATCAGTCGTTAAACAGATTGAAAATACAGACTCCGGGCTTTCTAGCAAGGTATAAAACAGTGGGGTTCTTACAGGGAAACAATACCAAAACAGCGTTTGAATTTCGTCATTTTCCTGTGGAAATCAGGACGGATCGCCTGGGGGTACCTCGATTAAAATGTATTTTAAGACAATTTCTAACTTTTAGTTTAACATAGAAGTGTATTTTCCTGTTAGTTCAATAACCAAGGAATCCATTTTTAAAGAAAAGTCAAACTGCACAAAATTGACCCTCAACACCTTTCGGGGCCTCTAGTATGTCACCTGCACTCTACAGTGCCTCTAAGACGAGGAATCTTCTTGAAATTATTTTCAACTCAGCGCTGGTCTGGAACCCCAGGCGGATAAGGCGAGTAGACGAAGAACAATTAACCAAAAGTGAAATAAAAACACAAAGAAAACCTGGAGAGAAAAACAAAACCAATCTTTAGATAAGTATAAATTCAGGACGACATCACAAGTCGTTCAAGACTTGTTTGCAATAGAAAAACCCGTCCGCTCCTCTCCCGTCAAGAAAAAAAAAACAGTCACACCACACACATCCAAAACAATACTACACTCTTTCCTTTGTTATTCCAACAAAACAACCTATCAACACCAAACTTAATTAAACACAGATCAACCGGCCATCCCCGTATGGCGCGGCCCGCCTCAGACTGTTGATACTTCCAACCTCCCCCTTTCCATTTTCCTATCCCCTTCCTAGCTAAAAAAAAATGGTATGGTCTATTTTTTTTTTATATTGTTTTTTGTAATTTTTGCGGTGAAGCGGCCCGCGACACGCGTGTCGGAAGGGAATATGGCCCGCAGGCCGAAAAAGGTTGTGCATCACTGCTCTACCCACTGAGCACGCACGTGTGATGCAGCCTGTACTTGCGCAGTATATGTTTGGAAAGGTTATCTCGAAAGAGATTGGGACACCGACGAATAGGCTATGTTTCTTACGAAGATTTGACTGGATAATGAAAGAAAAAAGAAAGAAGGAAAAAAAAAACAAATAAAGAAGGAAACTTACATAATCTAAGCTTCAAATTCAAGTTAAAAATTTCGTTTCTATTGTTGTGTTCATAGAAAATCAACCCCACTCAATTGTCCATCAAATAAAAGATCACATTTCTAAGCAGCGGGAAGTTGAGGCAGCCTCGCCTTTTACCTTATCGTCAGTCCGTCCAAAAAAAAAGAAAAAAAGAGGAAAAAACAGCTACACCATACACCACTACCCTCCAGCGCGAATACAGAGAAACAAATACTTAATATCAAAATAAAAATAAACCCCCTACTTCTTCATGTCTCAGCGATCGGGAAGATTGAAACACTACCCCCGACTGCACACACAGACACCTACATCGCTCGTGCGCTCGTACGCACCATCACCACCAAATACCATCACCACCATCACCACCACACACCATCACCACCACCCTGTCTTCGCTGTCGAGGTCTCTACGTGTTGAGTGTCGCCGAGGGCACAAACAGCGCTCAATGACCAGATCTCTCGTCTCCTGTCGATGCCCAGGGCCCTTGTGGAGTGGCAGGACAGATCAGGCGGCATCTGTCGCCAGGCGCATCCCTCCGTTACACTCACCACAGCGCCCTCTGCTGGCAAGGATGTGACTGCGCACAAGAACCGATTGCTTTTCCCTGATGGCACTGATCGAGAGCCACTGCCAGATAAACAAACCTTCCACCCTATCCCACCTACGCCATCACTCGAGGCAAGGTTAACCTGTAACCTTACACTACAAGTTTGTTCCGTTTTATTTAAGTTTCAGATGATTGACCCTCACACTTGTTAGTGAATTATGGTTGTGTTGAGGAACGTTTATTAGATACTGCGTTGGCACGAAGTGCTTGGAGAAGTCACTGACCTATTAATGGACGACACAAGACACCGACATAGACGGGTAGATATGCAGTTTTATTTGTATTGTTTTGAAAAAAAAATGGAAGTGGTCAAGCCCACGCAGCTTAACAGGGACAGACTTAGAATTGTGACCAGAACTGCAGAACTGAAAACTCCTGCCTGCTCTGAGAAGAAATATTAGCTGGCGCCGACTTGTGCTCAAGGGAAACCATTCAGTTACAAATTGACATCAACAATATCTCGCGATGATGTCCCTTAGCTAACAATGCTGCACTCACTCTCTATCGTGAAACAAATTATTTTAAGTGTGAAAATGTGTTATGAGAAAATGAACTTTTCTTGCTCTTTACAAGATACACTGATGGCTGAAGTGTAACAAAAGGAATTTGATCGCAGCTCCGTCTTTTACGATATACTAAAAACCATTCCCTCCTTTCAACTGAAATGTTTATAGACGGAAAGCGTTCTAGCAAACAAAACGCGCATGCCTCTAATGCTGTGCAGTGGAGTGGGGCTGGCAAGGGATATAGTTATATATACAATATCAATCTTTAGAAAATGTGTCGTCAAGGTATCGAGAAGGGAGTAGTCCCTTTATGTAATACCCGATAAATATGGGCGAACGTTCGACTAAGTTTGTTTCGCGAAGCTTGTGCGTAATGTTTATTAAAACAGGGTTTCCAGTTTAAGAGAAACTTACCTTCTTCCTTGTTCGGTTATGAAGAGCCTTTGTTATTAGTGTGCCAACCGTTACTCGAAGCCGTGTTTGCTTTTGACAGTACATTAAAAGGTAATTGCAACTAAGAAACGAAACGAAGGAATGGTGGCTGACAAACATAGGCAGACAAGCAAGCAGACAGTTAGTTAAGAACTAGTTCTCAAGGATTGATAGACAGACAAGTATGCAGACATTATAAACTTAAAGGAATGGACAAAAAAGCATGCATAAAGACCGAGAGACAGTTGGATGCTTTATGAACACCTCATGGATCTATTGATGTGTAGCAAAAAAACAAAAAATTCCTTTGCACACATGCAACAAATTGTCCACAATTACTGTGTCCAGTGATACGTCAGCAACATTTTTTCTGGGAAATATTAACTAGGGAGACAATAACCCCATGCATTTTATTGATATCATCTGCACACAATCACGAAAAACATGGTGCAACTACATTAAACGGTCTGTAAGTGCAGGAAAACGATTGAGATATAACTTTTTTTATCTGCTTAACACTCTGCTGTAGGAGGGCCGCAAGTGGATGGCAATGACAATGACAATTCTTTATTTACGAGGAGTAAGATAAGCAAGAAAATCTTTTTTTCTAGTTAGCCCTCGCCCTTCACAGGGAAGAAAATTAACTACGTAAAAGAAGTAATTAAGCGTTATAGAATAATTTGTAGTAAACATAAAGAAAGGTGGATAAGTACAAAAGTGGTGGTTAAAAAAATATATATGTATATATTTATAAGGGTTCCTGAAGTTGGGAGGAATCTCTAGAGGCATCATCTATATGTCTTGAAAATATTTAGATAGATTGTGTCGAAAGCAGTTCATGGAGTTCAGTTGCTTAAGATGGAGAAGGAGGCTGTTCCACAGCACGCTTACTGAGTATTTCAAACTTGCTAAAGGTTAAGTGGAAGCTCCACTAGTGGAGTCCCAGAGGGTGGATGCGTAGTCTTGTCTTGTTGCTTAATTGATTGAGGACTTTCCAGATCAAACATTGAACTTAGTTTTTCAAAAGGTCTGTGTAAATATCACAGAAAATGTTTCGAATTAAAGTGCAGGGAATCGGAACTCTAGTCAACATGCTAAGTCCAGACTTCTTTGCCAATACTTTGCCGACACATTAGTCAGGACAAAATGAGACTTTGAGGTACTTCTGAGGTCCTTTGCCTGGTGTAAGCGTGACAATTGTGTTTTTCAGATATTACTGGGCATTGCACTTGTTAAATATTTTGTATGCTGTTTGTTTGAAAACACACATAATGTATACACCGTGCATATCTACACGACATAAAGACACGTGTCATCGCTCGTCCCTTGAACTCAGCTCTAGTGTTTGTTCCTCCCACAAGCTGTTCAAGAAAACTTTTAAGAACTTGACCTAAGGTCAATTCATTTATTTACAAACCACTTTGCTATTAAAGCACATGACATTTTCAACCCTCTTAGTTATCATTAGAGAGTGTTTGAGTATACTGTGTTAATAGAGCCCAACAGATTGAAACGCTTAAATTGCTCTGATTTCTTTTTTTTCTATATAATTTAATAGTGAGGCCAGAAAAGCGGTCAATTATTGACTATAGCATACTAATACAGTTTAGGAACGGGAAAAAGACCATCCCTGCAATCTAACAATCTCAATCGTTAATCTAAAGTGCCCCTGTTGCACAATCATACTTGCATTCCTCGCATTCAGAAATTTTCTAAACTCGTTGTTAAAGACCTACCTAAACGGTTTGCATTTTTTTCAGATACCAGTAGCTACAGGCGATATAAAACTAATCTGCAAAAAAGTCAAGCCATTCAGGTTGGTGTCTTACAAACAGCCCTAAGCCAATCTTCGTTGTTTTTAACTGCTTTTAGGGGAACTCTTTTTCTACTGATCTGGTCAAACTCCGTGGAAGATATTCTTTCAAACATGTTGATAAATTTCTGCTGTTTTCAAATACATTTAAAAAAAAAACATTCTCAGAAAGACTACAACAATACAGACATCAGGATTTAATTGGATACGTTACCAAGGCTCTAGTCAGTGGAACAGCAGAAATCAAATGTTAATTAAGAATATCTGTGTACAAACATGACGTCACGTTACTGACTTATTTCTATGTGTGGGGACGTTTGTAACATGTGTCTCAAAAAGGATTTCTCTCTTGACCAGACCGTACGGAATCTTGGTGCTATCCCCTAGTCCGATACCATGGGGTATAATGTCTTCGGTACTACCCCATTATAAGGTTTTTGATAACCCACAAAGATGACCAAAATGTGTAGAAATGTATTTCTATTGTGATAATAACTCACATACGGCTCCTATACTAACGCTCAAATTTTCCGAAAACAAACATTAAATATTCAGAGAGCGTGGACTAACTCCATCAAAACAATAAGAAAATAGTTTACCGTGTCGACCCGGCACAGTGAGATTAGTGCTCTACACTTCATATCAGAATATGATCTTGATGTGTGGATCGTTGAGAAAAGTAAGTTAAACTAATGTTTAAATGCCAGTTGATTGACATATTTAAAAATACTCTAAGCGACAAATAATCCGCTCTTATTATCCAGTTATTATTAGAATCAGTTATGTCCGACAGTTTCTCTCAGTTTCTACCACCAAAACCTTACATCTACTACTGTGTTGTCCCGATGGGAGGACTGCAAGTGTCTCCTAGTCAACCTCCCTGACCGCCTAGTGGACAAACTCTAGAACGCTTTCAAGATTTGTGCAGTGGTCAATCGTACTCTGCAAGAGTGAAGGCTTTTGAACATCTAGGAATTGTATTTTGTGTCGATATGACTAACGACCGGCACTTACACACACACACATAAGCATGCACGCACACGCACTCACCCAGACTTACAAAGTTGAACCCCGCATAAAACCAGACAGTGCTTTTTAAAGTATGTTTAATTTCCATTATCCTAATGGATGCGAATGTTATGTTTGAGTCATTTGCGTAACAGTACACCCACAAATAATTCTCTTCTGATTTTTTCACTTTGTTCCGAAACACCAGTGCATAACACCGTTTTACGCTCTCTTACAAGTGTGTAAATTAAAGTGGAGGAACAGATGGAAGTAGTTTTTTTTAAGTTCGCACTTACTGGTTGAATCTGTCCATCAGAACGAGCAACAGATGGTCACGAACTGTGCAGGTCCCGGAAGGTATAAATACCTACATACACTACTTGCTGTATCTTTAGCTTTAACCAGAATCAGTCGATCTAGGTACCTTTGCTTGCCTGTCAATATGTTCCGGCAATTGGGACTTGTTTGTTTTGTTGTTTTCATGACTTGTTTCATCGCGGCGGCAAGTCCTGTAGATAATGGTGAAGCGACTGTCCATCACGGTAACTGTATTATCTCAGTTTTTTTATGACACTTAGAAGCAGTTTAAACCAACAGATATGGGTGGAACTTCTCTAGAGTTTTGTTACTGTAAATACGTCAAAGACTTCTCTTGCTTTTGATCTTTATTAACTGCAAGACAATGTGTGGAAAGAGAAAAAAAAAATACAAAACTGAAAAATCACAGTTTTATTTTACTTAAAAAGCTTATTTCGTTGATGAAGACGATGGTACTGAACACATTGCCTGAGTTTGCGTGAGTGGGGGGAGGTTAGTGCACGCTAGTGTGTGTGTGTGTCTTCACCTATTCATGCACGTTTCAGAGCCGATCGTGGGTCGTGCACCAAAAATCTATAAAGACTTTGCCGATATCAAAGAAAGCCTTCTTTCGAGTAACCAGGTACGCACAATCGTCGTTTTTCAGGTCTTGGTTCATAAAAAAAGTAAAAAAAAGTATTAAAAAAACCACAAACAAACAAATAAAAACAAAAACAACAAAACCCGCCAATATGTATGAGGCGCCAGGAGTGGTAAATTGCATGGTTAGCATGCATTGATAACTATAGAAGCGTATCTATATACAATGAATTGGATAGCAACATTCCAGTATATTATAAACGAAGACTTATATTAAGAGTTCCGCCTACTTTGTCACGTGTTCCTGCTTACGTCTTTGACTTCACAGACCTGTGACCCCAAGTGGACCAAGCTCAACCCAAACCACACCATGTGTCTCACGGACGTGGGTGTCGCGGTGCCGCTGGACGCCGCCACCAAGGCCGCTCTGGTGCAGCAACACAACGACCTGCGCAGCCAAGTCGTGCCGCTCGCGGCGAACATGCCGAAACTGGTTGGTTGACCCGCAGCCGGGTACATAAAACACAGTTACAGTTCTAGCTAACCCCTAGCGGTAAACTAAGCTGCAGCTTTTTTATGAGTCGTTCATTTGACCTCTTCATGTTGACCCTGCAGCTAGTCTTTGCCGTATTTAATGAGCCTTTTACTAATTGCCACGTGACAGACGTCCAGATGGTATTTTGCAAAGTGATGTGAACCTGGGTTCAGACCTCTGTGAGGCGATGTAGTGAGCACAATTTTACGTGACCAAGTAGTTTTTGTCTTATTCTCAAGCACGATGGAAGAGTGCAAAAGGTGAGTGGTCAGGGAAGAGCAGAAGGAAGGGTTCCCAGCTGCAAATCGCTTATTGTTTATCCTTTGTCTATTCTTGTTATCAGATTATCTCTCTTTCATCACTATATCACTGTTTGCAGTCTGCACTATTCTTCCCCATTTTTCATTTCCTTATTTTTTTAAGCAAGAAAGGGTAAATGATAATAAAAACACACTGGTCCTGTGTGAGGTTATATCGAATTTGGCAACTTGAGAATTTTTTCTTTTTCTGTGATCACTGTCGCTGGTCCTAAAGAAGTTGTACCTAGTTTTGTCATGTGTGGCAGCTAGCTTTTATAGAGCCGGACTAGGGAACTTGTAAAATACATGGTTATTCTGCATGAATGCTCACAGGGACAGAGTCGAAGTGCAGCAACTGGGGATGAACAGTAGCAGGGGTAATTGCTAGATCAAAGGTAAAATGAGATGATTAAAGAAACTCTACAATTAAATAGGTGGACAATAAGACAGATGCTAAAACCGTTGAAGCCTTCACCAAGATCGAAGCCAAATAAATCGCAAGGCACAAAATAAGTTAATCAGTTCGATTGCCTTTTTGCATTCAGATTATTTTCCCTCTAAACCCTCACCTTTCTCTCCAACCTTATTATTTTAACAACTTTTTTTCCTTTCTAAAGATGAATACTGTTCCAGGTCGCAGTCAAATAAAGTTTCTTGCATCAGTGATAATGCATTATCACTGATGCAAGAAAAGTCAAAAGAACTCATAACAAACACAAAACCATGTCCCAAACATGAAGTATTTTTGTTTACTTGTTTGTTATTTCAACTCACATCTCATAACGTTACTACGTACGTGTCTAGAATTTCGTTGAAAGAAAAATGTTATCCACGAATGTCCTGTAGTCAGAATGTAGTTATAATGAATACGCAAATGAAGGACATTAGACTGTCACAGGTCTTTATGATGTCTGGGTCCTTACAGGTCTCTCGGGCTATGTGGATTCCTAGAGGGTTTGTTTTTATTACAGATATGGGACAAAGACCTCGCCCTTGGGGCCGAGAAATGGGCCCTGCAGTGTGTCGTTGGACACAACCCTGATACTGCACGTCTTGTCCCCTGTGAGTATTCATCCTTCCATTGGTCTTCGTTTTGCTGTTCAGCCTCTCTGTCCCTTGTAAAACGCCCCTGTATTTATTGTCTTATATCATCTTATTCAACTAAAGGATTCAAATCTTATTTTTCGGCAAAGATATTTGACAGACTATTTAGACATATAACAAAAATCTACTTTTCGGTCGTTTACTAGTGTTTCCTTTTAATCAGGTGATATCTACACAAATCTCTGGTCAATACTGTTCGTGCATTGCTTCATAAAGGATGACGGCGATGACCAGGGGAAAAGAAAGAAGCGGAAGCTAATGTTGTGAAGAACTAGGGGATTCGAGTAGAGAATATCTCAGCTTCAATTTTTATTTTTCTCTTTTGTCTTGTAGCTCTTCCCGGAGTCATCATAGGACAGAACGCTGCCTATGGATACTCCACATTTGCTGAAGGAGTTCAGGCGTGGTTTGATGAGCGCAATGATTTCCTTTACGGCAAAGGCTCTACTGGAGGTGTAATAGGGCACTACACACAGGTATGTCACCTCTTTACAACATCCACTACACACAGGTATGTCACCTCTTTACAACATCCACTACACACAGGTATCTGTAGCTCTCGGTATTATGAGTATATGTGTTTATGTAGTAAACTGCAGGATGTTCAGAAGTAGCAAACGCAGTAGGAGCATTTAGAGATTTACTTGGAATAGATATGAAGATAAACAAGTAAACAAGTGAACACGTTCATGTTACATTTCCTTATCGTGTTATACTTTTTTCCTTATTTCTGTATAAGGTCGTTGGAGCTAGAGCACAGCGGGTTGGCTGCGGGCAAGCAAACTGTGTGGGAACAAAGTATGAGAGATACTACTTCTGCAACTATGCCGTTGGGTAACGTACACCGTTATCAAATCCTATACACAGACTTCTTGATGACTTCGCTATATTTTTGACAATATATTTAGGCTTTTTTATTAAAATGTCTACAAGGAAAAGGCTTATGCCATCCTACTTTCTAACATAACCACTTCCGCTCGCAGTTTGTACATAAAATTAGTGTTACACATCAAAGGGTATGAGGAGTGCATGTGTATGTGTCGACGTGAGTGAGCATTCATGACTTAAAATATTTGTCGTCTTAATGTAAATGTGATGATATTAACTATAAATATCTAAGATAAAATTATAATATTAGCATTATTTTGTAATGATCTGTAATCAAATTATTTGTAATAACCTGTCATCCAATTATTAACAATGGATCAGTGAGGAGAGGGTGGGTAGAGTCGTTCACACAGACTCAGCAACTAAAATATATTATGGTTAAGAAGGACTCTGTTAATATATAAGCATGGATGTTGAAATTTGTGCTTAACGTGACGATGCATGTATTGTCTTACCCACAGACAACTGATAAAAGATTTCTCAAAACCATATAAAAGCTCCAATGTAAGCTGCTCGGATTGTCCAACCAAGTGTGACGCCAGTGGAAAGCTGTGTGGTGAGAATACTTGACAGTAGAAGGATGAACTCAACGACATCAGTCTAAACCCGTCAGGGCTTCTGCTAAGGCTAAATTCTTAGGGGTCCCAAGAACCCCTTCTTCAGATTTCTAAGGTGTCCCAGGCTAACTCTAAGGGGTCCCTTTACAATATATAAAAAAAAAACCCAACAACAAATCAACATACTTTGTTCAACTGCCTTTCAGACACACAAAGCACTGTAATATTAGAGTCAGAAACGGCGAGATTTCTGTGCCATGAAGTCTGTGCAAGCATCTGTGATGAGCTTATGCTCACTGTACTTGGGGTGCTCACTTTCTTTCCGTTTCTGAGACAATGATTTTAACCACGCTGTCAACGACATCTTTGAAATAAGTTAACGGAACTCTTCCCGGTAAGGGGAAAAAAAAAACCCTCAGTGCAAGGGAAGTAACTCTCACCTTGTAGAAGACGACAACAATAGATTGGGCTACGATGTCAGACACTACACTTACCCAATTTTGTATCTGTTCTTCGCCCAAATTTGAAGGGGTCCCCTGGGACCCCATTGGCGAAAATTGAAGGGGTCCTCCGAACTTTTAATGCGTACTGTACGCAATTTTTTGCGTAAGCAGAAGCCCTGCCCGTATAGTCAGGCTGTTAGTGAAATGATTGAGACTAATCGCCACATGGGCTGTCCAGATGTTGTCTTCCATGACAGCATGTGTTAGTTAATTTTACTTGTATTGGTATGTGTGAAAGTGAGTGTGTCAGAAAGAGAGTGCCCGCTGTCCCATAGACACAAAAAAGAACAATATGGTATGGATTACAGTTGTTAAAAAAATTGAACTTCAATTATAGTTTCTTTATGAACACAAGGATATATTTGCCTTATGTCCATATATAGACATGGACAAAGATACTAGCTTAGTATTTGTCATTCCTGTTGTCAGACTGTAAGGGCAAACTGTGTCTCAACGGAGGTACTTTCAACATAGCGAAGTGCTCCTGTGCCTGCCCCTCGCTCTACACTGGTGACATCTGCCAGACGCGTGAGTAGTGTTCACCACCCTGAGAACATTTTTTTCTACTAGTACTGAGACTGTGTCAATAAATTATATTTTTAGACTGAATTCGTTTTAACGTTTGTACACTTTACAGCGAAAACTCACTGAGACACATACATTGGCATGTATACAGGAGCGCACACACACTCACAAGGACACTTACAGCAGAGCAGAGAGAGCCATGAATCTTGAACAGAGACTGTTTTATTGATGACTTAACCACACTTCATGACTCAAAGACATAAATCCATTGTTATCTTACAGTCTGGCTGGACTGCTAGAAGTAAAGACACCTTGTCCAGTACTATCCACACGATAACTAGGGCACTTCAGGGGACTAGTCTTTTCGTTTTTCATTCTCGTTAATTAAACATATCAGACCATAGGCGTCGAAACACCTTCTGTCATTGATGTCATGAAGTTCTCTGATAACTCTCTCTTAACGATCTTTCTCATAACCAAAATCTTAAACACAAGCTTTTCACATAGTGTAAAACAAAACGATTATTGTTAGGACCAAAGAAATGTTCACTATATCACTATGTTCACAAACAACAGCAACAGTAAAAATTCTGGAAAAAAAAATTTTTGAAAACTTTTGATAGACTTCAGTCTCCTTCCTTTCTTTGTTACATTCATGCTTCCTGCCTACCTGCTCACTCACTCGCACTCACTAACTCACTTCCCAACTCATCTGCTCACCACCAACTCTCATTCGCTTATAGGACAAAAAAACAAATGGCTCTGTCCTTTGTGACCCCTGGTGACGTCATAGGTCAGCCACAACTAAAAATGTCCGATCTCTGTCTTTGCAGTAGCCTGCCCGAAAAGTGAACCGTCGTACTGTTACACTCAATGGCCACCAGCCTACTGTGAACAGTACTCCAACGTGCCCCAGAAGTGCCCCTACATGTGTGGCATCTGTACTAGAAGTGAGTAAACACCCGTTAGTCGGGGTCCAGCTTAGGCTTACTGAGTTAAGCGCTCGATCAAACCTTTGAGTCTTGCAAAGAATGTGTTCATTAATACATATTGCACGGGAACCGAACATAAAAGCTTGTACTTTACGCAAGAGAAGAAAACATTACTTTTTACTCCCTCCCTCTCTCTAGACAGCAAGTTATGTTAGACTGGAAAAAATTCTTCTTGTTTTATGTACTAACATAGTGTCATAGGTGCTCACACCACTGGACCTCTGTGATGTTTTTTCTTCAGTTGTAAACTAAACAACTTTATCTGCCCTTTTGAAGATCCTGTATATGTTTAACTATTTTAACAAAATGTGGTACAGTACATGATAAAAACATATACAATAATTGTTGAAAATCTAATTCTTAATGAACATTTAGAAAGTTGTCAATTCTTCATCAACTGTAATTACTCAATATTCCAATAGAAAGTTTTTTTCGTCCCAGATTGATGTCAGCAGAAGAATACAATTGTTTATAGTTTGACACAAGGTCACTTTTATAGTGTTCTCCCTTGGTACTGTTTTTAACAACACTATTGCCCATGACAGTTACAAAGAAAACAGCATTACTTATACGTATCTAAATAAAAATACGTCAAAAATTCAAATGTTGCAAAAAATCTGAAGTAAAGAAGAAATGTTATTTCCGCACTTTACATGGAAGACGAAGCCTCCACTCCCCAACACGCAATGTCTCGGCACTTGCCGTGTCTCCTTGGCAAGTGAAGCTTTGGCCGGCGATGGTTAATTATATTCGCTTTTATTTTTCTCTTCCAGCTAACTTAAAAAATCAAACCTTTTATTTTCTCATATAACGGTGTGACTAGGCCACCCTTGCCTTGATAACCAGTCTAACCTCATGTCACCCTTCTGGGACACATCACAATTTTGATGGTCTGTTTATTGCTGCATCCTTCCAGGTAGTTAGTGAGCGTTCCTCACAAGCTGGACAACTGAATGGCTAAGGACCCGTCATCGTGATTCAGTCTGATGGAGCACTCACTTTTAATGATGTTGAACTCTTTCAAAGTCATTAAAGATTTATCTAACATAAAGTTATTTCGAGCTGGCTGTTTGTATGAACTATGACATCAGAGTCTTTGTCCTTTTACTTTCCAACTCTGTATCAGAACATAAAAAAAATCAAGCATCTGGAAATGGAGATATCTGCCAATGCTGAGACTGACAAAGTGGTGGAAAGATTGAAAAAAACTAATAAGAGAACTCGAAGAAATATATGATGATGAGAGAAAAACTAAAAAGGTGTATCTCGGCATGAGACATCAGATGTGGGGTGACGTAGAGAAACAGATGACCGTTACTGGCAAAGTGTTTGATGTTGACCAGATCTTCAAAGAACTCAAGACAGAGTTTGAAAAGACCAAGAAAAGACGAAGATTTTTAAATACCATTTTTATTAGAAACAAGTTGTACTTACCATTAATTATGTAGTAATTAGTGGGATATTTGAAGTTGTTTACCCGAAACCAACTTCTGTATGTCCGGCTGCATCGTAGAGACACTAAGTCGGAGCACTGAATCGAAATGTTCGTCCTTGCACGTGCGCTTAGTCATACCACTCCAACTACATCTGTGGCATCTTTCCCCCCTTCCATTAAAAAAAACTACAAATTTTTAAGTCATTTTTCATAAACCTTTTTTCTTCTCAAGTGTGCCTTTATATTTTCAGTTTAATGTTCACGGCTCTTTTGATGATAAAGAGAACATCACAGATATATATCCCTCCTCATCCAGCCCTCCTCTTCAAAAGCTTTGCAAGCTCTCACAGCATCGTACAGCCAGCTTATTATTTTATTAGTTTATTATTTTCCAGCATAACAATAGACTGCTGTCTTCTTGCTTGTATATAACATATCGATGGATCTCCTCTAAACTGCGCATGGAGCCAGTTTCCTGCTCTAAGAGACAATGAAATTAATGCTTTTCCCGAACACCTGTGTTAATATTGTTATTATTGTCTTCTAGCATGAAAAAGCAACTTATGCATGGAGTAGCCTGTGATCTATTATTATATGAGTCAATCACGTTCGCGCGCGTGCACAAACACACACACTGTCTCTCACATGACATGACACATGCCAGTGACTCACGGTAATATGCAGAGATAATTATAATCATATTTACAATAGAAACAGCATGTTCAACAGCAATCTATAGGGAAATGGACATTTTCAAATGATGTAAACTTAAGTATAATATCTTCATCAGGCATATTCTGTTGCCAAAACGAAATGACTTATAGGTATGTTTATTATACTTATAGCTATTTTTCAGTGCACATATCTGTAAGTAGCTGAAAGATTACCTGTTGAATTGCATGAAATGTACAGCTGACTGTAAATATATACAAGCAAACCACTGATTCCAAAGGATAGGGTTCCTATTACCTTCAGATCCAATAAATCAATGTTTTAATAAAATAAATAGAATTTCAGTTCAAAACCAAACAAGCACATGTCTACCCATGCATGTGACCTTACATAAATGCTATCTAATATTAAAATTCGCCCTTAAAAACAAGGAATATTGCCTCCCAGTCAGGCTATGCACAGATGTCTACACATTTTCATCCGTAGGACATTCCTACTACTACAGTTGACTTCAATGGGAGTAAGCCCGTGGGTGTCTACAACTACTCAGAAAACTCTGATTTATAAGCACATGCATAGGTAAGGACTTATTTGTACACACACTACTTATCACATCTATAGACTCTGCTACATAAAAATATATATTGTAAAGAAAACATTAATTAGTCTCTGCTCTATTTGCTAATGAGTTGTTTTACTCATACATAATTTCCTTCTGCAACATACTTAATAACAACATAAGCAACTCATGATTTGCAAGTCATGAAAATGCCTCTGTCCTTTGAAAAGAATATGTTTGAAAGAGTTTATTTTTCAACAGATGTACCGAGTAGCATGTGGTCTATTGTTCTATGAATCGACAACTCACATACACTCTCTGGCTGACTGATGGCCCTATGTTAACGGGGATATGTTGAACATTGAACTAAGTTTTTTAAAAGGTCTGTGACGCACTACAGCATGAGTCAGATCGTCCCAGCTATACCCATGTCTGCAATTTTTAAAAATAAAATAGCTAAACTTATTCGCATGGCTCTGTCTTTAAACAGACAGCTACGTATCTATATTTTTCAGACAACGACTATCTCTCTTTGTAATATTTGATATTAGTGGCTTCTTGTGTCATCGGTGATCGATTCGTCATTTGGGCCCGAGATAATTTGGGACGATATGGTTTAGGTGGGACGATGTGGTTTAGGTGGGACGATATGGTTTAGGTGGGACGATGTGGTCTTAGGTGGGACGATATGGATATCACTGAAACAATTTGTCTTAAACTGTGTGGCGACAGGGTCTTGGGGTGAAGTGTGTGTGGAGAGAGAGGTGTGCACGTGCATGTGTCCGTGTCTTGCTTGTCTTGTCGTGTTCATGTGCGTTTCAGGGCCGCTCGTGGGCCCTGTACCTGAAATCACGGTCGATTATTAAAAAGCCATCGTCTTGCAGTTCAGGTACGTATAATTGACCGCTGCACCTGTGCGACGCTTGTGTGGTCTTTGTTCTGGCAAAGGAAAAAATAACAGGCATACACGAATAACCACTTAAAAGGGAAATTAAAATGCAAATGCTCCTGACCGACAGTTGCCGTTTTCAATGGAAATATATCCATTGTATGCTAATGAGGATTTTATCATTATAATGTGGTGAAGTTCGTTTTTTGTTTTTTGTTTTTTCTTGCTTAAAGGACTAGTGAGGTGCAACATTTTTGTTGACACATCTGGTGTGGAGATCCCTCATTGTTATCGAGACACAAGCCAAATATTACCTATCATAAAAGGATGTCCATAATATGGAGACATTACAACAGCAAAACATTTATTTTAAAGTTAGTAATGTCATTAAATATGGACATCCTTGTAGTAGTCATCGTGATTGTCATATCATATTCACAAACACATATCGCTTTGTCAAGTACACTCATACACACACACACGCGCGAGCTCTTAACTCCGTCTACTTGGTCACGTGTTCCTGCTTACGTCTTTGACTTTACAGACCTGTGACCCCAAGTGGACAAACCTCGACCATAACCACACCATGTGTCTCAACGACGAGAATGAGAGTGACTATGAACATTAACATTTCGATGCAGTATTGTATTTGAGGTGTGGTGCTTAGAACAATAGTTAAGGAGGCACCAGTTAGAACTCTTGTACAATGTCTCATATGACAGGCATTTAAACTTTATGTTCACAACTAAATTCTATTTTATCCATTTTTTCCAGATAATAATAGACTGATTAACGGGGATATGTTGAACATTGAACTAAGTTTTTTCAAAAGGTTTGTGTAAATATCACAGAAAATGTTTGGAATAAAAGTGCAGGGTATCGAAAGTCTAGTCAACATGCTAAGTCCACACTTCTTTGCCAATACTTTGCCGACACATTAGCCAGGACAAAATGAGACTTTGAGGTACTTCTGAGGTTTGCCGCTTCGGTCCTTTGTCTTGTGTAAGCGTGACAATTGTATTCTTCAGATATTACTGAGCTTTGCATTTGATAACTATTTTGTATGCTGTTTGTTTTAAAAACACCCAGAATGTATGCACGGTGCACGTCTACACGACATTTAGACACTCGTGTCATCACTAGTCCATTGAACTCACCTCTAGTGTTTGTTCCTCTTCCAAGCTGTTCAATCAACTTTTAAGGACTTTTACATGGTGGCTTTAGATAAGTATGTCGCTTGAAATTCGTTTTACAAATCCCGCTTTTGCGGTCCCCGCATTTAGGAATTTGCAATACTCGCTGTTAGGAATCAGCCCTAAGCCAAGCTTGTAGTTATAAAGAACTAAAAGGGTGCACTCTCACTATTTCGAATCTGGTCAAGCTCAGTAGAAGATACCTTTCTCCCACTTGTTAATACATTCCTTCAGTTTTTAATGCAAACATGTACAGAAAAAGCCCATCAATACAGACGACAGGATTGTACGTGGATACATAGCCAAGTGTCTAGCCAATGGGACAGCAGGAACCAAATGTTGATTAAGTATATCTGTGTACAAACATCACGTCACCAGACTGACTTTTTTCCGCGCCTGTGGATATTTGTAACGATTATATCGAAAAAGAAAATATGGTATTAACTCAGATTTGGGATGATAGTATCAATACCCAGTCATTAGATTGATATTGCACCCCAAAAGATGTTTAACGAAAACCATTTTAAAATAAAACAGCAGGTTAAAGAGAAACTGTATCCTGAACTGAATTTTACCTAACCATGGGGGGAAATATTACACTCTTCCTTGCCCTAAAGTCATATTGGATAGCTGGACCCCGCATAAATACAGACACTGCTTTTAAAGTAAATTTCATTTTCATTATCCTAAAGGATATTGTTTTTTTATTTGACTCATTTGCATATCAGTAGATCCACAAATAATTCTGGCCTAACCACTTCATTGGTACCACAACAAAATTGTATTTTCACGCTCTTCAAGTGTGTAAATTGAAGTGGAGGAACAGTATGTGGGTTGTTTTGCTTAACGTTTGCCCCTTTTGATTGGCTCTAATCGTCAGAACGAGCAACACATGGTCCCAAACTGTGCAGGTCCCAGAAGATATAAATACCTACAAACACCACTTGTCGTATGTCTTCTCTGGACGTTACCGTTAACCAGCCAGTCGATTCAAGTGTCCTTCGCTTGCCTGTCACTATGTTTCTACATGTGTGCCTTGCGTACTTTGCTGTTTTCCTGACTTGTCTGAACGCGGCAACAGCTCAGGTAAGTACAATTGACCGCTGCTCCTGTAAGATGCTTGTGTGGTCTTTGTTATGGCAAAGGAAAAAAAAATAACACGCATAAACGAATAACCACGTAAAAGGGAAATTAAAATGCTAATTCTCCTAGCCGGCAAGTGCAGTTTCCAATGGAAATATATCCATTGTATGCTAATGAGAATTTTATGATTGTAATGTGGCGAGGTTTGTTTTTTGTATTTTGCTTTCTTCTTTTTTTTTTGCTCAGCTCATTCCCAGCTGAAAGGGAGGTAATACGGAGACATTACAACAGCAAAACATTCATTTTAAAGTTAGAAATGTCATTAAATATGGACATCCTTGTAGTAGTCACCATGATTGTCATATCATATTCACAAACACATATCGCTTTGTCAGGTACACACACACACGCGGGCGCTCTTAACTCCGCCTACTTGGTCACGTGTTCCTGCTTACGTCTTTGACTTTACAGACCTGTGACCCCAAGTGGACCAAGCTCGACCCACAGCACACCATGTGTCTCACCGACGTGGGTGTCGCGGTGCCGCTGGACGCCGCCACCAAGGCCGCTCTGGTGCAGCAACACAACGACCTGCGCGGCCAAGTCGTGCCGCTCGCGGCGAACATGCCGAAACTGGTTGGTTGACCCGCAGCCGGGTACACAAAACACAGTTACAGTTCTAGCTAACCCGTAGCGGTTAACTAACCTGCAGCTTTTTTATGAGTCGTTCATTTGACCTCTTCATGTTGACCCTGCCGTATTTAATGAGCCTTTTACTAATTGTCACGTGACAGACGTCCAGATGGTCTTTTGCAACGTGATGTGAACCTGGGTTCAGACCTCTGTGAGGCGATGTAGTGAGCACAATTTTAAGTGACCAGGTAGTTTTTGTCGTATTGACAAGCACGACGGAAGAGTGCAAAAGGTGGGTGGTAAGAGAAGAGCAGAAGAAAGGGTTCCCAGCGGCAAATCGCTTATTGTTTATCCTTTGTCTATTCTTGTTATCAGATTACCTCTCTTTCATCACTACAAAATACTAGCCAGTCACTACTGTTTGCGGTCTGCACTATTTTCCCCCATTTTTCATTTCCTTATTTTTTTCGGCAAGAAAAGGTATATGATAATAAAAACACACTGGTTCTGTGTGAGGTTATATCGAATTCGGCAACTTGAAAATTTTTTCTTTTTCTGTGATAATTGTCGCTGGTACTAAAGAGGTTGTGGCTGTGTTGCAGCTAGCTTTTATAGAGCCGGACTAGGGAACTTGTAAAATACATGGTTATTCTGCATGAATGCTCACAGGGACACAGTAAAAATGCAGCAACTGGGGATAAACAGTGGTAGGGGTAAATGCTAGATCAAAGGTAAAGGAGATGTTTAAAGAAACTCGACAATTAAATAGGTGGACAACAAGACGGATGCTAAAACCGTTGAAGCCTTCACCAAGATCAAAGCCAAATAAATCGCAAGGCACAAAACAAGTTAATCAGTTCGATTGCCTTTTTTACATTCAGAGTATTTTTCCTCTAAACCCTCATCTTTCTCTCTATCTCTTGTACTTTAACAGCCTTTTTTTCTTTCTAAAGATGAATACTGTTCCACGTCGCAGTCAAATAAAGTTTCTTGCATCATAGATAATGTTTGAAAAGTAAATAGAACTCACAACAAACACAAAACCATGTCCCAAACATGAAGTTTTTTTTTTGTTTACTTGTTTGTTATTTCAACAAACCTCTTATAACGTTACTACGAACGTGCCTACAATTTCTTTGAAAGAAAATGTTATCCACGAATGTCCTGTAGTCAGAATGTAGTTATAATGAATACGTAAATGAAGGACATTAGACTTTCACAGAACATTTATGATGCCTGGGTCCTTACAGGTCTTTCGGGCTGTGTGGATTCCTAGAGGGTTTGTTTTTATTACAGATATGGGACGAAGACATCGCCCGTGGGGCCGAGAAATGGGCCAAGCAGTGTGTCGTTGGACACGACACGGGTACTGCACGTTTGGTCCCCTGTGAGTATTCATCCTTCCATTGGTCTTCGTTTTGCTGTTCAGCCTCTCTGTCCCTTCTAAAACGCCCTTGTATTTATTGTCTTATTCAACTAAAGGATTCAAACCTTATTTTTCTCGCTACAAGGCATGCACAAGCACTTGATATTCACTCGGTTAATGTGGGTGAGGAAATAATAGTTCATAGGTCTCATGTCATCTAAGATATCTCGCAAAGGATTACCTTAATAACCCTGATGTAAACGTTGATACAAACACACCTTTGATCTCATTGTCTATGTGAAACTCATTTTGTTTTAAAAGGATATACATTAGCGATACAGACGACAAGAAGTCGTGATTCAGGTTCACTGACTAGTGTTTGTTCTTAATCAGGTTTTCTTTACCCCCATTGAGGACAAAAAATATAGCCTGAAAGGCTTTTGATTTTATTTTTTTTCGGGGAGGGGGGGTTGTGATTGACATTGGTATCCTCTGTATCTCAGGTTCAATTTTTATTTTTTTTGTGTTGTCTTGTAGCTCTTCCCGGAGTCAACATAGGACAGAACGGAGCCTTTGGGCAATCCACATTTGCTAATGCAGTTAAGTCGTGGTTTGATGAGCGCAAAGATTTCATTTACGGCACCGGCTCTACTGGAGGTGTAGTAGGGCACTACACACAGGTATGTCACCTCTTGACAACATCCACTACACACAGGTATGTCACCTCTTGACAACATCCACTACACACAGGTATGTCACCTCTTTACAACATCCACTACACACAGGTATGTCACCTCTTTACAACATCCACTACACACAGGTATGTCACCTCTTTACAACATCTACTGCACACAGGTATGTCACCTCTTTACAACATCCACTACACACAGATATCTGTAGCTCTCGCTATTATGAGTATATGTGTTTATGTAGTAAACTGCAGGATGTTCAGAAGTAGTAAACGCAGGAGGAGCATTTAGAGATTTACTTGGACTAGATATGATGGTCAACAAGTGAACACGTTCATATTACATTTCCATATCCTATTATATTTTTTTACTTATTTCTGTATAAGGTCGTTGGAGCTAGAGCACATCGGATTGGCTGCGGGCAAGCAAAATGTGTGGGAAAAAAGTATGAGAGATACTACTTCTGCAACTATGCCTTTGGGTAACGTACACCGTTATCAGATCCTATACACAGACTTCTTGATGATTTGCAATTCTACAAGGAAAAGGCTTATGCCATCCTACTTTCTGACATAACCACTTTCACTCGCAGTTTGTAGAGAAAATTAGTGTTACACTTCAAAGGGTATGAGGAGTGTGTGTGTTTGTGTCGACGTGAGTGAGCATTCATGACTTATATAAATACAAATATTTGGATTCTTCATGTAAATATTATAATATTAAATATAAATATCTAAGATAAAATTATAATATTAGCATTATTTTGTAATGATCTGTCATCAAATTATTTACAATTTGTAATAACCTGTCATCAAATTATTAACACTGGATCAGTGAGGAGAGGATGGGTAGAGTCGTTCACACAGACTCAGCAACTAAAATATATTATGGTCAAGAAGGACTCGGTTAATATATAAGCATGGATGTTGAAACTTGTGCTTAAGGTGACGATGTGTGTATTGTCCTGTTTACAGACAACTGTCAGGAGATGTCTCAAAACCATACAAAAACTCCACTGTAAGCTGCTCGGATTGTCCAACCAAGTGTGACACCAGTGGAAAGCTGTGTGGTGAGAATACTTGACAGTAGAAGGATGAACTCAAAGACATCAGTCTAAACCCGTATAGTCAAGCTGTTAGTGAAATGCTTGAGACTAATCGCCACATGGGCTGTCCATATGTTGTCTTCTATGACAGCATGTGTTAGTTAATTTTACTTGTATTGGTTTGTGTGAAATAGAGTGTGTCAGAAAGAGAGTGCCCCATAGGCACAAAAAAGAACAATTTGGAATGGAATACAGTTAAAAAAAAATTGAACTTTAATTATAGTTTATTTCGGAACACAGCTATATATTTGCCTTATGTCCATATATAGACATGGACAAAGATACTAGCTTAGTATTTGTCATTCCTGTTGTCAGACTGTAAGGGCAAACTGTGTCTTAACGGAGGGTCCTTCAACATAGCGAGTTGCACCTGTACCTGCTCCTCGCTCTACACTGGTGACATCTGCCAGACGCGTGAGTAGTGCTCACCACCCTGAAAACATTTTTTCTGCTAGTACTGAGACTGTCAGTAAATTATATTTAGACTGAATTCATTTTAACGTTTGTACACTTTACAGCGAAAACTCACTGAGACACATACATTGGCAAGTATACAGGAGCGCACGCACACTCACAAGGACACTTACAGCAGAGCTGAGAGAGCCATGAATCTTGAACAGAGACTGTTTTATTTGATGATGATGATGATGATGATGATGATGATGATGATGATGATGATGATGATGATGATGATGATGATGATGACGACGATGACGAAGACGACGACGACGATGATGATGATGGAGCTTTTTTAAACAGTAAATAATAAGCATTTCATATTCTTCACTTCTCGAATGTCGTTTTCCACATTCAGGGGACTAGTCTATTTGTTTTTCATTCTCGTAAATTAAACACATCAGACCATAGGCGTCGAAACACCTCCTGTCATTGATGTCATGAAGTTCTCTGATAACTCTCTCTTAACGATCTTTTTCATAACCAAAATCTTACACACAAGCTTTTCACATAGTGTAAAACAAAACGACTACGGTTAGGACCAAAGAAATGTTCACTATATCACTATGTTCACAAACAACACAACAGTAACATAATTCTGAAAAAAAAGTTTTTAGAAAACCTTTGATAGACTTCAGTCTCCTTCCCTTCTTTGTTACATTCATGCTTCCTGCCTACCTGCTCACTCACTCGCACTCACTAACTCACTTCCCAGCTCACCTGCTCACCCACCAACTCTCATTCGCTTATAGGACAAAAAAATTGTCAGGGAGGAGGTTTCTCGCGCTCTGATGTCCTTTGTGACCCCTGGTGACGTCATAGGTCAGCCACAACTAAAAATGTCCGATCTCTGTCTTTGCAGTGAACTGCCCGAAAAGTGATCCGTCGCACTGTAACACTCAATGGCCACCAGCCTACTGTAAAAAGTTCTCCAACGTGCCCCATGAGTGCCCCTACATGTGTGGCATCTGTACTACAAGTGAGTAAACACTCGTTAGTCAAGCGCAGGCTTTGTTTACTCTCGTTCAAACTTTCACAATAAAATTGTGAGCCTTGCAAACAATGTGTTCATTAATACATGCTTAAGTGAACCAAGCATAAAAATCTTATACTTCACGCAGGAAGAGAAAATATTTATAAATAATGCTTTTCTATTATTTTAACACTTGCTTAAAAATTTGTCCATCTCCCCTCACAGCAAGTTATATAAGATGCTTTAAAAGTCTTCTTGTTTTATGTATTTCCGTATCACTATTGCTAGTTAGTTCGTTTCAGGTGGCTAATAAGCCTCATTAACAAGATGGTCAACTGTAGCCTGCACAGACAGTGGATTGCTAAAGACCTGTCAACGTGGTTCAGACTGATGGAGCACTCGCTGACCAGTTGTTAAAATACCTTGAATGTCATTAAAGAATGACTCAAAAAATCCTATTTCGAGCTGGCTGTATGTGCGACGTTGACATCAAAGTATTTTTCTTCTCTTTTCGTACATTGCGATGTAAAACAGAAAATAAGCGAACTCCGGAAACTTTCAATTATCCGACCCATCTCATAACAGCCTGGACCACAGGCTAGGTTCAGCCAACAAAACAATGAAACATCTTGAGCCACTGGTCGATGCTTCCAAAACATGTTTTGCCGGGATGAGAGAAATCAATGAGCCGTGACATTACTAGCTTTATGTACTGTTACAAGGATCTCATTCATCGATCTACAAGATACTTTAGTTCTTTACATGTTTATTCACACACCTATTCTCTTTTTTTTCTCACCGTAAGAAAGGTCATTACTCAACATCTTTATCTAAACCTCCTACACGCTCGTTTTAGAAACCTTCCAAATGTGTCTGGATGTTTCCCTGGTCGTCAGTTGTCAGCTCAAATTCTCTTTCATTTTTCTCAAGAATTGCTAAAGTTTCTTGCACGTCCCTCTCTAGCTTCCTTATGTCTTGTCTGCTTCTGAAAGCATTATCTTGGCTGTGTCTTCTTTAATGTGGAATGTTCAAACGATTTGTAATACTTTTTTATTTATTTGCTCTACGGTTCTGGCTCTTTTTTTTTCTTTCAATCGCAGTGCGTGCTCTGTGTGTGTGTGTGTCACACTTTGTTTTTCTTCTTACTTTTCCTGTTTTCCCAGTCTGTAACCATGGAACACCTTTCCTCGAGACTGGACTCACTTCATTTTGATAACGATGCAAAAACAAGAATTAAAATTGTAGCACACCTGCACTATACCTTCACAATGTTTACAAAATAGTGAAAAGGCGTAAATCTTTGGCTATTTGAACACTTTTAAGCAAATGGGAAAATGTGCGGCGGTACCTGTTCATTGAACTCTTTGAGGAAACAAAAGAGAATGCCAGGTGGTGTTATCAAGTAACATTATCTCTATGACGCCCAATCACTCAGAGGATCCTTTGCTGTTATCCAGCGACCTGTGAAGCAGCCGGTCTCATCCCATCCCACCCCATCAATCAAACAACATCGTCAGCAGCAACAACACATGTTGACCGGAAATCTCCGAGGCGCCTTTTGTGCAGCACTTATCTGGCTGAGTGGCTGAGTGGCTGAGTGGCTCTAAAGTACCTTGACCCTACAGAGGTCGTGCCCATTAGGTCCTATCATCCATTCTCCTTCTCCCCCTCCGTCAGCTACTCGTCCAGACGTCGGACCTACCACCCTGCTCTTGTTTTTCTGCGCCACAATCACAAAGAGCTGCTCAGCAAGGATGGAACTGGAGGGATACCGGGTGGCCAGAGGGTGTTTCTTGACTTTAATGTTCGAGCCACGCATGTAAAGAAAGCTCACTTGTCAGAGAGTTGACTGCGGGGTCAGATGCAGAGGGGGTTTGGTGTAATGGGGGTCGGACGAGAGTGGGCGTTCCTCACACAGAATTCTCGACTTTTCTAAATCATTCTCTTCGTATTTTTCATTCACTGATATCCATCACCCGTCCACACTACCCCTCCACCGTTGACTATTTTTCTCCCTTTCGGACAGAATCGGAACTTATGAGGACATATTAAAATTAATATTTTTTTTAAAGCACGTACTCAGACTCCTAAGGAACGTGGTCTTTGCGCCTAAGAACAACAACAAAACATGGACAGCAAACGAGGTACAGGAAAACAAAAGATAAAATATGAACTATAAAAGAATAAAAAGCAGTACTAATGATAAATAATACCAAAGACAGAAAATGCAAAGAATAGCCAAACAAACAATCATGATAAAGATGAGCAGGGCAGGGTGTGAAAAAGGACTAGTATTACGGGTAACGTTGTTAGGAGTAATGTTTACAGAAGAAGTGCGTTTAAAGTATTCAATAGGCGGATATAATGAGTATTGCAAACTTTAAAATAACTACAAAACATTCGCCTTTCAAGATAAAGAAAAATACTACCTATCCGGTTGTTAAAGAAGAAAATAAAAGAGAAAATGAGAGAAATCCGAAAATTAAAATAAAAACAAAGACAAGAAGATTAGAAGAGCCGACTCGAGACTAACAGAGTTATTATCCTTTCTTACTTTGAGGAAAAGTTTACTTTCCAGCTATAAAAAACTAGTGCAACTCTAACAAGTAAATTTCAGAGCTCCTTATTTGACATCAAAGGTTAAGGTACCCCTGGTCCGTTGCTTTATACGGCTTCAAGACCCTCTCAGAAAAAAACTCTAAGTATGGCGATCGCTAGTATAAAGAAAGAAAAAGTGGTATCACTAATTTGTCTGTAAAATGAAGTGTAGGTAGAGGACACAAGCTCACATCCACGATCGACGGACTAATTCACTTGTCCGATTGCAAAATAAGCCTTTCCCCTTCCCTTCGTTTCTTCGCATACTCCTTTCTTAGTCCGAGCTTGTTTTTCTCTCCTCTTGCTACACTTTGATTTATAAAGAACTAATTAACAGCTTACACGTAATATTTCATTGCATAAACTTTAATCCGATTATATTATAATAATTTATTTTACGAAGAGGAACAAATGACAGTCTCAGTTTCTCCGTCGCCATTTTTGTTATTGTATATCATCGTGAAAATCCTCATTATTAGTCCTCATTTCAAATATTTTTATCGAAGTTATTATCTCGTGTGTGTTTATCTTGTATTCGTTGTTTCCATGTTTCATCTTCGTATTTTATTTGTTGCAAACAAGAGTTACCCCTATTCCCTTCCCTTGCTTAATGGACGAGGGACAAAGGTTTAGGCTGCATCGCCTTGGTTTTGGGGTTATCTCTAAGTGCACAACAATATCACATTCACGCCCGGACATCTCTAGATTTTGCAATAAAATAAGTCATTTCTGACAAAAGCAGGGAGCATTTTTCATAAAGGATAAACAACAGATAGCTTACAGATATAAATAAAACGTATATAAATATATACAGTATTATCCTTAAAATATACATTGCTATTCTGCTGTTCCTCCTGTGTTAATGCGTAATGATATAATCATTAATCGTTGCACCTCAACCACACATGTTCATAAAGGTAGTGCACATCCATGGCTAAAATGTTAGCGTCCTGCTCTACATCGATATAATGTTAATAATATTGCGATATTTTATTTGACATGCACATGCACGCGAACTCATGCGTCTTTCTAGGCAGGGACGTGCTTTCATTCGGCTTAAGTTGACCCACCAACAGCAAAGAAATCTTGAGCCTTGACGTTAGTCCTAAACAGACCAACTGCAAGTAGAGACACAAATATGAAAATAAGAATTAAACCATACTTCTCAATTGCTCAGAGTTCGGGGAGATTGAAACAATAATTTCTCTCTCTCGCTCAAACACGCGCACACACAGGTACACGCGTACTCCTACGCACCATCACCACCACACACCACCACCATTCTGTCTTCGCTGTCGAGGTCAACACGTAGTTGAGTGTCGTCGAGGGCAGAAACAGCGCTCAATGACCAGATCTCTCGTCTCCTCTCGATGCCCAGGGCCCTTGTGGAGTGGCAGGACAGATCAGGCGGCATCTGTCGCCAGGCGCATCCCTCCGTTACACTCACCACAGGCAAGGATGTGACTGCGCACAAAAACCGATTGCTTTTCCCTGATGGCACTGATGGAGAGCCACTGCCAGATAAACAAACCTTCCACCCTATCTCACCCACGCCATCACTTCGAGGCAAGGTTAACCTGTAACCTTACACCTGTTTGTTTGTTCCGTTTTATCTAAGTTTCAGATGTTTGACCCTCACACTTGTTAGTGAATTATGTTGTGTTGAGGAACGTCTATTATCTACTGCGTTGGCACGAACTTCTTTGAGAAGTGCAGTCCAGACACAAGACACCGATATAGACTTGTACATAGGAGGTTTTATTTGTATTGCTTGAAAAAAGATTGGAAATGGTAAAGCCCACGCAGTTTAACATGGACAGATTTGGAACCCTGACCAGAACTGCAGAAGTATAAACTTTCATTTGCGCCCAGAAGAAATACTAGCTCAAGCTTCTGCTCAATGGAAACCATTCAGTTACAAATTGACATTAACAAAATCTCGCGATGATGTCCCTTTAGTGGCTGGCTATGCTACACTCACTCTGTATCACGAAAGATATTGCAGGATCTAGATTCACGCTATGAATCTGAATAATGATGATGATGATGATTTTAAATAGAATAATTTCATGGTAGCTGTTACTTTCGGTGGGATAGTAACAAACAGCACGAAACGTATCACGATGGCGACAGTTGGTGAATACCGGGAGCCTACTGCATATCAATGGCTGATTTTCACCGGGGCAGTGGACCATGTTGTAAGTGGAAGGATTATCAACCTCTGCTGTCCCTAAGTTATAGCAGCATTCACATTTTGATTGTGTTCTTACCGTTTAAAAGGAGTCAACTAAGCCACTGGCTTCAGTAGTTCAGAAAATAGCACATGTGGACAAAATAAAAATAAAAAAGTTGACAGAGAAAAGACGATCCTGGCCTACAAGAAAGTAATCAGTATGACTTGTTGACCTCTCTCTTTGTATGTGTGACGGGGAATTAAACAAGGGGCATTCAACTTTAACTAGGACGACGAACTCTGAGGCGGTTGAGGAGAGAGAAGGCAAAGACACATTTAAAATCCAAAAGAATGTGCCGTGTCACTTCTCATTATTATGATGACTAATATGGATGTAAAAGGGACTACAACGTCCAGTTTTTTTAAAAGGATGTACCCTTTAAGGTCAAAGTTGAGGTACAGAGGTACATGGGAACCGATATGGCGATCCTATAGATAAAAGTTCCAATATGGCCCATTTGTGATCTCGATGGGAATTTTAATGAATTATAATGACTTAAGAACCTCTTGCCAGTGTAAGCCACCCGGGGACAATCTCTGTAGCAGAAGGGTTGAGTTCAAATGACATTTTTTTCACGTTTGTAGAAACGAAGATAGGTATTATTAAGAACACGGAGAATGAATTTAGGTGAGAAAAGCCAGTGTGGAGCAACTTGACAGCTGTCTTACCTTCTGATGTATGTGATGTAAAGTTCTTCTGACCACGTTAATAATGCCCGTCGATAATATGTTTGAGGCTGTTTACACAATGCGAGTGTGATAAGGGAGAGTAGCGATATGTTCCTATTTTCAGAGTTCCGTATAGAGTTGTTCCCCTTTAATCATGTTAGTACCACTCTCGCGACGTAAAGAAATCAGACGTTTATGAGCGAGTTGCCTTCTTGAGGCGAGAAATGTCTGCATACTGTTTGATCTTGTCTGAGTATTTACTAAGCACGGGAATTGCTTACCAACGTAAAACTGTCTCATCAAATCATTTCAGGATAGGCAATTTAACCGTCAGCAAAGAATTCAGCAAAGAAAGTTCTAATGTTACCGAAGTTTGAACAGCTTGTTTTCTTTGGGTTTTTAGTATTTTTTGTTTGTTTTTGTTTGCTTTTTTTTCTGTTCGCATGCTATATACCCTCCGAATACTTTAAAAAAAAAATAACCTACTTAGGATAGACTTCACACAGTGATGGTGACATGTCTGGCATGTCCGAGGAACTAATGTGTGCATTAGCATAATCTTCACGACTTGAATGCGTAATAAATAAGCCACTTGAAGTATTATTACATACAAACTCAAGGACGCAGTGCATCTAATCACGTGAGCTGGTCTGTGGGTTTTTAAATGCGGCCCATCCATCTGTCATTATAAATAACCCCAGGACATCTACCCTGCTCTCTCGCCTGCTGACTATCAGATTCAGATTTGAACTTCGGGAACTACGAGTCCTCAACGTTTTGCGCCTCGTACAGGAGACAGCAACGGTAAGACCGCTGCTAATGTTCCTCATGTCCAGATTGTTCACATTGGTTTCTCGCGGAATTATGTTTGCAAGCACTGAGCACACACTCTGAATTCTGTGAGGATTTGCATTATATTTTCGAAACCCATCTCAATAAAATTTTCTTGCAGCGCAATTTATTGCTAACGTCAGAGTAAGAATTTAAAGGCAAATTTATGGCGCTTTTTATTTGTTCGGTCAAAATGTAAAAAAAAAAAAAAAAAAAAACCCAAAAACTCAACTGAAAACCGATTTAGTAGATTCTACACCTTATAACTCGTGTTTACAAGGACAGAAAACACTTCCAGCATTAGCTACATTGGTGTCCCAACAGAAATATACGGAAAATTATTTTCATGGAAATAGGCTATGGCTTCGTGCTTGTCAAATAAAAATAAAGAAAGAAAAAAGAAATAAAACGAAACGACCGGTACTAGTCAAGAAATGAATGATTGAGGCAATGGCTTAAAAGGTTAGACACCAAATTTCATTTCGCTTTTTGTCACAAGCAACCATTTTCTTAATTCCAGTAATTGCTTTGAATGAGATATATATGAGTTGATTGGTGGAAGAATTCATTTTTCAAACATTTTATTTTTCCTAAACAGATTCAAGCTTAAAGTCATTGACCTCAAAGCTGACCTCCTTAAAGGTGACCATGATTACGTGTCGCCTGTTCTTGTGGTTTGTTGTGTACACGGTTCTGCAATCTGACCACATCATACAGGGAAAGCGGGTAGTTCTCATGCCAATGCCCACGCCCAGTCACACAAAGTACATGACCCACGTGGCACAGGCTCTGGCTCAGCAAGGTCACGAGGTGTGGCTGACCATGCCCGACTATCTTGTTAAAAGAAGCTTTCTGGACACGACCAACTTCACCATCATTGAGCTGACAGCTTTCCCAAACTACGAAGAAATTTTGATGGAAGGCCTCGCTGAGAGGTATTTCAACTATCAAACAGAAGACCTACTGGTGTTTTGCAGAGCAGGGAGAGAGTTCTGTGACCGTATCCTCAAGAATAAACATATTTTCGAGCAGATTAAAACATTAAGACCGGACTTCTTCGTTCTCGACAATTTGGCTTTTGTGAAAATGTTGGCGATAATACCTTATCGACTTGGTGTGCCGTTTGCCTATCTTGGATCGAGTTATGATGTAACCACACAAAGAATACCCATAGTACCTTGCAACATTCCGCATGTAATGACTGGCTTTAACCATCACACCACCTTTTATCAGCGTATTGTCAATTTTGTACTTCATCTTTATCCTTCGCTGATAGATCAGTGTGTCTACCAAGATGCAGTCAGTCGCTATGCACCAGAAATGCCTTATCTCCCAATAGACATACTCATAGCCCGAGCAGATATCTGGTTGGTTGAGACAGACCATATTCTAGACTACCCAAAGCCCACGATGCCTAACGTCAAACTAATTGGAGGAACAGCTACAGGTCCTGGTAAACCGTTGCCACCACAGTTCAAAGACTTTATGGATGAGGCCCAAGAAGGTGTTGTGATTGTTACTTTTGGCAGCCAAGTTCTCAATCTTCCAAAATCAATCACACAAAAGATATTGAATGTGTTAACGGATTTACCTTTTAAATCCATTTTCCGTGCAAATGTTTCGTCACCAAACTCACAGAAGATACTAACGTCGTCATGGATACCTCAGAACGACCTGCTGGCTCACCCCAACACTCGTGTGTTTGTCAGTCATTGTGGTAAGAACGGTCAGTACGAGGCTCTGTACCACGCCGTGCCTGTGGTCGCCACGCCGCTCTTCGCTGACCAGTTCTACAACGCTGAGCGCATGCGCGTGAGGGGGTTCTCAGAGACTGTCGACATCAACACCGTCAGTACAGACGAGCTGCGCACCACCATTGTCAAGTGGCGACCAACAAGAGCTACAAGCAGGCCATCACAAAAGCCTCCGAACTATTCAAAATAGAGTTCGGTGTTCCTGTGGAGAAAGCGGCCTACTGGCTTGATCACGTGATGAAACATGGCGGCGATCACCTGCGTTCCTCGGGAAATGACCTTCCTTTCTATCAGTTTGCCTGCTGGGACGTGCACGGCTTTCTTCTAGCGTGTGTAGTACTGACATTACTGACAGTCGCATGTTCCGTGTGTGTAGTATGCCGGTATATCCGCACGAAATCAAAAAGGAAAAGGGAATAGTAAGAATAAAGGCGAAAAGGATTGCATTTTACAAATTTATTTCGGCGATGTCAAACAAATATAATCATATGCATATTTTTTTCTTCTTGCTTCTCGATGGAAATAACATTTATCGGGTAATGAATTCAATCCATTCCCACAAAAGAACACATAAACAGCTTTTTAATTAGAAAATGTAAACTTGTAAACTATTAGAGGCATTAGTATGTATTTCTTATGTTCACTTTTCTTCTCTTTTTAAAAATAAATTTTTTCTATTTATTTGGATTTATTTTGTATTTCTGTTTCGTTTATCTTATATGCCTTGATGATTTTTACCATTTTCAGTACTCGAAGCTTTTAAACTAAGGTGTTTAAATTGAAAAGTAGGTTTATATTTATCTGTTTCTTTTAATTATTATCCTGTTCGAAAATTGCCATCCAGTACAGTTTAAAGGTTTTTTTATTAAACGTTTCATAACAGTAATTTTTGATATAATTATTTAAACTAGATGTGCGAAGAAGAAATTTTATAACTATTTAATTTATTAAAACTGGTTATTCTTCTTTGCGATGTAATATTCTGCTTATATTTTATTCAAGTCAGGGGTTGTTACCTTTAGAGCTATGTTCTTTAGATTGTTTTGCTACTGTCATTTTGTTGTCAAATCATACTGCTAGTTAAATATCAGCAGTTTAACGAAAAACATACCAGGGACTCCGTTGATTAATATTTTACAGCTTATTAAAATGAACATTATTTGGAGTCCGCTACTTGTTAGGCTGTTTATTTATCGTTTTTTAGTAAGGTTTTTGCGTTTGATGAGTTGGTGTGTGTGTGAATTGTGGTTGTGTTGAGGAACGTCTATTATATACTGCGTTGGCACAAACTGCTTGGCGAAGTGCAGCCCAGACACAAGACACCGATATATACGGGTACATAGGAGGTTTTACTTGTATTGCTTGAAAAAAGATTGGAAGTGTTGAAGCCCACGCAGTTTAACAGGGACAGACTTAGAATCCTGACCAGAGCTGCAGAAGTATAAACTTTATTTGCGCCGAGAAGAAATACTAGCTCCAGCTTTTGCTCAAGGGAAACCATTCAGTTACAAATTGACATCAACAAAATCTCGCGATGATGTTCCTCAGTGATCTAGATTCACGCTATGAATCTGACTGATGATGATGATGATGATGATGATGATGATTTCATGGTAGCTGTTACTTTCGGTGGGATAGTAACAAACAGCACGAAACATATCACGATTGCGACAGTTGGTGAATACCGGGAGCCTACTGCATACTGATGGCTGATTGTTCCCGGGGCAGTGGGCCATGTTGTAAGTGGAAAGATTATCAACCTCTGCTGTCCCTAAGTTACATCAGCATTCACATTTTGATTGCGTTCTTTCTGTTTAAAAGGAGAGCTAAGCCACCGGCATCAGTAGTTTAGAAAATAGCATATATGGACAAAATAAAAAAATAAAAAGTTGACAGAGAAAAGATGATCTTGGCCTACAAGAAATTAATCAGTATGACTTGTTGACCTCTCTCTCTTTGTATGTGTGATGGGGAATTAAACAAGGGGCAATCAACTTTATCTAGGACGACGAACTCTGAGGCGGTTGAGGAGAGAGAAGGCAAAGACACATTTAAATTCCAAAAGAATGTGCCGTGTCACTTTACATTATTATGATGACTAATTAAGATGCAAAAGGGACTACAACATTCATTTTGTTTAAAAGGATGTACCCTTTAAGGTCAAAGTTGAGGTACAGAGGTACATGGGAACCGATATGGCGATCCTATAGATAAATGTTCCAATATGGCTCATTTGTGATCTTGATGGAAATTTTAATGTATTATAATGACTTAAGAACCTGTTGCCAGTGTAAGCCACCCTGTGACAATCTCTGTGGCAGAAGGGTTGAGTTCAAATGACATTTTTTTCACATTTGTAGAAACGATGATAGGTTTTATTAAGAACACGTAGACTGACTTTAGTTGAGAATAGTCAGTGTGGAGCAACTTGACAGCTGTCTTACCTTCTGATGTATGTGATGTAAAGTTCTTCTGACCACGTTAATAATACCCGTCGATAATATGTTTGAGGCTGTTTACACAATGCGAGTGTGATAAGGGAGAGTAGCGAAAAACATACCAGGGACTCCGTTGATTAATATTTTAGAGCTTATTAAAGTAAACATTATTTGGAGTCCGCTACTTGTTAGGCTATGTTTATTCATCGTTTTTTAGTAAGGTTTTTGCGTTTGATAAGTTGGTGTGTGTGTGTTTATTTTATTTTGTTTAATTTGTCTGTTATTTATTTTTGTATATTTTTATCTACTTCAATCCTTTAGCTCAAAGAAAGATACACACACAGGTTACTGGTAAGTCCATGATCTAATGCTAGTCTACCCCTGACCTAAACTGTTGTAAGCAGGAAAATATGTCACGTGACCAGCCGGGATAAAACTTGTTATCGTGTGAGGTCTCGGAGATGACCTAGACCTATATTCGCCCATCTGCATGCACAGCTATCTCGCTTGACATCTGTCCTTCCCGTGAAGCAGGCTTTCAGCAAGTAGAATGACAGCAGGCCGGTAAGAAGTATTTTGTGTACCTTCATGACAATGTGAGTACCTGTAACTTCACGAAATGGAGAACGGTGTGTGTATCGGCTTCTTCTTTGAAAGTGTTCGCATTTCTGGAGTTTCAGTGAGAAAGACTTGTTTGTCCGCATCGACAGTATACCTGCTGAGAGGACTATGACAGGTCACTCACTGACTCATGTAATCTAATAATGTTGCTATGTTTGTATTGTGCTTATAAGTACGTAGTTCTTAAAGCAACATAATGTATAATACACACGTTTTTGTGTGTCTGGGAGTGTGTTTATAACTAGAATGGGGAATTAGGAACACACATGCAATTGTTTGAGATAAACGTTAGATATTGTAGTCATGCACGACCATAAACTTTCGTTTTCTTTCCGTGAATAGCTTTCGATGACACCCTAGAAGGCAATTCTAATTAACTCAGTATCCTGTCATTCTAGAGACATGCGTTCTCAAAAGTGACAGCGCCTGGCTGGCTGGTAGAAGGTGGTTCAACCGTTGTCTCGATGTGTGACATAGCCTGCTGGGCGACGGAGAGATATGACCAAGCCGGCCATGCTGCTCCTCCTGGTCGTGGTGACGACGCTGGAGTGGTTCTCACCACCATTGTCTGTCGAAGCCAAGCGAGTCCTGATGATCCCGGTGCCACTGGTCAGCTTGACCAAGTACCAGCTCAACGTGGCGCATGCTCTAGTGCGAAAGGGTCACGAGGTTTGGATGACCATGCCGGACCACATCGCATCCAAAAGGGTGCTGGACACCACGAACGTCACTGTCATCCAGTACAAAAATGAAGTCAACCTGGAGGAGGGCTTGTCGACGTTGGTGATAGACAGGTACATGAAACGCCTGCCACCAGATCGCCCAAGCTACCTGGGCCTGGTGAAGAAATACATCTACGGACAGCTGTCCAACGACTCTCTTTTGGCAGAATTCAAACAAGTCAGACCGGACTTTGTCATCCTCGACTGCGTACCCTTCTACAAGATGATGGCAATAATTCCGCATAGGCTGCGTCTTCCCTTCGGATTTGTCGGGTTTTCGTTCACGGACAGTATTTCCATGAGAGTACCTGCCTCTACTTCTGTCACACCTTACATCTTTGCTGGACCCTACACGCAGCACATGACATTCATGCAAAGGATGCACAACACGATGCATTATTTTCAAAGTGCGTTTCTAGATCCAACCATGGACGGAAATGTTGTCGAACGGTACGCCCCTAACATGCCGAATATTCCGATCGACATGTTAGTGGCGAGGGCTGAGATCTGGCTCATTGACACGGATCACATTCTCGACTACCCGAGACCTTCCCTCCCCAACGTGAAGCTTGTTGGCGGTCTCGCTGCGGGGCCAGGCAAGCCCTTGGAAGAGGAGTTTAAAACCTTCATGGACAACGCATCAGAAGGGGTCGCTATCGTGTCCTTCGGGAGTTTCATCCTTGACCTTCCACCGCACCTCAGCGACAAGATCTTCAGCGTCCTACAGCAGCTGCCGATGAAGTCCATCTTTCGGTCCAGCTTGACGCTGCCCAACTCCAAAAAGATAATGACTTCATCTTGGCTACCCCAGAACGACCTCCTGGCCCACCCAATGCCAAGGTATTCGTTAGTCACTGTGGCAACAACGGTCAGCACGAAGCACTATACCATGCTGTCCCCATCGTTTGCCTCCCTTTCGTCATGGACGAGCATTACAACGCCGAACGCACGCGCCTGAAAGGGTTCGGAGAGACTGTTGACCTCCACGAGGTCACTGAGCGTGAGTTGAGGATGATGATTGTCAAGGTGGCGACATCTCCCGCGTACAAAGCTGCAATCTCGAAAGCCTCCGAACTTTTCCGCATCGAATTTGGCGTCCCCCAGGACACTGCCGCGTTCTGGATTGATCACGTGATGAAATATGGCGGCGAACACTTGCGCTCTGCGAGTCAGGACATGCCACTCTATCAATTTCTTTCACTAGATGTCTACGCTTTACTTCTTCTCGTAACTCATTTAGTGACTTTTGGGTTATGCACAGTCATTTGCTTATGCTGTAAATATGTTAACAGGACAAGGAAACCAAAGAATGACTAGTCAATGATGTCTTTAATCTTCGTAAAGGAGCAAGAACATGACTAATTATCAGGAAAGTAAAAATAATGTTCTAGCTCTTTACAGTTCTTTAAGATTTAGCAATAATAAAATGATAAATGTATATCATTTAAGCCAAGTTTATCGTTGTCTTGCTTTTTCTATTTCATATGGAAGTATAATCTTGAAACAATAAAATCAATGGAGGAATAATAATAATAATAATAATAATAATAATAATAATAATAATAATAATAATAATATAATAATAATTTGATATCACCTATTTTCAGCATCAGTCAGACTCAAATAGGCACGCAATAACAACAAAATAAAAAATTAATTAAGGCAAGTCAAGCCTACATACCGATACATTACACAGAGTATATATGAAACACGAGTGATAAATGACGGACTTCCTATTTTATTAATAAGTTTTATTGCTGCGATCTAAAAATCTTAAACAAATAAAACAAATGCCAAACAAAAAAATATTCATAGCTGAATACGTTTTATTATCGTAACTTTCCATTTCTAAGTTCTTACCGATAATCTAAATGCAAGAAACATCATTTAAAATCTTGAATTACTTGCCAAAGCAAACGTAATGTAGCTGAAGAGAAAATGGGAAGTAACTGCAGATTGTACTAAATCGTTTTTGCTTGTTGTCTCCCTTGTGCCGTAAACTGAAAGGCTTCCCATGCCTTGTGTATACAAACTACCCTGTATTTTGACACGTGCTAGCCAAATGCTTTGCCTACAGCATTGTGAAAGAGACTATGCACAGACCTTGAGATGAAATGATCAACAGGTCTTACTTAATTATATTAATCTGATTTTTCTCACCTGAAACACAGCAGAAAGATTAGACGAATTGCTTTTTCCTCTTACAACAGCTTTCTCTTCCTGTATTTTTTTTTTTAAGATAAAGACTACTATAGTATAGGACACCCAATCACAAAGTAGAAGATTATTTTTAGTCAGAACAAGAGGACTGGAGGACGAAACTGAAGTTTATGTGCACTGCATCTGGAGAAAGTCGACTTGACATGACATTCAGACTTATTTGGGGCTTTAGCATGCTAGTGTAAAAGATATCATCATGACATTTTGTAATTAATGTCGGCCCTTCTTTATGCCCGCTCATTTCCTGTCTCTCTCTCTCACACACATCTCCATCTCCCCTCCGGTCCTCTCTCATCAGCATTCCACTTTTTTAATCTTTGGTGCCACGGGCCAGCACATCAAATAAGCCAATGATTTTTTAAATCTTAAAATAGAGTTTGACAGTAGCAGGTTATAGGGAAAATGTGATGCTTGGAAGTTATCAAATCTTATAAACTAAAAATATAGTTTACCTCATAACAGCAAAAATGCAGAAGGGAGAGGAAGTGTACCTTTCTTTTAGCACCCATCGTTTGCTTCCACCATTGCCCATTGCACCATGTATTCTTCATAAAGTGGAGAGGCAGTTGGTAAATTTGGTTCATGGGAGGATCACATGGAGATACCTCTTTCTTAAAAATTCAAGCTTGAGGCTCAAGTCTGTCTGTCACAAGGATACAACACCGTCAGTGACGGCGATAGGTGTGTCAATGTTCAAGTGAACACCCAAGTAATTTAAGGTGTGGTGGATTTATGGTGTACTGTTTCTGCACTTATACACCCGGTGTCATCTTCTCCAAGTGAACCACAACCGATGAATCTGCCGGGTTGCGAACACTGGGCTGTGGTTGATACTTGCAGACGGCCGCCGAGAGCCAGCACGGGCCCGGGGTAGACGAAGTCTTTGGACGCAAACGTTATGACAAGTGTGCTAGGATCTGCATCACTACTTGAGCTTTGAATTGTTTACACGTGGTTGGTTAGGAAAATGAGGAAAAATGACATTAAAGGATCAAATGTGTAGTAAGCCGCGCCATAAGAAAAATCCCCGGAGTGAGAAATGTTATGTCAACTTTTCTTTAAAAGAAAAGGAAAAGTAGGGGAGAAAAATAACACTGACCAAGGCCGGGCCTTCACAGCCGCGGGTACGGGTACGACATACCCACCTGCCCCTTCCCCCAAACACCCCTCAGGCCTGCTTGCAGAACAGAAAGCCTTGGCCCGTTGATTTAACCCTGCACGCAACAGTCAAGCCATGTGACCGGCGTGACACTCTGTCGAAGATGAGCTTTTCAGGACTTTGGAGGAGAAGACAGCCGCCATGTGCAGGACCTGATACAGGAGGGAGTGGCGGACTTTGTTAACTGTCGTGTCTGTCCATATTGGTCCCCCAGCGACGTGTACCACTTGACGGACAAACGGCTGATTTCAGTCAAGTGTCAAGTGAACGCCCAAGTAACCTTATGTGTGTTGCCGGGCTGTCAAGTGTACCCTCAAGTAACTTTAGGTGTGCTGGACTGTCAAATATTTGCCGAAGCAGCTTTAGGTGTGTTGATGCTTACACGTACGTCTCCGAAATGTAAAGTATGTTAGCTTTTAACTTTAGGACCATGTACAGGGTTAATTATCTTCAAGGAAGATGACAATTCACGAAAAGTCGCATTGTGAGAATAATGCAGAGTGAAAGGTCGTGACAGATATTTTATTTATTAATTTACTTATTAGCATTTTTGCAAACTGGGAATCACTAAAACGTCGTTCAATCACACTGGTTTTTTTCCTTTTTTTGTGTGTAAACTTTGAGCTTGGACAGTTAGTAGTGCTTGCGTATTTTTTATTCTTCCTACAGGCAATACTACCCCTCCACACATACACATACCGGCAAACACATACAAATTATATACACACAGAGACAGATAAACAAATCCACCAAGCACACACAAACATGTCACTATAGCTAAATTTTTAAATTGATAAAAGAGTACTAAACTATTAACAAAAATGTGTGTGCAAACCTAACGACCGCAACTGTTCATGGCCCTCGGCTGTTTGCCGTTACTCCGTTATCTCGTCTGTCAGCGGGTAGCTCCGCTCACGTGACTCGTACTCACCCGGGTACATGCAAGTGCATCTTGCGTCGTCGCTGACGATCATAGGTAATGAAAGGAACGCTCGGTCCCCTTTGTTGTCGATGAGCAGATAATAGCAGATAACGCCCCTTGACAAACAGGACTTCCTGTAGTTAACGAGGGTAGCATTAGCGGTCTGCAACTTTGCCCTACCCAACTCTTTCACAACCCATTGGCGCGAGAAGAAGTATGAAATTTTGCACACTTCTCACAAATACCTACCTCTCTCTCTCACACACACACAGCTCCCTATTTTACTTTGGCTTGAACCGCTTTTGAGGTTAATGGACACATTTTCAAGTAGTTGTGCGGCGCTATTAACAGGACAGGGAGCAAGAGGGCTTATCCAACTTCTACCTCCTGTCCCGATATTAAATTTAATCGTGAATGACTGTCTACGTCACCTGTCGGGTAGCACAGATCCGGGTAGCTATGGAATCTGAAAAAAAAAAAGGAAGGCATTTTTCTTGAAAATGATCTCCAAGCCCCACCTTTGTCAGTCCGCTGTTGCTCAGTCATGCGTAACACATACCAAGGTTTTTCTTAAACGGAGTCACCTTGTATTTTTCTTCTCTTTCTCACCCCGACCCTCTCACTCCCTAAAGTTCCAAAGGAATATTATATCTGAACCATTTAGAGTGCAATGGAGAGGCATGTAGTACAGGTCTAACTAATGTTGATCTACCTTAAACAAAGTTCAATTAAGCTTTAACGAAGGCTGTAGATTGCATGACCAGGAATATTAGTATTAACAATAAAAGGAATAACAGCTTGCATTGATTGGCTTGACTAAGAATGCAAACTAAAACAAGTTGTTAAGAAGGACGTTGAGAATGTGTAAGAAGAAGAAAACAGAGAAAGGAAGAATAGAATACTGTAAAGAAAGAAAAGCATACAAGCGCCTACAAAAGGAGAAGGAGCAGTTATCTATCAGATCTTGAGGATGCTATCAACAGCACGTGGTCTTTTTGGAAGAAATAACGAAATGCAGGAGGAAGCGATTTATAGTAAGGGAGGAAGGGTGGGTAAACTATTTCAAAAGAGTACTGAATGAAGGATGGGTAAAAAGTGACATTCCAAGGGACACGTGTGAACATAGGGACAGTGTACGAAGAAGGCTAACTTGGTGGTCAGAAGACAATAGGAAACTGTATGTACATTCAAGGTGTATGATGGTGTCCAAGGACCAGTGCTATGGCGGGTGCTGTCACAAATGTTAGCAGCAACCAATCAACGACAATTGTAAAAGGTTAGGGTTAGGTCAAGTCGTTTACTGTATTGATGGTGTGCATTGTCGCCACCTCACTTCAGTAGACTAATAAATATGTCTGACGCCAAGTGCAGAACGCCATGCTTCAGTGAATGCCTTTCCATGGCCAGGAGGGGATAGGTCCAGGCCAAAGTGCTCGATCTTACAATTCACGTTTCCTAATCATTATCTGCTGACGTTACATAACTCAGGCTTGCAATTTATCTGTAAACATATCAATTGACTTATTTTTGTTTTCTTTGCTGATACTGTCAGATCTGAACCTTAAGGGTTCTTGTTGTCTGACCGCATCTGTGCTGCAGCACCAGGTCACTTGTTTTGGATTTGATGGCGATTCTATGAACTAGTTAAAATAATTTTTTATCAACTAATTTTTTTAAATAATATAATTACTAAAAAATAATTAAATACAGTATAAACGAAGAGAGACACAAATGTTGCCACATATAGATTTAATGTTTGCATAATATGTACGGAAATATTTGTCATGTGAATATACAGATCAATGGTGCTATTTTCTCCATATTAGACCTATTTAAAACAAATATAATAATCTTACAGTTTTCAGAGCAGTGTCAGTCTTTGAATGGCATCCTTTTTGAGACAAATGTTATGCTCTGATTAGCTAAAATGTTTGTCTTTATTCACGGTTAAAAAAATTCCGCAAAGCAGGATACAGGTTATCAGCTTTAGCCTGTAAGCTAGTCATAGCCTGGAGGTAAATTGCAAATGCCATGTAGAGCCCGTGAACGATTTGTTAGAGTGATGCTGCTGCCGCCATCCTGAGGACGAAGGTGATTGACGCACACTCCGACCTTCCCACCGGTCACGGTCTTTCCATCATTTTCATCGATGATCTCGTCGTCAGCTCTCTTTGCTCTCAACTGTGCACATTCTGCAAGTAGTTGGTCGCTTTGTGTATTTCTTTACAATCAATGTTTGTTGTTATTGTTGTTCGTGTTGTTATTGTTGCGGCTGCTTCTGCATCTCTTGACTCGATCAATGCCAAGTGACAAACAAAGAGATTGTTGTTGCATCTGTTGATCCGATCAGGATTTTTTAATACTGTTTGCTATATTGTGAGCTTCGATTACCTGTGAATATAGTCCTTGCAAGAGTGAACAGCTGGCTACAGCGACTCATCAACTCGCGAAGCTTCTTCACAAGCTTGTGTGTCAGTCCTGATGTGAAACCCGTACACCAGCTGCTGACACTGACAAATGGCACTTGTCCCGCCAACCAGACTACAGGCTTCTAGTGACATCACCGACTGCAAGTGTGGGGGCGACAAAACCTCCCCACAAACCAGGTTGATACATCATGCAGGAATGGAGGTGGTTGTTTTTGTACTGAGGATAGAATTCCTTTCACGTTTTTGTAATACTGCTTCTTTGCGTATTCTCCATTTTGTACTTTTTCTGTGTTTTTTTTTTTTTAATTCTATTTGTTTTGTTCTCTGTAAAAAAAAAAATATATATAAAACGGTGAACAGAATTACGAGGAAAATATTCAAATCTGATATCATGTTAGAACCTTCTGTCAGCTTAGAACGGAGAAGAGAGTCTTACGTAGTTGCATGCACGACATCAAACACAACCAACCAGTCAATGAGCCTCCCTCTCCTTGGTTTCCCGCCCTCCCCCTCCGTCCCTCCTGCGACTGTAGCCTTATAAGCAAAGCTTAGCTTGCGTTGTTTCTCGCCTTTCAGCTGCGACCAGCAAACCGTGCGCTCCTCAGAAAGAGGCTGTGGTGTCTGACTGCAGGTCACGTGATGTTCACAGGCTCTGCCGTCACTCAAGCGAAACCGGAAGCTTCTGACATCTGACGTTTTTATGAAGGTGAGAGTCTGTCCTCAGTCATCGTTGCCGGAGGCGATAACACCTAGTACTGCTGCTGCTCCTTTTGACCCAAGATGGCGCTTAATGGGAGCAAAGCAGATGTGTCAGCATAATTCACAGCTAGTACTTACCATGCCTCCTACTCTTACCAATTTGACATTTGTCCATCGGGTCCGGACAGAATGTTGCAAAGAGGTCAAAGTTAAACAGTATTTTGTTTCGGTTATGCATGTTAATATTAAGATATCGCCAACAATAATCATGGCAAGAAAAGGCTCACACGATGCTTCGTGGGGCAACAAACACAGGACTTCCCTCGGATCATTATTTAATAATCACAATAATAAACTTGGGCATGCCATCATTCGTACACGCAAGCGCGTGACCCATCCACACTCATCGCTCTTCTCGCAGTTTCTTCACCAGCACCCGCCCATGTCAAACACCCGACTGTAGCCACACCTGTAGAAACACCTGTAGAAACATGCGCGTGGCGGATGAAGTGACAGCTGTTATAGATAGCAAAGTGAAACAAGAAGACAATAATTAAAGAAAGAAGAGAGAGAGAAAAAAAAAGATGAGAGAGGAACAGATAGAAGAAAAAGTGCATTATGCTCACTCAGAAGCGGAGAAAACACGTGACGAGGCCTGTTGCATTGCTGACTAGCATTCAGGCACTAAGATAAACACAAGAATCGTCCTGGGGAATGAGGTGCTACAACGGACGTGTGTAGGTGGACTGCTGTCTGTCTGCCGAGACAGACGCTTAGCCTCTTGCGAAGTTCTCCGTTGTTAGTCTCGGCGAGCCTAAACAAGGAATGGGACTAAACCGGAAGTATTGTATACACCAGCCTCGTTTCAGTAGTTAACTCGAAAAATCGTCTGCAAGCAGTCCAGTGATACAAGTTTGTGGTGATTCATTCCAGAGGAAAGGAAAGTAAGTCATAGTGGAGCTAATACATGCATAATACAACATAGCCCGCGGCAAATCTTTTGTGTTCGGCCTTAGCTGACTGCTAGCTAGCACCTGAAAGTCTGCATTTTGTCGTTTTTAATCCAAGTCAACCTGCACATAAAGAGAAAGTTTTTTTTTGTTTTGTTTCCAGCTATTAAAAAAACTTCCCTGTTTCCTGATGCCGAGAATGGCAGAAATGTGATATCATCGAAAATGCTAATGAAAGGACACCTTCAACTGTCGCGATCTGTATCTGAGGACATCTTTCCCCATTCATCTAGTCATATTTTAAGTTTTACTTTCAAGATGACGTCAATGAGAACAATAATTATAAGAAGTTAACTGAAGTATTCCTGGGGCAAAGGAAAATCTTATTTTACAAATTCAGCTAATGTATAACCACAATTTAAGTTTTAAAGTAGAACTTGACACTTGCGTGTCTAACATGATCCATTCCAGTCTAATTGAACAAGACTGATTAGCGATTCTAGTTCTTTGATCACATGCAGAGGTCACAGCCTCCCCCGCAAACTGCCAAAGAAGACATAATGCTCTTTCCAATCATCTGCCCAACAATCATTCAAATGGAACATAGCTTCATCACCAGCTTGACCTGTGGTATCAAGGGTACAGGAGTGAACTTGTCTACTTGTAAACAGATACATTTTACAAAACATTCCGTTCAGCTGCCATATGATCTGTGTAAAAGATCGGAAAGGTTGGTACAAGATCGGAAAGGTCGGTGCGAAATGGCGTAGAGGAGTGTCCAAGCTGCCTTATAATGGTCTCCAATGTCCATCAAGTGCAGAAGTGTAGCAGCAATGCCAAAGGTGAAGATCGGCAGAGAAGAGGATTTTGTGTAGCTGTCCTCAGTATCAAGGTAATTTATATTCATACATACATAATTATAACAGATTTGCTGTTTCAGTAACTTTTATCACCTTCATATAGTCACATCTCCAGTCATCGAGAACTCATGGACTGATATGGTATGTATGTCTTTATTGTGTCTACCAATTGATAATTTTCAACGACTTCTGGCCTGCTTCTAATTTTATTTTGCTTTTTACCTGTTCTTCCACAGCCTGAGCAGGTCGATGGCTTTACACGACGCCATTGATGCCTGTGAGTATCCCTGTACCGAGTATAATCTGTTTGTGATATGAGGTTTTAGTTCACTGACCAATCCGCAGTTCTCTATCAGTAAAAAAAAAAAAAAAAATTCTCAACAGGTGTGACAAAGTTGATCGACATCACGGCGAGCATGGCCCACCCGTCGGGTCTCAGGTGAAAAGTCAATAGATGTCTGAAGGTGACGAACTACCTGACGTAGCGCACGTCTTTCAGGTGAGTGACGTATGTACATCCGTGAGGATCAAAAGGCAAATCTTCACCGTCCGACCTCAAACGGCTATTGAATCCATCTCCTTGCTCTGAATCCATTTCAAGTGGAAAAAGCTTGAGTCACCGCATACTTGTCTATTTTTTTTCTTTTTTTTTAACGTAAAGGATAAAGGGAAAGGAAGTCATGTGACCTTCCAGCGAAGGGGAGAGAAGTACTGGAATTCTCATAGGGTAAGTTTTTAATGAAGGTGGTACCTCGCTGCTTTCCCCTCTATGCACGTCGATGGAAGCTCTTTAATAAGTCAGGTACCTACTCCACGACTGGAGAAAGGATTCTGCGGGTATCGATCCGCTAGACTGCGACTCTGTCGAGTTCATACGCCGTTACTCCAACTACAAGGCGATCCGCTCCCTTTACATTTTAACTGGGTTTTCTTGTGTGACAGATGACTGATGGCGTCAAGCGAGCTCAACAAAGCATTTATAAGGCAACAGATTTGTGATATTAGGAAAGATTATTTTCAAAAAAAATCGAAGCACTCTCTCTGTCTCTCTCTCTATATATTCTTTGTTCCTTACTTTTACACAGTCGTGCATAGATAAACAAGCAAACAAATATGCACACATTCAGACACTATCACACATACGTATATATATATACGTGTATACTCCCACACACAAAGACTCAAATGCACTCAGAGCAGGCGGAGGAAAGATTGTGAGCACCTGCCCTGTGTGCTAGCTGCTAGTACAATGTCTACCTGTCTAGCATCTACAATAGAGTCGTACATAAATTCTCGAGACAGAAATGTTTTCTCTCACAAGATCCCCTTTGTGTTCGAGGCGCACAAGGCGCGCTCCTCGCCAGTCAAAGGTTACTGTGTCCTGGAGCCAGGGTCACAGTCGTGTTAATTGGATGCACACGCCCCCCACTAGCAGTCTGCTAAACTGTCTGCTAAACTCACTGCTAATGTGCAGTTGTTGTTGTTGTTAGCTGACCTTAGCATACAGCTTGTCCAACTATGCCCCCGTCACCTAGTTGTACAAACCGTCTCGCATCGTCTATTAATCTATTAAATGTTGATGTTTCTTTATCTATGCATGAAAAACCTATAAATAGCTATTTTCTCTCCTGCCTGGCGATGACAAAGATGATTTGCGTGACTGTAATACGTATCAGGTGAAGCAACGAAGGAGGTGAATCTCTAATCTTCACTACATCCTCAGCTGTTTCTTCATCTGTCTTATTAGTTTATTCTTCCACGAGAAAAAAAAGTACATCCGATTTATAGTCATTAAGTGTAATGTAAGCCAAGTAACATGCTCTTGTTATGTGTGTGTATTGTCCTCCTTTCTCTCTCTCGCCACACACATATATAACTATACTGACAAAGATTTCCAACATACATCAATAGATACACGTATATCCACTCACTTGCATGTCAGTACTCACATTTTTTTCTCACTTTCTCGTTTCTGTAGATCGCTAACTTTTCCTTTTTCCTGCGATAACAGCTCTCATCGTAACCTCGCTGTTATCTATCACTCGCCCCTCTCCTTATCTCACCCCCACCCACGACCTCCACCACCACCACCACCACCACGACCACCCTACCCTCACACATTTCTTGACTGCATGGTGGCGCCTCACAATAGCTATCTCCCTTGGGTTCGTGGCGTCACATGACTGTTGTACTCACAGCTCGGCGTGAGGCGCAGTAGGGCAGCTGCACTGCAGGCGAGCGCGCGCGCACACACACACACGCACACGCACGGTCGTACGCGTGGCCTGCGCCGCTCCAGTAGCCGGCACCTTTGTATCAGCGGGCGGAGAAACGAAAAAGTTTGCCAGACCTGCTTACATCAAGAGGAAGAAGACAGGACCTTCACGCCATGCAGTGAACGAGAACAAGCCGATGCACGGGCATGGCCTGAACACCTCCGACGCCCTCCATGATTCTCTTCCAAGCGTAGCGTGCAGTACACCGACCGACTTCCTTCACAGCACATCGCCAGGCTTCGCTGCATCGTTGAAGGAAAAGGAAGTTGAGGATACTACCACCACCACCATCACCAGTCTCTCCCTCCCCTTCCCCTCCCCGCTCTTGGCGGCGCCATCTCTTCCCCCACCCACCCCGTGATCACTCAACCATGAAGTAGCTAGCCAGCTGGTCCGGCTTGAGGTATCCTCCGTTGCCAAAACTACTCGGCGGCTGGTTCTGCAAGAGAAAAAGAAGATTCTAAACAACGTGGGACATGTAGGTCGTGCATACATATAGTAGACGGAGAACGATTCATTACTCAACTTGACACTGGCGCTCGCTTTATTGTCTGTGCGTCACTCGCGGGACGGAAGACGACCTCCTCGGGAGTTATTCATCCTTCCATCCTTCCCCCCAACATTTTCTCCGTGCTGACGTAGGAAGTCAGTTGTGAGTGACCCTGTGTTTCTAGTTTCATTCTTGATCACGCTGGACATTCCTGTTTGGATTACATTCGTCTGTCTGCACAGCTGTGGTCTAATCCTCACCTGCTTTGCGGTAAGTCCCTCCTTCTCATCAACTACTTTCTTTTCCGGAGTTCCTCCCGTTTTCCGATCTATTACCTCATGACTAACATCGCCTAAAATGGTACGGGAGGGGTTTTGCAGCTTTCTGTCGGATGTTAGTGGGGATGTGTGGGGGGTAGTCGGGTGGGAAGAGCAGATCGCTGCAGAACACTCCCCGTGTTTGGAGCTAAGCAGTGGGAGGGACTGGGTAGCTTCGCTGTAGGTCTCACTGATTGCCCCCCAGCCACTAGGTTAGCGGCTGATGAGAGCGAGACATGTAACGATCGAGTTGAGAGCTGAGGAGGGAGGTTAGATGAGCGGGGGACCAGTCAGGCCGGTATAACGGACTCGCATCAGGTTTCCAACTCGACCAATAACTTTCGGATACATCAAACAGTTATTCAGCGCCATATCAGTGCACATAAATGTACACGTGTGTCTCTGCGTTAGTGTGCGTGTGTGCATGCAATTGTTTTTACAATGTCTTTATGATTGTGAAGCTGAATATGGTCTTTCACACACACATACCGGATATACATATAGGATGTATTGGTGCTAATAGTTCAGACTATTGTGAGAGCCTGTCGGCAGAACGAGTACACGTTTATTATGCCTCCTGACACATTTGTGGGGTCAAGGTAAGGTCAGGACCTTGCAGGCTGCACTGTTAATCGATGTCGACCTCACTTCCTAATGTCAGCTCAACTGTGGATAAGTAAAGTGAATGGTGTCACATCAGACCTCGCGTGATTATGTCGGACTTTTAGCCGGTATGACTCCGAAGCAGTAAGCATGATTCATTTTTCCAGTTTATGTTTATTTATTTAACAAATAATTAATTGCATTCATGACTTATAAAGTGATCAGAAAGAAAGCAACTGTGTCAGCACGGCAACCACACTAACTTTCACAAAGTTGGCTGACAGAGGAATTGTTGCAAACTTTTGCTATACTTAAATACCTGACTACTTATGTTACGATACGAAGAACTACTCATTTCTTCTCTTAGTCATTGGACCTCGCTTCCTGTAACCAAACACGAATAACATTCAAATGCCAATCCTCTAATTTATGTAAACACTTGTCAAATCTTCGTTGTGTTGATCGCCTTCTGAGAACATGGCCAACGTCGAGCACCAGGGTTGAAGAGGTCAAGTTTGGATCCCGGCTGTCTGTTCATGCTAACGTTCACTTCATAGTTGCTGTGTCCTTTACTTGATAGCAGGACTGTCGTATCCGGTAACGAAACGTGGGCAGGAATGCACGATCACAATCATTAACCGGAAGAACGAGCATTTCAAATCTCCCAACTCGACCCTAGCCAGTGAAACGCTCGGTCCTTGACCGAAGTTCTATCTCTGAGTTTGTGCATCTGTACAGCCTTTGTATTGTTCACTAAATGTGCAGAAACGTAAGAAAACCACATTATCAATAATTAGTAATTTAGTAATAAAGAAATCAGTTTCTTTCAGGGATCAAAATCACTGTCGATGTACTCTGTCTGCCAGAGGTTGATAACTTTGTCTGAGAGTATTGAAACCCAAACGATTTTAAATGAGCCAGATTTTTTTAAAATTAGTGGTTTACGCTGAGTCAGCATGTAAGGATTTAATTATGAAAATGGCTGAGTCACCGGCCCTGTAAACAGGTAGCATATGAAGAGAGAGAGAGGGAATTTGAACCCACGACATTCCGATCATCACTGTACTGGTGACAGAGAGAGCGTCTGAAACATTGTCACTGATGATTTGTAAAAACCTTGCATTTTATTAATGGTTCTGTTTAACCTCTGCTCTATCATTCTAACCCAGAACTGAGACCAAGCTTACAGGTCTTGTCTGTTAGTTTTTGCTATGTTACTATCTCCGGTGTTGAAGATAGCGCGTTCAGTCGTGACACTAGATCCTCCACTCCATGTACCCCCCAGTGCGCCATCTTGTCCTTTGTCGATTATTTGTAATTATATCTCTTCTGGTCTCCTATACACGTGTCAGTTGGGCTTCGTGATTGCATCTTGTCACGAACACAACATCGCACACATGCAAACACCGAGTCCACGCGTGTTCCTGCACTTCATGTATTTACAAAGACCTGTCACTGGCCGACTCCTGTGTTATCGTGAGTCTCTTTGTTGATGGTTGTGGGTAGGACGGGCCACAAGATATTTCAAAATAACAAAAAATATAAACACCATACAATCTCTCCTCTCATTCGTCTCTTAAATTTGTGCTTCATCGCGCACTCCTTCCATCAAACAGGTCTCCAGTTTTTTTCAAAAGAGACAAAATGTCACAAATGTGAAAACTCACCCTAGTGATTTTACTTTTCGGAACTAGGTCTAAATACTGTCAGCACGAAAAAATTAATGGAGACTTACGTTTTGAAGTAACCCTAATCAGTTTGTGGAGTCATAGAATATATCCACACACCACACAACCACACATATACATGTATATACTCCTGGAATCATCTCTCTTGAAGACAAGTTATCGTCTTGTACTGAATAACCCCTTCGGCCAGGGAAAGGTGCTCCACCGCTACTACTCCTAGCTGACAGAGACAAAGGTTTCTACTTCTGGTCATCCACGGCATCTGACAGCTGACGAGGACAACACTTTAACTTCCTGTGGTAAACCTCAGCAACAAGCCAATAGAGGGTTAAGGGGGTCAGGGGTCAGGGTGACTCTGGTCTTCTCTGCTGGTCCACGTCCACCCGAGGTAGTTCCTGAAAGCGTTTATTTCCTTCAGCCACGTCACCATGTAGTTCACACATAATCCTGAGTTCCAGTGAACACTCAGTTCCGCTACCCGTCCCTCCTTAAGTCGTGTTCACTGCTACACATACACAGTTACAGGCGTCCGTCACATACCCTAACTTTAAAAGTGCATACCTATACAGTTAAACCTCGGTTTTCGTCCATAATCCTTTCCAAACAATAGTCGAAATCCGAAACCGACGAAGGAGCCGAGGCAATTATTTCCATATAAATCCATGTAAATCCTAATTAAGTCGTTGTAGACACTTCAAGATGATACTGAGCGCATTTTATAGAGAATAAAAGTAGTGTTTAATTAAAAAAATATGATATGAATAGAAGATTAGTATAAAAAACTAATCTGAAGAATGAATGAATATTTAATGTGGCATTTATTTTTTCTGAAGAGTCTTCTTGGTGCATGTAAGACAGCGAGGAGGAGAGAGAGAGACAGATACGTGTTTGGAAGGGGAATCCCACTCCATAAGGACCTTACGTATCAAGGTGCTATCTGGGGTCACTTCCCTTCTTGTTCTCTTGGTACTAGGATCAGGAAACACTTAACAATGAGATTTGAGTACATGTGATTTTCTCTAACGTGAATTTTGAAACTGAAAAACTCAAAATAAACACATCACAGAATACTGTATAGGCAGTAATCACTTACATGTCATTGTAGTATTAACACTATCAATCAGTAACAAAGGACAAAAGCAATTGCTTGGCTAGACAACGATAAACAAGACAACAGTGAGCAGGGGAGCGGGTGAGTCGCCCTTTGTTTTCGCAAAATTAGCAGCCAGGTCACGTGGTCACGCAGACGAAAACCAAACACATTTTTCGCAGGGAAAAAAATCGACAAAAACGGAAATCGACGATAACTGAGGTCAATGAAAATCGAGATTTCAATGGATTTTGAAATGTTCCGAATTAATTGACAATGCTCGGTGGAAGTGTGTGTGTCTGAAGCATTGTTGTGGTGTTTGTCAGTCAACAATACTTTATCCGCTTATTGTCACAGCGGCAGTAAATTAATCTTACATCCCCCGACAAAGCTTTGTGCGTTGTTTTGGTATCTCACATCCGTGATAAACTGGACATTGTTCTGGCTGTCAAGACTACCTTTCCCTCTCTGTTGTCCCTGTCAGGAGAATGGTTTTAACATCCTCATATACATAATTCTAAAATATTCCGGAATTGACATTTGGCATCATCTCGAGCGGAACGCCATTTTCGATGATGTTAGCATCAACTTCGTATCTAGTTTACAATAGTCGCTAGTTAATGTCGGATGTAAGTATAGAGTTTGGGGTATACTATTGCAAGTATGCAGTTATGGGTCTCAAATTATAGACAAGTATCGGGCAATGCTCTCTGACATTGAGAAAAACACACGTGCGAGCTTTGTCATGAAGTCAATGACTACGAGGTCACTCAATTGACCCTGACCCTTTTTATTTATGTATTTATTTAAGTAGACTGCTATTTCATACCAGCCACTGTATGTAATAATAATGAAAATATTTCTTGGTTGATTTATGCACACCATCCTGAACTTTATATTCTTTATAATATGCACTTGTATATTTGGAGATGAATGCCTCACTATTCGTAGATTTCTTTGATATCGAAAAATATATTAGTAGATGTTTGGGTGGATGAAGCGGTGAGTGGTTTGCAGTATAATGTCCTAAAAAAGTCCTCTAAAGAGAGAAATCTGTATGCTCTGGTAAATGTTGAAGTGAATGGGGAGGGGTGTGTGTGTTGGGGGAAGGGTAGTTGGAGGATTGATTCTTTAGTTTGGTTGGATCTCAGTATTTGTGTTCTTACACATCTCTGGCTGAGAGAGAAAGAGATGGGTGATCGAATGAGAGAAACACTTGAAATGCCTAAAAGTACATCCCTGGGTCCAGTATGTATCATCGGACTAGACAGGTCACGAGTGATGATTTATCTGAGTCGGTGATAGAAGCCCGGTTTGTCGGAGGCTGTTACAGGTCTGCAGATCATGACGGATGGGAATATACTTAGAGCACTTACGTGGCACAAAGCTTTCATACAACAACCTGGTGGACTGGGCAATGAATGGTTGATAGTTCGGTCGTACCTGCAATATACTGCAGCCAGCCTGTAATGGCCTCAGGAAAACAAACAGTTCATGCCAAAGCCCTGGAGAATGCGAGCGAACGAACGAGTGTTAATTTGTGAAGAGATAGTCCAAATGTAATCATGGTCGCTTTGTCCGAGGACGGGTGAGCTTAATTCACTCTCATTGCCAGAGCTTTCATAGAAAAAAAGAAATTTGTGGGAAAGTACCGCCACTACATCTACCCCACCGTATTCACCCTGACTTCACCACCATCACTGTTGCTGCTATGAAGACAGGAGGAAGAAATGTTTGTATACAGCGTTTTATTTATAGCTTGCGACAGACGTGCGTCCGTTTGAAAGCAGGTCGAGTAGAGGGTTAACATTGTTTGAGGGGAAGAGCAGTAAAATATGTTAACATTTGCATGAAACATTGCTAACAGAATGTGCTGGTAATGTGTGTGTGTGCGTTTTATCAAGAAGAAAGGAGTGAAGGTAGGAGCAGGAAGCTAAACAAGTAAAATGGGAGGATTTTTGTAAGAGTGACGTAAGCGGCCTCCGTCTTGTCAAAGGTGTGAAAGCTTTAATGTTCTTTGTGGTGGTTCTGGACATTCGGGAGCTGACACAATGGGAAGGGTAATTCATCAAAGACCAGGACAGGAAAAAATGGAAAGATGGGGTTGAGGATGAGAGGAGAGAGAGAACAGTAAAGCATAGTTTGTACTTAAAAAACCGAAGAAAAATAAAAGTAAAGAAAAGAAGCGTATAAAGCAATTGTGTTTTCCGAGTAATTGATGTAAGGAGTGGTATGTGGAACACTAATATCCTGGTGAGTGCAGATGGTGTGTGATCTCACGCAGGAGTTCCCGCTCTTGACTGGAGATACACTGTAGGCAGAAGTCGGTGATTGTAGGTATTTACGACGCTGATTCATGATCACAACCGGAAAAAGATAATTAGATTTATTTCCCCTCTTCGCTTCCTCTGTGGCCATTTTTTTTTCAGAACGAGTTATTTAAGGCTCAGACACACAACAGATACAAAAAGACTTGGCAAACTGCTTTTTAAAAATAAGAAACATCGGTTTGTCAAACTGCCTTGCCAACTGATTTTTGGGACTTAATTACGATATATATTTAAGCTATGAAATAAAGCAACAACGGAAAAGATGGTGGATCAGACCAAGATGTGAAAAAAATGGAACATTATAAATAAAGGTCAATGTAGTCTTATCGTTAAGTTCATATGCTAATATTTGCAAGAACTGTTTCATTTTGTTTGCTTTTCGTTTGATTCACACTGTTTTTGTCAACACTTCTAACCGACCTCTTTTGTTGTGGTTGTCCTCGTAGACAAGAGAGCGAATAATTTATGATAATTCCAGTTATGATCGCAATGTTTCAGTGATAAAACCGTTGCAAGACGAGAGAAATCCGTGTTTACAGCAGAAGTATTTAATTATATTGTAGGCTGCACGAATCTCGTCCTATGATTGTACATTTGTTGGTGAATCATGCTGATGTAAGTATTACAAACTGGACACGTCAGCCGGTACTTTAAACCTTCATTCTTTGAATGACTCCATCTTGTGATTAATGACTAGACCACACATAGTCCAACGACTATCTCTTAGTATCAGCACTCAGTACTTTAACGACAGACGAGCATGATTTTTCTTATTTTTATACTATTTTCTAAATCTTTATGGCGCCACAAACGCAGACATCGCTTCCGACGGCTAACATTTTATATCAACACACTTATTTTGATAAACCGAACATTCATTAAAAAAAAGACATCCACGATAACTTGTCCAAACATTGATAGTGGGGAAAAAACTCAAAGCCGACTTGCAAATTTTAAAAATGGTTGTAAAACAGCAAAGACACAGCAAACGAAAGTCAAAGGTTTGCCAAACCTTTTTGGGGAAAGTTTGTCGTATAGGTCACACGGAAGACAGGAAAAAAGAGGGCTGTAGTGGAAAAATAAATCGCGTTTTTCGTTTGTGGCGAGTCCGAGCCTTCACCGTGCTCGCCTGGCTTACTGCGTCTGCGTCAAGATGTACACTGATGTATGTTGACATCGGGAGAAACGAAATGACATAACAGTTTCCGTCAACCACCGCCATATTTCTGAGCCGTCTGTGTTGTCTGTTATTTATCCTGCTTTCTTCTTTCTCTCTTGCGATTGATAAGTGTACACACGCGTGAACACATGCACAAACACTATGATACAGCATGCTGGCTTTTATAGTTTTTATATTTGTTCACATATAGAGCATATTAGAATAAATGCAGTTGACGAAAAAGGTTTCACCAAGTAAGTTAATCATCATCTCTAAAAACAGTGTTTTTATTTCACTAATTATAAATTAAACCTTAATTAAAAATAGTATCAATGACATGTCAATCACATCCTCATTTACTATCAGACATTTATCATAGTGAGATAAATTACCTATTGTAAACACTGTTAAACATTTCAGACGAGCATCATTAATGTATTGATAATTGAGACTCGAATACTAAATGTTTTGTTTTTGTTTTGTTTTGTTTTGTTTTGTTTTGAGCTGAGAAACTGTTGAAGCCTGCAGACATTTTTAGGCAATTACACCGGAAACCGGAAGACTCCATGTTTGATGAAAACCTCAGAAGATGCTCGTAGATGCCTCGCGCTCGGTTTCTCCAGTCTTTCCACACAATCTACCTAATCGATGGCGGACTCTCACCTTTACCATGTCGTTATCAGCATCGGCACAAACCGACGACCTCCCAGCCCCAGTTTATTAAGAAACAAATCAATAACGGCCAACTAGAGGTTCAAACCAAACGCCTGTTCAGCGAGAAAGCGGCATTTCCGATGTGCGCGCGCAAGCGGAAATCCATTAGTGCGGTTGCATACTTAGATTTTCGGGTTCACATGATGAATGTTTGTTTCAAGATTGGTTTCCCCTGGTATTTAATAATTCCACACCATCTATTTTTTTAGCGTGCGATAAAACTGCAATGAGAATTAGGATAAATGTACATTTGTTTCTCACTTTAACAATAAAATTAAAAAACTAACTTCATTCATGTTCTTTGCACTTCTTCGCCTCCCTCATCGTTCTTGTCGTCTGTAATGTTTCAGTTACACATAAATGTAGAAGTCAACCACCAAGGTATCCATGTGAGGTGTACAACGGAACAGTGCACGTCTGAGATATCGGATTCAAATAAATATCAAGTTAGAAAGTAGCCAACCTGAATTACAGACATGAGTGACTTGTTTACCTTTCTATCCCGTCCGATACCCGGATTACAACCCCCGAGAAAGAACAACATTGTTTGTTAGGGTGTTCTGACCAGACGCTTGCTGGGGGGTGAGATCCCTCGGGGTTTTGTAAGCAAAAATGTCCGCTGTGCCCGGTATCAGTGCAGTGCGAGGACCTGGAGGTAGATTACAATGTTTCTCTTATCAGTTCACCTCAGTGAGGGGCAGGGGAGGGTTGAGGTGGGGAGGGCGGGGAGAGAAACTTTAGAGGTGCAACCGCTGGACGTGTTACTAAGTGTGTCTGGCGTGTTCTCTCCACCAGGCGGCGCTAAAAATAGCAGGTAGGTAACGGGACTCATTCTGTTTCTTATGTACTTCGGGAGAGAATACCTTCTGTCTGTTTGTTCGTCTGTTATTTTTTCTTTACATATTGTCTCTTCTCTCCCATCCGCGTCTCGTCCTTGTTCTGCCTGTCTCTACCTTGTCCTGTTCGTCTCTTCCTTGTTGTCTCTTCTTTGTTCTGTCTATTCTTTTTCTTGACTGACTGACTTACATTCCTGGTTCTTCGCCAACAGGAATGACTGACAATCTGTAAGCCTTGAGGAGTCAGAGGGAGGAGAGTGGTGTATTTTGCCAAACTCAAATCGATAGATGTCTTGACAGAGCGCATCCTCAGCAGCAATAATCTACTGAACTGATGGCACTGGCGCAGTGGAAGACTCACCTCCTCGTAACATAACACTAGGAGGCGTTTGTTATGTTTTTTGTTCTGTGTGTGTGTGTTTTGTTTTGTTTTTTTTTGCTGTCGGTTGTTTTGATGTTTCCCTCTAGTTCTGCTGAGGCACTTGACGACTGGTAGCAATAACAGAAAACAGATCTTGGTTTGCTTACCACGCTGCTCTGAGTAACACGTGTGTATATATAAATACACGTGACACGTGTGTGTTTTCTGGATATTGTTCGCACAAATATCTCCAGAGCAGTCAGTTAACGACCTCTGGTGCATCGTCTGCGAAATATTTACTTGAGAGAATCTATCGTTTGTAACGTATCGCCAGAAACAACAACAACAACAAAATTCAACCGATTATTTAAAATCTCTTAAACTCATCTTTTACTGCAAAACACACCGCAAAGAAATTGGTGTTGTGTCAGCTGTGCAGTTATCTAACTGTCAACTGCTCGAAATGAAGGAGGGAGGGAAGGAGTAAAGGTGTTGAGGTGACTTGAGGAGGAGAAGGGGTCTGCGCAAGCTCGTAACACTGTATCCATCGTTTTTTCTGATCCTCACAGATGCTGCTGGACGGGTGGAGCCTGGAAGCCAGCGGTCTTTTGGCCTCTGACAACAATTCCAGCCCCGGGAGATAACTTCACCAACGTAACATCTACGACCACCTGTTGCGCGAATAAGTAAGACTTGGGGGGAAAGATTGAATGACCAGCCGATGAATTCTCCTCCTCTTCTTGCCTGGTGATACCATCGTCAACAAGGCTGCTGTAATAACAGTCGGAGAGGAACCTCGGAGATCGCTGGAGTTGTTTTTCTTTCAAGAAATTCGTCCGGTTGCTGTTGCTGGTTTGGCTTCCCTTTGTGAATATGTGCACTCTGTAGGGATTCTGAGGACGGTACATGTCCAGAGGAAATGCCCGTTGATGTGATTCCCTCGTGTGTGTCAGGTCCGTACTTCGCTGTGATGAGTGATTCTCGCTGTTGACATCACCAACAGTGTGCTTCATCGAACACATGATGTGTCAGGAATGTCACAGCGACACCTCCAACCTTGTCCTTCTGCCTCTCATCCTTCAGATGACTCTTGTCGGCTGCACCTATAGGGAACGATTAACAAAGAGAAAAGCAATCTGTTTGAGTTTGAGCTGAAGACTTCAATTTGGAAATTTAGAACCTTCCAGTATTTTGCATCCCAGCTCGACGACATCGCGCTGAGCAACATGGGAAGTCTTCAGGAGATGGAGAAGCTGCTGCACGCCAAGGACGAGAAGATCCGAGAGCTGCAGCGGCTGGTGGAGGAGAAGGAGGAGGTCATCCAGCAGCTGGTCAGCAAGCTGGACAAGTTCAAGTCCGTCCTTGCCACAGACACAGACACCGATGATCACCGGACCCCGCAAGCAGCGAGCTCAGGGCATCAGTGCCGAGCCCCAGGCCATGAGGTCTCTGCAGGAGATGTCGGGACAGAAGTTCCGACAGTATGCCAAGTCCGAAAGGTAAGACAGTTGTTTGTTTTGTGCTTGTGTGTGTGGGGTGAGTAAATATATATGTATGTGTTTATAGAAGTCCAAAATGGTCCAAAAAGGTCAGATTGTGCTGCTTGTGTGCGTTGTGTGCATACACTTGTCTCACTTCATGTATCTAATGTAAACAAAAATCCTTTCAACAGGTTATCTCCTCGACCTTACTTTAAATACTCCTCAAATTTTATCCTTTCTATTTTTAGCCTCATTATTTGTATTGTTTTATTTTCGGTAGTCTTATCACATGCACGGCTGGATGTCGCTCTCTTGAAACATATATTTTCGGTCTGTTCACATCCGCTACAGTTTTTAAATTTGGCGAATGCTTGAGTAAAATATTCTGTTTATCGTGTTACATGTTGATCACCCCAATGCGTGCCATGACTCAGACACTGTGTGTTCCACTGTGGAATGTGTGCAGTTAAGTTAGTGTAAGTCATCCACCAACTAATCAGCAAAGTATTTAGCTGGATTGAGTCGGGTTGTTTTGTTGTTGTTGTTGTTTGTTTGTTTTTGTTTTTTGTTGGTTGGTTTTTTTTTGTTTGTTTTTTTTTTTGCTTTCTATCATGCCGAGTCGATGGCACACTGTTTTTTCGCAAGGATGATTGAAAAAAAGTTTAGCCCAAATCACTGCCCATGAGGTCGCACACTCTGTCATTAGCTTCGACGTGAGAAATCGTGAACCTTGCCCACAGCGTCCTTGAGTTCCCCCCTCGCCCCACTCCTACCCCCCTACAGACCCTGTCTACACTGCAACACTCAGGGCAAGGGAGGGTTGAGGGGTTGTTGTTAACCTCAAGGGCACCGCGAGGCAAAAAGGGGGAGGAGAAAGGGGTGAAGTCGAAGAGGCATTTGTACAGCGGAGAGTAAACCCTGCTGTAGGTTGGTAAGTGGTCCGCTGATCATACAGCTGCAGAGGGCGCTGCTGTGGTCTGGGTGGTGGCGGTTTTGGGTGGTGGTGGTGATGGTGGTGGTGGTGGTAGTGGTGGTGGTGGTGGGGGTGAGCGTCAAGAAGGCCAGTAAGTAATACCAGGACGATTCACGAGCGACCAAACAGGAAGCCTCGCTTGTGTACCAGAAGGCACTTGAGGTCTCGGGCTGACGGGGCCCCACTTCAATGTGGAGAGCTATTCCTGTCTGTGTGTAACAATGTAGCGGCTTTTCTTGGCCTGCTCATCTAAGAATACCCGGCAGTTGTACACCCCACCTCCCCGCCTCCCACAATAAAAGGCGCAACATGGTGTAAATAGAGCGACAGGAGAGCGTGAGGGGCACTCTGAGGTGGTCTTATCTTATTCTTCCTCACTTTTTATTCATCCGTTTGCTTCTTTGCTTCTTGGTCTAATCGTCTTGTTTCATTTCTGTTTTTTGTTTTTTTGTTTTTTTTTTTTTGTTGTTTTTTTTTGTTTTTGTTCTGTTGTAAGCAATGTTTTGGTCGTCCATGTAAAGTCTGCTGTTTCCCGACTATCACACTTTCTATATTCCCCTTTTCCTCTCCTCTAGATGTTGTTCACTTTCATACATTCTGCACTTCCATACACTCATATGTCCGCCTATTTAATGCTGCTATCTCATTGCCTATTGCTCACGCTCATTTAAGATGTGTAATGTTAGATCACGTCCCTGAGTTCCCTGGGTCAGCATGACATAGGGTTATACACTTATGCTTGTATCTATGTATGTTTATATAACTAGCGAGAGTAAGAAGTGTGTGTGTACTCGTGCGCGTGCGTATCTACAAATTGATGGGAGAGTAAGAAGAGGTGGGAGGAGGAGAAACATCGATTTTGCACTGCTCCATGACATTTGATAGACACACCATGATGTGCGCCTGCAGCTGTGTGTAGATGCCATGCTAGCCACAGGGCTGGGGAGCTGCACATGCGTTCATCATTCAGTCAGAGCCTCATTATTTGATGTTACATCGACAGAGCACAAGTTTTTTTTTCCTTTCATCCCTTCCCCCGTCTCTCTCTCTTGCGGTCCGGTGGCGCAACGTGGTGGCGTGACTGTCCTGGGTTCAATCTCTTCTTTCTCTGCCTATAGGATGTTTCTGTGATATAGCCTTAGTTGCTTAGTCGGTGTAAAACACCTATTCCTTCTTCTCCTTCCTCTCCTCTCTATTTGTGTGTGTGTGTTAGAGATATAAAGTGTTTCATGTGAGGTTGTATGCCGACCTAGTCATGCATTTCTGTCTGTGTTTGTGTGCGTGTTGTTGGTGATGTTGGTCTCAAAACAATTTCCAGCTACATCTTAAAACGATCGCACCCGGGCAATGTGCTTGTGGTGATGCTGCGCTTGAAATAGTTTTACTGGTGGCGCCCCACCGTAATCTGATGCTAAATAAAAGTGCTAGAATGGATTCAGCGCACTTCCCGAGGAAATGGGATGGGGCAGTATGCAGACTGGTAACAAAAACAATAACAAACACATACAAACCAGCAGACATTGTATAACTCCCAGAACGCATGTCACGTGACAGCAGAAACGACAGCGTCAGCAGGAAGGCAGGGAGAAGAGGAACAGTGGAGAAGGAAGGAGGACAGCAGGGGTATGGAGGAAGAAACACAGGGAAAAGGGGGAGACAGATGAGAGTTGGCGCCTGAAGTATTGCTCTTAAGAGATGAGGAAACGAAAGCTGAAGAAAGTGATTTGCACGCACACGCAACAGCTGTCTGAAGGATGAGGAATCTACTGGGGGAAAAATAATAAATTACAGGTGTCGCTTGGTATCCGCAAAACACGTCCTTCCGTGAGAGCAAGTCCCATACCAATGTTTCGGATACAGACACATTCTTTTTCTTTTGGGAAAATACTAACAATCCTTTGAAATATCTTTTACCCATCTACCCCTCTACCCTGTATTAATTATCGAGGTTTAATTAACCCTAGTGCGAAATTATTTTTAGATAAGTTTAATTTATTAAGTGACATGAAATCTGAAAGTCTGAGTTAGCTTGGTTCATAGGATGAAAGTCTTGGATAATTGCTGTTCTCTCCTCTGGTTTTGAAAGAAGTAAAGAGGCCACTTCACATGAGATCACAAATGATAGCTTGCTGATTGAACAGTGTTTCATTAGCAAATGTTCAAACTTTTTAATTGCTGCTGACATGAGATGTACTAGTTTAGGTCAATCCTTGCTTTCTGTTTTTATAAATAAAAAAATTGTAAGAAAAGCTGACGCATTTTTTGTTTGGATAAAAATAATGACTTGTGTGTTTGTTGACTTTCCAGCAACTCGAGCTTTATTTTTTTGTTTGTCAGGATTCGACCCCGCACATTTTACTTATCAGACAGTTCGCCACTGATGGATAATTTTTGCCCAAATGCAATTCCAAGTGAAGCATTACATTGCAGATTAGGGCAGTGCGCGAACTCGTCTCCGCCTTTAACAAAAAAAAAAAAGAGAAAGCATCTCGCAGACTGTAAACAGTTCAGACGCTACTAGCGCCATCTAGATTGTCTTCCCTTGTGCAGCTTTCATCTTTTCTCCTACGTGCATTGGGACTCCCTTCTGAGTTGCGAAATATGAGTAAGCAACAGATAAGAGTCAGTCATTCATTTTATAATTCCAACATCGACTATGAGTGATACACGTATAATACATAAATCTTAATTGTCCGTCATTTTTTTTAAATTAATATTTATTTACTGCGTTATTATTAAAGAGTTGTATTAAAGTTCAGTGGCTTTTGTGTGAAAAGTTTATTTCTTACCACGTCAAAAATATGTATGTCTGGAAATAATAAATAACAGGAACTAAATAAAAGATGTAGATAAGAAATAAGTGAAAGAGATGCAAACGGACTGTAAAGCATGAAGCAATTAGTTCCTGAATATATTGTTTCTTTTAATTTCGAAGTCGCATCCATCTACCTAACAATAAGCTGAGTCTGACTTGGTAACATCCTACCACGGACTTAATTTACACCTTCTACACCTGCCTTGACTTGTAGCACCTCCATACCACCTAAGGAACAATCACAGCCTCGGTCATCTGTAACTGCCAAGTCAAGCTTCGGGAATTCGCATCAGTCGAGATCCGATGGGTGAGGGCAAACAAGAGTCACTGCCTGCAAAAATATAGATAAGTAAGACAGCAGCAAGGATTCTGATTGCAGCATCGATCCCGTGTGTCTGTGCCGGATGTTGATCCACTCGTTTGAGAATGCTGCCGCACGCGCCGTGGGTGAGCTCGCGGAATCTCGGGTTTTAACGCGAGAAAACGTCTCGGGGCTGCTACGTCACGGACTGCTTTCCGCCTCCGAAGGTGGCGCATGTGTCACCTGCATGCCTGGAGGGGCAGAGCAAAGAAAAATGTTCGTTGTCATAGGGAAGCATTGTATGCAAACCGCACGACACTCTCGTTAACAATTCATTTAAAACAGTGACCAACGGATAATTGAGAGAGCGGTGACGTCAGCACCGTTGCTTTGTTGTGAAGCGGATATGGAAGTGAACATAAATAAAGACAAACCCGAGAAGCACCCAAAAAATGAAGGGTAGCAATGTTAATAATTAGAATATGAATAAATTTGTGCTATTTCTCTTTATAATATACAAAATACTTATACATATCTAGTTTTATTTATTTAGCAACTAACGTTAAAAAAAGTCGTTATTTAGCGGACTTCTCCTGTCGATCCATAGTCAAGTAGTCTTCAGCCATTCCCAGTGACATACTTTCTACTTTGAATCAGGGAGTGTGACTTTAATTTGGCTTTTGTAGCTGTCGCTACCCACTTCTGATGTGTATAGTAGCCATCGTTAGATGGAGAAGGAAGGAAGGAAGTATATTTCTAGCATGGTTTGGTATTTTTCAGTACTGTAAAGTAATGAACCGCACAACGTATCAAGGATAGACCGCATGTAAGATACATGAACCATATAAAGCACATATCTCATGGTCTCATGTGATTGCAATGGGGATGAACAGTTATCAGCTATCGTCTAGTCATGTCATTGTCGCGCAAGGCACGAGTTGATGGTGATGCTGATGTCAACAGCTGCCAGTCGTGTAACACGTATCGCACGTACAATTGTTGAGCTTGCATATGAACAAGAATATGAACATACCATGAGGTTCGAAACCTAATCGTCAACGTACAGAGCAGACACGTAAACACGTTTATACATGCGCCGTGCATACACATGACAGTCTAGATATTTACTAACTGAATGAAGCAAACACACACACATGTAAACAAGCTAAAAGTCACAGATGCCTGAAGGTCTGCCGTGTCATACATAATTTCAGAAGATACATCTGTGTGTTGTGACTAATTGGCGGCTGGATGACCACGTGACCTTGGCTGGAGTAAGGGATGCTTGTGTCGATGACGATGTTCCGTTGTGTAAGGAAACCAAAGTCTGTCTGGCAAGGACGTTGTGGTTGTGTGCCTGGTGATAACAACACAGACGGAGACTGGTCTCACCTGTCAGTACGTGGGTGTCCTTGTACGTCACTGTGGTCACCGCTAAAAAATTAACTGTCAACTGCTAGAAAAATGATGTAGTTCACTCGTGAGGCAGAGGTGAGTCAGTTCAGGTTGGTGCAGATGTCTTTGTCTCCATCTCTCTGTTTCTCTCTTTCTCACTCACACACACATATAACTGATTATTCTAATAGATGTTGAAAATTAAAACTGTATTGTGCAAGTGGACCCCGATCGGCGTAGAAAAAATTTCTTCACTGAATTATTTTGCAAATATTTCGTCTTTGCTCTGTGAAGGACATTTTCCCAGGAAGGGATTAAAGGAGAAGTTGGAATCTTAGTGGCAAAGCTTTCACTGGGAGGACCGGGGTCTCTGTGCTCTCGCCGAGCCCTGGGGCTTGGTGCTGAGAGAGAGAGAGGGAGGAGGAAAAATCCCAGACGAGACGGAGGTATTTTCAAACTGTTGTAGAGCAAAGGCGGGGTTTGTACGAGGTGCCAGCAGCGACGAGAAGATAACTCTGCTTAGTTCGCCACGATTATCTTCTGCTACACACTCATTTTCCCTTATTTTTGTTTATATTTCTGTCAAAGATTTTTAAGAATGGCATCTGACTGGAAGAAAGACGCTGAATGTTCTTGTTCTATCAGTGTTGTACCGCAGCTCCAAGGCTGTACTGGTCATGGACTTGGTGGTAAGGAGTGATGGGAGGGTGTAGGAGGGTGATAAGAGGGTGATAGGAGGGTGTAGGAAAGGATGACGGTTATGACACGGACATCAAGACTGGACTGGGGAGTCCTCGTACCTCTATACATTAGTCTTGGCAATAAAGCAGACGTGAAGTTCTGTATCAGATGTTGGTGCCACCAGGATGTTCAAGTATACTGTGTCGTATTTATGCGGATGGGACAGTTTGAGACGGGAAAAGTTGCAGCAAGTTAATAGCATTTTCGTGACCGGACTTAAATACACTATTTAAATAACTGGCTCGAAGCTGAAAACTCGGTGAAAGGAAAGAAATTATTCCGGGGTAGCCGTGGGGGTGAGTGTGTGTGGGTGAGGAGTTGGGAAAGAAGCAGACGTTTATATGAAACAGTTAAACATAAAGAGGGTATCTGTCGGATCTTTTCATCTACCTTTGCATATCAGGGGTTTTATCATCGAAGTTGAATATAACACCAAAATACAAAATAAACTCCAAAATGTTAAATACATATTATATTACAACTCATTGAAATATCGAGTACAAGTGACAGTGTTTGGGACCTGTTGACAAATTAACACTCGTAAACTTATGAGATCAAACTGCCTTGGTAATGAGAGATCGTTACCATGCTATTTAGTTCCAGGGTTAATGAGTCAAAACGTAGGATAACAAATGTTTTCTTGACCCTCTTTGAACTATAGCTGCGTCTTTTCGTGTCAGTCTGTGTTGAGCTTTCCTGGGTCATAGGTCAGACGAGAGAAATTCGGCAGATGTTCTCTGTCTTCACCGTTTGGCATTCTCTGACTCACTCCCACCTCAGTCTTTTTAGAATTGTGTCTAAGTTCGAAGCTTTCATGTCCTGTCTTTAACTCATCTTTCAAGGACTACCTTTAATAATTCAGCCTGTTTCTCAGTCCCTCATCTTCATCCATCCATTTTGTTCCTGTTTCCCAGTGCCATCCGATTGTTCTGCTGATACCTAACTGTTCCTTTGGAGCTAACGAATACAGCTCTTTGACCTTAATCTACATAGGAAAAGTTGCTTTACTAATTTAATTATTATTATCGTTATTGTTATCATTTTTGTAATTACTATTATCATTATTAGTACTGGTACCAGGTCGAGGACTAACATCCCAATTTGAATGCAGGAAGATGACAGAAAAACAGAGAAAGAGCACGAGAATGGTGTCTAGTCTACAACAGTAATATCTAGAAAAGTTATTTACATTTTATTGTCAATACCGCCTCCATTCATTTCCTCCGAGGGCGATACGCACGTTTCACATCTCTGGACATTACATCGTTTCTGCTCACCGCTCAGGACTCGGTCTCCGTCATTACACCTTCAGGAAATTTCTTATTTGGAAGGATGAATTACGGCTAGAGTTCCCCTCAGTCCAGATATGAGAAGATATTGGAAAATGTGAAGTCCATGAGCAAGTTCCGCAAGTGTTAGCACTTCCGGGCTATGCGTCAGCTACAGATATCGGTGGCGAGGGCCTGCGTCGTTAGACCACAACCAGATCCACGTCGGCGCTAATAAATCGCAGAAGGCAGATTTCGGGAACGGCAGTTATTTCGAGAGAGGCATCACTTTTGAAATAAACTGAGCGAGATAAGATAGCAGACGGCAGAAAGGGAAGAACACAGGATCGAGGCCGACACAGACAAGCGACAGCCATTAGCACCGGTAGCAGCAAAAATAAAAAATAAAAAAATAAATAAAAATAGTTTGGAAAGTGGTGTAAAACGGTTAGATCAACTTCGTGCCTTTTGATACACGTTTGGGTGGACGGAGTGGGTGGGGTAGTTTGGAAGGGAGGAATCTCCTTCACGAAGCACGCAGCGACGTCGTCAACCCCGTCAGCAACGCTGCCAACTGTGTCCAGAGATCAGCCGCCGCTAGAAACTCTCTTTCCTCTTCTCTGTCGACGTGCTCATCGATTTTGGTGTTTCGATAAGGTTAACTGGAACATGCACCGTCTTCATTTACCGAAGGATTTTTTTTCTATCCTGTAACCATGCCATCGCGGTTAGATTGAGTGATCTTTGAGAAGTGCTTGCTTTTTGCTAAATCAGAATTTGAAAGGAATACAGCATGTTTGGCATGAAAGATAACAGGGCCAACTAACTTTCTTACACATGTGTAGGCATGCACTCAGATGGGTCAATAAAACGGAATTTTAAAAATAAATGAAATCTGAGGGTCTTTTTTTAGACAAATATAAATAAGAAAAAATCTTACTTATCTTATAATATTTGGCATGGAAGGGTGGGGACATGCGAAGACGAATGGATCGCAGAACTATCGCAGACTGAAGGAATAGCCTCTCTCTTTTCATTTGAACCTTGGGCCGTTTGAAAAATAGGAAATGACTGAGAATGTGTGTGCATCTAACGGTTGTCGCGAATTGGAGCATAAACGGAAAAGTGACAAAGACATGACAACTGTAGTGACCATGATAGGTTTATTCAGATTATTTCACAGAGAGAGATTTACGATTCAGTATCGTATTTGCAAGGAAATTGCGATTCCATGTTTGCCAAGTCTCTTTGACATTATTTTGTCACTCCGAAGGAGGAACAAAATTCCCGGTGTTGACTCGCTGTTGCAGAAGCTGGTTAACATAAATTATAAGAGCTTAGAGAATTGTGACAATGAGATGGAAGTGTCTTGTATTTACAAGGGAAGAGACAAGTAAATGGCTCAAAGTTTATAATGGCAACTAATATGTTTATTTTTTCCGTTAAGACCAAATGAAAAACGATTTTATTCCTGAGAAGTCTTTGCTGGTACAATGTGCATCTGCGAAGACCATTCTGTCAACTGGATGCTGTCAGAGTGTACCTTCAGTAGGATGAGATGAGTGTTACTCAACCCACGCAAAATATTTTTCAGGAGTAATCCTGATTCACAGAGATGTTCGACAAGCTCACGATGCAAAGGTTCGTCCCACTCAAAGATGAGTTTAGTATCACATTATTATCTGTTGAACGGTTCGTCTGTGATGGGAGGCGGCGAGATGGAGGGAGCAGAGCATCCTGACCTCTTGCGAGCATTCAAGTGCGTTTGATGTTCGACTTCACGATGTTATGAATACAAAATACAGCCCTCGGCGCTGACTGAGAGCCCGACATTGCCTCAAGTGCTGACGAGTTAATTAACCAGCATACACAGACAGAGTGACATGAACATGTTTTAAAACATTAAAGACAGTTTATAGCAGGTGCAGTTGTTGCTAATCTTATCCTCTTTCATTTTAACTACACAGACAAACATTAAAGGATACATACTTGCATACAGACATAAATATATATATAGACAACGGAAAGAATGGAGAGAAAGAGGAAGGAAGGATGGAGGTAGAGGAAGGAGGACAGGTAAGCCATGAGAGAGGAGAGGAAATAAGCACAAAAAAGCAATAGAGTATGAAAGTGGGTTGTTGTGGCAGCTGAGGGACTGCCTCACCAGCGTGCTTTCTGGAAGTTTCTTACACGAGGCCTGAACCCAGACCTGTCTAGTGGAAGTCGGCTTCCGGGATTGAACACTTAACTGCCTTCCGCCAGCGGCCATCGCTCCGACGAGATTTAAGAACACTGTCGCAGATGCACTTCCTGTCTGGGTGTACATCAACCCCAGCGCTAGACGCTCAAGATGTAGTTGTCGAGGATGTGGTGGAGGTGAGGTCAGTCTTAAAAGATTTGTCCAGGGATAGTGGAGTGTATGTTAGGCATGCAAAACTCACATACGCGCGCACGCACGCACTCACCACAGTGGTAATCAGCATAAGCTATTCACTTTTTGTGGTAACTGGAATATCAGAAAATTACTTAATTTGTAGAAGATGTATCGAAATTAGCAGTAAGATTGCTGTCTTTATGCATAGAGCAATGTCACGACTAAGTGTGTCACACATCCTCACACCGGCGTGACACTCATGCCAACCCCAGTCCACGAAAGTTTTCTTTCCCATTTTGCAGGAATTCCGAGAAAGCTTCGTGATTTACCTTTTCTCCACATTACACGTCACTTCCGATGTGTTTTACAGGCGAACAATAAAACGACTTTGACCCGGCGATCCCCCATGTTTATGTCGGAATCGTTGTCTTACATCTCTGCCAGTCGGTGACGTTTATTGACGCGTGTGTTGCATGCTGGGAGAGACAGCAAAGCAGGTCGGGGTGGGGTGAAGGGGGTGGGGATGGGGAGTTGGAGGGCGGAGAGGCCGGCATTTACTGATTGAAAGCGTGCACATGCATCAGGCGCGTGCAGCGGCCTAAACAACAATAACAACAGCAACAACGGTGTTAAGACGGTAAACTACGAGGTCGTGGCGCCTGCGTTGGTGGTGCTTCGAGTCGACTGTGTTATGTCGACTTGTCTACCATTCTACCTACACACACACCTCACACACCCACAACTCACACACCCAACACACACACCAACTCACACACAACTCACACACACACATATGACGTAACACAGAGCAATAAAAGAATAAGGATTCAGGAATTCAGATAGACGACTGTGAAAGTCTGTAATCAGACCAAGCAGATATCCGGGGCCGGAAGCTGTCTCTTAGCCTGCGGCTATTAGTCTCTAACCACCAGCTGGCTGCATGCATCATCAGCACTGCAGCAACAGATGTCGGGCGTCGTTATGATCACAATGTTTCCCTGCATTCATCTCACTAACTTCTTCTCTCACCCCTTGGAATGGCGTTAAATCACTTCTCCTCACAGACTAGGTGAACCAGTTTTAAATAAGCAGGTATTTTTTTTTTAATTTTAGAAAATCATCTCTCATGATCGATGTAGACATATATCGAAATATTTTTTGCCAACTTAAGTAATTTCTTATTTAGAAGGTTGACACGGCAACGCGGTGATGAGAAGAGGATGAGTAGACTTCATCCACTAGACTACTCGGCTATTGAATGAACATTCATCACCAAAACTAGGTTAGCTTTCATATCTACGTGCTTACATCTGCAATCGAAATATTAAAATGAATATGACAGCTGGTAAAATCAGTTCCAAAGCCGGTAAAATCATCATGGTAGCTGAGCAGCCACCGTTATTGTCTTCCACTCAGAAGTAGTCGCTGTTCCGATACAAAACAATACAAATGACAAGATTAGCGCAGTACCTCGGTGGTAAATGGCATCGACTCTGGGGCAAGGATCGTCACTGGCATCTCATTTATCAGGTAAGGTAATGACAGTAGAAGGTAATAAAGACTGGGGTCCACCTTCAACACATTTCCTAGACAGTTTGTCTCGATGTATGGTCTTATCCTTTGTCTTCTTTATACCGCAGTGGAAGTGTCCGACACCTCAAGTCTTCTGAACCGGCTAAAATGATTATATTAACACCAAAAATTAATTTATTTTCTGAGGGAATGGGGAACATTTACTGTATTAGTTACAAGCACAAAATGTAGTCAATGCGTTTATGACCTTATACCTGCATCCTGCAATGTTGATGTCTCTTTATTTCAGAGCTACATTGGAACGAATTCCTCGACTTATGAGTTCTTGTTCCCCAGTTGCTTCAGTTTATTGGTAGTAATTTTAATAAATTTTGAATGGGGAGACCTCAGAATTTCTGAAACATCAGAAGTTTATATTGTGAGTAGTATATATTAAAAGAAGAATTATTTTAAGAGAGAAGAAGAAAAATGGAGCTTGGTGGATTTGAGAAAACGAAAGACCGAGAGAGAGACTGTATTAATAACCTAGAGGACTTCCGAGTGAAGAAAGGACGAGAAAGTAGCAACCATGACAAGTGAAAGCTTAAGGAGCAACACATTTGAATACATCCCATCGTTGTCTTTGAGGTTCCCTGAGGAATTTGGTGTTGTACGCTCGCTGAGTGGTCCAGCATCCAAATGTCTGATTAACAAGTGGAGTTATGTCTGATTGCAGTTTCCCCCGACGGGAGGGCTATCTCTCAAGATGGCAATAGAATTTCCCAGCTAAGTGCATTCCATGTGAGACAAACCTCTTACAAGTGGTTCTCGTCCATCTCTTCTTTCCTCACTTCTGGCATTTATTTGTTACTTTCATCTACCGAGATAGCACGCAGACAAAAGTAAAAAAAAAAAGGTATACATTCGGATCTTTCCACACTCAAGGTTGTCCCCACAATGTCGACATTCATCTCAATGTTTTATTTAGTGATTTCAATTCACCAACTTCAGTTCGTGCCAAAGCTGTAGGCATCATTAATTCTTTTCAATCATTCGTGTTGCTGTTTTATTAGCTGATTATTGCAGTAACTTCGGCTGCTTCTGTTCACATTAATAACCTCATTTTTTTGGAAAGGGTGGGGAACGGTTTCCACAAAAATCTTCATGCCACTACGGATCACCAAAGGTGGATGCGGTCGGAGAAAGGGATGAAGAGGAGTTTAGGGTGCGAACTCTGGGGCGAAGAATATTCGGATGCAGTGTGAGACTCCGAGTTCTTACGGGTACACCACGAGAGATGTGTTGCAACATGCAGATGAACGAACTCTTCTGTGCATGGCCATCTTCATCCACTCCCCTCCCTGTAGACCCCTGCCAACCCCTCTCCCAGCGACTGGATGATTAGAAGCGTTATCGTTATTTCGTTTCTCATCGCTGATGTATTACGATGCTCTCTCTCTCTCCTCTCTCTTCACATTTCCTCGGTTGATTGATTACCTGTGTATGGCCTTCAACATTTATTTTCCGCTGATGGAAGATAGTGGGTGGGGAAGAGAAAACGTCGTTTTTCTATACTTCAGATGTCTCGGTGAAAAATGGTTTGGGTACGTGCTCACCCTAACACCGGGAAATGCGTTTCTTGTACATCTGGGTAATGTAGTCACGGACAGTTTAACGCATTTAAACACTTGAAGCAGTGTTTAACAGTTTGACAGTTGGGTTGTCTCTCTCCCTCCTCTACAAACCCACCAGCTTGACCTCTTGTCACCTGGTATCAGTCAAACGATGAATGAATGAAAAGTGAAGAAATAAATTTCCAGGAAAATTTGTGTGATAACTGGGAGTATTATAGCCACGAGACCCCAAGTTTAAATTTATCTGAATTCTAAAAGTCACACAAAGTTGACCAGACTGTCAAACACTAACGCATATTTAACGGAGCGACAAGATGGATAAATGTTTGGATTTTTTTTCCTAAACGGGGTTTGGCAAAAGCTTTAGTTTCCTCAAAGTAAATTCTACGCAGTACAAGCCCGAGATGCCTGAAGCTCCCGACGATAATTCGAATCATAATAATGTGTTTGTGAATACATTCAAAGAAAGCATTCTTCTGTCTTCCCTTGTGAGGGTCAACCTGTAGGAGTGCCTGACACTCACCTTTTGTCTCGCCATGTAATCCCGCCTTTCACGAAAACACGTGCGGACGAACAAGGTACAGAAGTGTGGTTGGACGGGTACTGGCTTCTGGAGTAAGCGGAAAAAGACACAACAAACAAACACACACACACACAAGAATTATCTCTTGAACAGAGAGGACAACAAGATCACTGTCTGGGTACGTGAACCACTCCACGTGCGCCAGGCACGATCGGCGAAATTCTTTGCTGCGTAGAACCGGAATGTCTTCGGGTACAAAGGTGAGTGAAAACCTCAGGGAATTATCTGAAAGTTGTAAAACTTGCAAATATACCTAGATCATGTTAGCACACGCTGATGATAGAATGCACATACTGTTAGCATACAAATATACAGAGACAGTGGTAGTGATACGATGATACGATTTCTGTGTTCAAACATATACAATACCTGTTTTAAGCAAAAATCATTCATCATAGACGAAAATGATTTCATTGGATTAGCCATGAAACCAGTCGCCGTCTCTCATGCATCTCATAACTCGTTGTTTCTGCGAGCGCGCGAGTGTGTGTGTATCTTGGATGCATATGAAAAAAGAAAAAAAAACGAAAAATGATATTGTATGTCACACACGTTACCTTCATGGATACAAAAGCCATTGGACAGCATCCTGAGGTTGGTGGCCGTAGTGAGCTCACCAACTTTGTACAGTCCTGAAGGTGATGCTATCTTCACGATGTGTACCTTTCGCTTTAAGAATTATCTTCCTTCTAAACCTTTTATCTCTTGCTCGTGGATAGACTTTTTTCTTCTTCTTCTACTTTCTACTTCTTACCCACCCTCGACCAATCTTCGTGCGCTTCACTCCCCTTGTGCCTTTTTTTCTTTCCCTTCTTGGCGTCGTCTATTTGATTTTACATGCGTGGCTGTGTCCTCGCCTTCTTCTCGCAATTAATTACAAATAATTACAAATCGAAATGTTTACCAACAACCTTATCAATCAGCCTGACAACTATCGCATTCATCTGTCATGCCCCAGAAATTGATTTATGCAATCGGCATATTGAATGTGCAGAAATGCTGAAATTTTGTTATTTGACATGTTTATATGCTTTTGTTTGACTTTTTAAGGTTTCTCTAAATGTTGTCACATAAAATTTATAAAACGCTATTTTCGAAGATTTTTTAAAATCTGCTGTGAAGGGAGTCAGAGGGTCAATGACTTTCAGACTATACGTGCTTTGTGTCGTGTTTATGGATTGGTCTCAGGTCTCCGGACTGGACTCACATCAATTTATGAACCCTCGTTCTCCGGTCTTGACGATCAGGAGAAAACACGGGTTTTATCGTTATTTATTACATTAGGTTTGAGTGGTAAAGCACGTGCAAGATGCTCGTAACACTGGCTCTGAGACCATGGTTCTCGTCCCCCGCACGCTCAAGACAACAAAGTAGTGCATCTCTCACATCAGACTCTCGGACACAGACAATTGAAGAGCGAAGAACAAATTGGCAATTTAGCTAATGGGTGTTGAATGGAGGTTCTTTCCTAATGACGCAGCGGTTGAAAGTTTTAAAAAATAGTTTGACCGTTATTTTTTTCTGTCATGAATGAAATGCAGAGACCATGGCGACAGTGCATCACAGTAATCCTGTCCTCCGTGGATCGAATTTCTCAGTTTCTCTATATTTCACAAGTTGCTGTCGTCTGCGATGTCTCGAGCGAACCTGAGCACGTTCAGCTGTTTCTCTTGGTCCATGTCGCATCTCCTGTTACAACAGTGCCATCTGCTATCATTTGCATGCATCTCTCCTCATCCTCGGCTGGCTAGAGCTTTATTTCAGGGAAATAATTTAGTTACTGCGTGTGTGTGTGAGAGAGAGAAGGGAGGAAAGTATATCTGTATAAGTGTCTCTTATTTTCCATACTCTCCAATCTTCTGGGGTTTTTTTACCAGTGGCAAGATTGGTGTTCCTCTGCTTTAAAAAAAAAAAAAAAAAGATGCCGATTGAAAAATCCCGTTCTCTACATCCCATTACTCGCCTACACGTCTGTCGTTGCAAGAAACTCATCCATTTTCCCTCTTTTTTGAGCTGACGACACGACATCAGGATTGTACAGGGATACGTTTAATCTGCAAAGGCTTTAGCCAGCGCGAGAGCTACGAACTTCTGTGTACAACTGTGACGTCACGATTTTGACGACTGTGTCTCTGCGCGGATTTATTTGTATTTGCCCATCCTGAGATCGGAATGGGGAGTTCACCAAAAGTTTGAGTTTTTGCTCACATTGTGGATCACTTGGGTAAGGATAAGCTCTGTACATGCTTTCTGCAATCACTCGCCATTTTGTTTATCTGCGATGATCTGCTTTAATTTTGTTGCCCTTTGCTTGACCCGAGCATCTTGCGGGCATCCGTGTTACTCTGATATCCTCGCCTGCGGCCTTTTATTTTATCTGAAGCTTTCAACTTTTCCACTGACTTCTCAAAACCCCATAACCGTTTATTCGTGTAAGTGAGATGAACATCAATGAAGTTATCATCAGTCTTTTGCTTGAACATTTAAATGCAGTTTGATCTATTGTGTCTGGTAACCATGGTGATACGTGCAATAATTAGACAATCTGATTTTCGGACAAGACTCTCCTGGGTGTTTAGTAATGCATTAGGTTCGGTCACAGATGGAATATTAAATTTACTATTAGGTGTGAACTGTAACTGTAACTTGGTCTGTGACGAGGTGACACCCAAACAACAACTCTAGATTTTCCTAAATTTTGTTTCTTTACTTCGCGAACCACAGGGTGTGTATCCTTAAACTGTGTTTTGCTTACTAGCTTCTATGATTAGGTGCGCGGGCAAGAATGGAAGGGAGGTTTGATTTTTTTTGTTGTGTGTTTTGCTTTTATGCTGATAGGTTTGGTCTGTTTGTATGTTATGTGCTTTTGTATTGATATTTTTCTGTATATTTCTTTGTTTGGACTGTATTCAGCGCATTGACTGGGAAACTGCGATAAAGGTGCACTGCTATACCCAGCTGGTCACCTGACTAATGACATCTTCTCTTTGTCCAGAGTATTCTCCTTTTTCACAACTAACCTATTAACATTTAAAGGCCGGAGTCCAAACATCCCCATCCCACTCCAGCCCTCCGGCATGACTGTCCTCGTAACCTGTTAACGGAACACCGTCTACTCACTTAGCACTACTCACTACTCACTTAGCACCTGCCTTTGATCTGCCGCTGCAGCCGCCAGCACCGCCTGCTGCACACGACGGTCGTTGGTCTGAACTCGCGAGATGATTCGATGCACCTTTGACCCCGCTCTACGTCAGGGCTTTCCATCAGGAAATAAACTGTAAAAAAAAAAAAAAATAAAATATCACCAGCAACAATTATCTTTACCATTACATCTGGAATGTAGTTTTTCTGCCGAGTTTATTTCAAAGCCTTTTTTTACATAATGTAGAAGATTCTTTCGTATATTCCTTGCTTAAAGTATCCACAGAGAGAGAAAGGAAATCAAAGCCATAGCGTGGATCAGTCTGATAAGTATATTCGTTCAGCGTTTACATTAACATTACTTAGTGTAATGACGGATGTGTGTCATGATTGAAGGTGTCACGTGATATTTTCGTTATTGGTGTCTGAAGGCAGGTGTCTTGTGAATGCAGATATTACTATTAATCGGATTTTTCTGCAACAGGATCTTACACCTTACAAAACAGTCACTTGAAAATAGAATTTGAGGTCTGGTGATCCTTGGTGGAAAAAAATTTGCTCTGTGCTGCGTCCTGGCTTTGACCTTTGTTCTTTTATTCATCTTTTGTTCAAAAAAAAGAGTTTTAACGTTTTCCGAGACAGCTGTAACACCCATTCCGGTTGGGAAAAAAATGGACTGGCTTGCAGGAGTGGCTTTCACTTGTCTAACAACTGGCAACGAGCATTTAGTGAGTTTTTTTTTTCTCTCACACAAACACACACACGAGCGCGCTCGCACACACACACAAACACATCATTTTCAGGGAGAGGGAGATGGATAGAGGGTGATGGAGGGAAAGCTGCCAGACCAACACTTACCATACAGCTATTTTATCAAATCTTCTGGAAGTGCCTCCTTAACTGGTGGGCGCTTACGTCTGTCTTACGATTCTTCCTCCTCCTTGTATTCCACCTTGTATTCCACCCCATCCTCATCGCTGCTGGCGCTGAATGTATTTCAATGAAGATTACTGTGTAGAAATAAAAAGGAACCCCCAAAACTCTAGTCATACAAACATTGTAGCCAAGGAGAGCCTGTACTCTACCTGTCTGTGTGCACGTGTGCGGTGCGTGAGTGAGTTTTACCTAGTCGCGAGGTCAAAGAAGTTTTCTCTCTGCTCAAGCGTATTACAGGAAATGAATGTCCAGGTGTGTTAATAACATCAGGACAGGTGGGCACGCCTGTTTACACAGGGACTGGCAGTCCTTCCGGACTGTTCTCGCGTCGAGAGGCCGTCTAATCTCTGGCGGTTGCGAGAAAAATTAATAGTACCTTCCAGTTGGGTGGCGCACCCTCTTGGTAGAGCAGGTACACCGCCTCGTGCCCTTTGAAGTTCTGTGTCTGTACACTTGCCTTGTATGGGGTGTGAAGGGTAAATATTTATTATTATTAGTTGTAGAAATGTTGACTACGAGTTAGGTCTGTAATGCATGGTGTGGTGTGTACACGGTACTTTGCAATAAATTTGTCCCTAAGTAAGTATGTTTCGAATGGGACATACACACATTCGTATATTCATACATGTGAATCGTTTTAATTTGCTAACCTTTCTCGGTTTTGTTTTGATTTTTTTTTTTTTTTTTTGGTTGCTATTTCTCTCCCAGACGCACTTTCTCACTCACAAACCAAACGTAGGCTTGCATGCGCGCTTCGCACACAATTCATGTTTAATTTGTAATTTACTTAAAATTTTGTTTGTTTTTTTATTTTGTTTTGGGATTTGTTTGTTGGGGTCTTTTGTGTTTTGCTTTTTGTGTTTTTTCTTCTTTTTTTTTTTGGGGGGGGGGGGTAGTTTGTTTGTTGGGTGAGGTTTGTTTCTGTTTTTGTATTTTTTTTTTGTTTTTTGTTTTTGCTTTTCTTGGCCGGGCTGTGTCCTACATAAACCGTCAGAAGGTAGAGAGCGTTTGTCTTGCCAACGTTTTATTTTTTGACATGTCTAACGGCGAGGGAGGCCGACAAGCGGTATCTCGCAGTAGCAGCACGCAGGTGACTGTGCCAGTCACAGGTAGCTAGACCCACACATCATTTTGAGCAAAGAATTTGTTGTCTCTTTATTTTTTTTTGTTGCTGCCCTTGTTTTTTTTTTTTTTTTTTTTTTCTTCTCGTTCGTGTTTATAATCAGTGGAATGAATGCTGTTTTTCATCTGACCGACTTTATCACATGAAGCAGGGACGGGAAGAGTGGGGCTTAACGGTAAACAAATTTTTCACGCGATCGGTTGTTTTAGTCGGCTGTTACATAACCGGTGTGTTGTTACAGCAGATTTATTTATTTGAGAATTGCCTGCACGGACCTCAGATGATTTGGCGATGGGCGCCTTGTCCACACGGATGATTTACTTGCGATGTTCTGTTGAGGAAGATACAGTTTGTGCAACATCGCGACAACCTTCCAGATCAAACCCTCAGCCTCCTGTTTATAGTTTACTTCCAGGCAGACGATGGCTTTTGCCATCAGTCATTCCTGCCATGCAGAATTATCATGGCTTCAAAAAGACCGCCAATGATGAGTTTCTGCTGAGGTTTGCAGCAGATTGTGGAGGAGGGCAAAGCCTTCTCGTTTCTTTTTTTTTTTTTCTTTGGCGCAAACAGCCAACATTTTGGTCTTGGATTTCTTTAAAAAACTGGAAACCTTTCAGAATACAAAGTCAACGCTCAAGGCGCGCTCCGACATTGCGATAAAGGATAAAAAGAGCAGCGATGACGAATGTGCAGCAAAGGCTGAGCGAAGGAGAGATAATATGTCGAGCAGTTTTTGCCTATGTGCACACGACTTGGTGAGGCTAACCCTTAGCTATCAAGCTAACCTGCCTATAGAATACAAACCTTTATCTAACCTTTATCATTTAAACATCCAGTTAGCGCCTGATGACGTGGCAGATACGTGAGGGCTGCTGAGGACGCTGGGTGACTTTAAGGTCAAGGCTGGTGACGAGACCAAGTTCGCTCTGTCTTCCTGTTTGATGACAGGACCAGCCAGCCAAGAATCCTCAGATCCACCAGCCCTGGCGCCTTATCTCTAAAGGCACACGCATCCCAGGTCTGCTTGCGCATCACACATGCACCTTGTGACACACACACGGAAACGCCCAGTAAACCGTCTGCCTGCGAGCTTTTGCCCTTAATAATAAGAAAAAAGGAAGAAAAAGAAGAAATGTAAGAGTGTGTTTTTCCGTGTGAGATGACTTTAATGCATTGAATGAACTGATGTTCTCTCTGCAAATGAAAGCAAAAGCCGATTCGTTGCCCTCGGGAGCAAACTAAACAAAACAAAATGCAGCAATCTGACGAATGATCTGTGCAAAGTTTTCTACCTTCCTCTGTGGTACATCTTGGCACCGGTTCTTGGCATCTCCTCCTGGCACTTGGGCAACGGCGTTAGCACACGCGTCTTAATCAGGATGAAGCAGTGTGCTAACGACTTTGGAACTTTTGCCTCCACAACAGATAATCTCGGGCCTCTGGCTCCTAGGTTATGGTTGTTCTTCTCTCTTCTGCCATTTCACTAGCTTCTTGCCTGTCATTTTTTTGTATTTATGCATCACTTCATCGCTTCTCACTATCACTAAGATCACGTGACACATATGATTGTCTTCTACCGCTTTGCTTTCCTTGTTTCTTCCCCCACCCACTCACCCTGATTACAATCTTCTTTATCAGTTTTCTAAACACCAGAATTGAATGTACATGATCGTATGGCTACATGATAGCACGAGACAAGAGTTTACAAATGCAAGTGCTCTACATTCGAGATTCTACTGACACTAAGGCCGGTATCACACTTAGTTAAGGGAAATAGTTGACTACTGATGTGACCACCAACAACGGGTTGATGTCTTTTTAAAAATTATTTCGAAACGAGACGAGCTGAGGAGACGATATGGTAAAAGCATTTCGTCTGAACTATAAAAATCCATGTTCCTTTCCAGACGATCATCAGAACACTTTTACCAATTGTTTTATATATAACATATATATATATATTGGTATATCAGTAACAAATGGCTTGGAGTCGTTGCTGTGTCCCTCGACTTCGTGTTTCATTCGTCACGTCAGCTGCATGGACTGCAAAGAAAAATGATGGAAGGAAAGAAAGAGGGGAAAGCTGGCAGACAAATACACAATGGTTGTCAGTAGTAAAGGTCAAGAGTTGCCGATTTTGGCATGCCTGGACAGCCGGAAGAGTTTAGTTTTAGCAGGAACCATTCCTGAAAGCTGACACTAGAAGAAGTAAATCCTATAAATTTCTTGTACAGCAGATCTTATTAAGATTACGATCTTTTTAGCAAACTGTTTTCAAACACCGGGACCAGACAAAATTCCAGACTTCAACTAGAAGACAACATTATTTGTGTTTTGATATTATTTGCAATGTAGCTGACGCATCTGGTGTTAAAGGATGTGATACCGTGCTGCGTGTTCGTCTTGAACCGTTGGAAATGACTTTTGCATATTGGCTTAATTATAACCAACACAATCCTATTAATAACTCAAAACAACAGCTTCTTTCTGAATATTCTTGAAATAAAAAAGTTGTTTAAATGTCCTTTACATATTTATATTTTCTCCATCGTGTTTAAGTGCATTATAACCTGTCAAAGTTACAAGTCTTGTAAGCTTAAGTGGTTTTTCTTGATGGGCAGACGTGCTTCTTCCTTTCCTCAGAATTCTAACCCTTCCTCTTTAAAACATCTATCCATCTCTTCTTTTCTTGTTTTTTTAATTTTCTCTCTTTTACGTGCGCACTCACACACACACAGAGCAGCGAGAACTTGCAGTTTGGCCGTTGCTACAGGTATCGCGGTTGTTTCACTTGGACGTGAACAGTCTTTTGTAACCTAGCAACAGTGCAGACGTGAGCGCCCTACAGAAGGCACCAGTGCATAAGTTTGTTGCCTGCACTTCAGACAATGACTGTTGTAAATTTCTTCCCGGTTATTAGAAAGGAACTATTTTGGTGGAGAGGCATGATGAACGTTTTCGTTTATTCGAAAGACGATAACCGACTTAGCAGTCTCCAAACAGAGAAACAACATTTGTTCTTGTCAATAACGTTTGCACTTATCTCTTGTGTTATCAGTCCTGCATGTGCTAACTGCCAGAAGTGCACGACTTTAAACATTGCGTTTTTGCCCTGAAAATCATTGGTCCTTCTTAAAATGTTCACGTTTCTTTATATGAAAACCCAAACTGTTCACATTGCGAAGTTTTACAGAGGTTTGTCACAACTTTGCGATCGCTTTGGAGGTTGTGACCAATGCCAAGCCACTTGTGGGAGTTCTGACCTTTCTATGTCCGTTTGGAATTTGTCACAAAGGTTGAAAACACGGTGGAAAGGTTATTAGAAATGAACTGAATTCAGTTGTTTTATCTGATACCCGACAGTTTATTTTGAAGAACGCTTAAACTCTTACAAGTAGCAGACCCTGAAAATGTAATCCTGACATAATTTTTCTGAAAGAGAAAAATACCCTAGCAAAGTACTAGAAGTATTTTCTATTGAAGGTATCATTGCATTTAGAGTATATGCGTGCTTTTGAATTTAAAAAAAAACAAACCCAGAAAGTCCTCCCATTCACGACAACGGCTTTACGACTCTAGATTTTAAGTTTTAAAAATTTGCTTTACAATTTTTGTATCAAAATAATGATATCACACAGGGGGGAAAGGGGATTGAATTACACGCATTCATGAACGAATAAAACTAACATTGATATGATGCAGTGTTGATGCGCCTGCATGCTATTAGCACCCATTAAAATCTGATATTTATATGGCTGGCAGGCTCTTGTGTCCTCGAGATTAATTTAATATCGATATTATGTGCGTGCATCTGTTTGCTTGTTTGTCCGGCATTTCGCCACAAAGTCAGGTTCAGTCTTTGTTGGAGGGAAATCAAGAATTCCATTGGAAAAAACAGCACAAGACTTGGGCATGCATGAAGGAGGGGCTTGTGAGGGTCGGATTGCAGGCCTATCAGCGAATATGAGTTTGGAGGGAAGTGTGAGAGAGAGAGAATAAAGAGTAAGGGGAGGTGGATGGCGGGAACAAAAATTTCGAGTCGGTCGAAGCGAGAAGTCGTTTATCGACCGACAGGGGCGTTGTGGGGTAAACGGACAGTTTGTGCTAGCTTCTGATCTTTGACCTTTTTCTCCACACCAGCAAAGATTAAATTAGTGCCAAGATATTTGTCGAGTTCATTCATCCTGGGGCGGTAAGTACGATTCGGAGGTAAACCTACCTCGGTGGTAGCTAATGAATGAAGTAAACCAGGGTAGTCTCCGTGTCGCTAACAATCTGCTGTGCCACCAATAAAGTTAGGAAAAAGGAAGCATGATGAGTTTTGGCCCGTGTGTTAGTGTGAGGTCACGAGAAACTGTGTAATTTTATGCAAGAAAATAATTAAAACATTTAGTGTGTGTATGGGTTAAGTGGGTAAAAGATTTCACCTTAACGTCTCGGTCTCGGGTAGGACATCCGCTGTGCCACACAAACTCTTAAGCTAGTACTCTTACCACTTGGGTATCTACTTCCCTGAGTAGGTACACATGAAGACGTGCACATATGTGTGGTGTGTATGACAGAGAGAGAATCAACTAATTCTTCCCGTCCATTTTTTCAGCCTTTTTTTTTTATATATTTTTTTTGCGAAATCAGTGTTTCTGTAATGCTTGCTGGTGGAACTCACAGCAGCAAGGTTTGGAGGAGGGCAGATGCAAGCTGAGCTCATTACCCATACTCTAAGATAATCGCAGGTAGCAAAATGAGGTTTTAAGGCGCCTAACAAGCTCCGAAACTTCACAGCCCGTCCGACCCTGTCAACATCAGTGATGCCTCCGCAGAACTTGGTTGCTAAGCAGCATCTCCTCGTCGTTACATAATTCCTCCTTGCGGTGGTCGTTAACTCCAGTCTTGCACATATCCTGTTGTAATGAGGGCTTTTGCCATGGCCTGCATGGTTTTCAGATCAGGGCCAGGCAATTTTCGGGGCCCTCCTGATGATGTTTATGATCTTCTTCTTCTGCTTCGTTCGTCTTCTTCTTAAACTTTTTTTTTTGTCTTTTCTTTTTGTCTTCTGTTTTTGTGTTGAATAATTATAGCTTACTTTGGTAGTGAGGGCAATACTTCAATGATCACGGTTGTGCCATTTTCGATCTCATATATTCTTATCACCATTTTATTCAATAACGAAGCTGTGTAAGGCATCTGTTTCTGCTGTTTTCAGTAAAAGCTCATGGCCTTAGGTTGTTGTTGATGTTTTTGTTTTTGTTATCACATGTTTCACTGTATAGCTCCATCCAGTACTCCACTTTCGGTTCTGTTATATTTGGCTGCACGCCAATAAACACGAAGACTTTTTATCTGAATCAGAACAATCTTAGTTTTGTTCTCAAGTTAATTTGAATATAAATGCACTAAAAGTTCAACCGCCTCAAACTCAATATGTATTCAGTGTCTCAAATGCTTGGATAAGTATTTATGTTTAGTGGCTCTCATTTGAACGTTCAGACAGGGTCGTGATAGATTAAGATTAGAAGTCGCCCACAGGGTTCAGGTCACACAGGTTATCAACCTCGGTACTTGAAAATATTATTACATCAAAGTTATATCCACAGTCATCGTTACATGGAAAAAGAACATGCTAGTGTAACCGGGCTCCCACCCCGACCCCGTGATACTAGCGCCCAGCAGACTCTTGAGTCAGAAAGAGAAAAAAAAGCGAACATCATTTGTTGCAGAGTGTCTGAGAATGGTTGGGCTGAGAAAAAGCCAAGAACTGTTGCATTCCGTTTTGGCGCTGACACAGCCAGACAAATGAAAATGTCACACTTGCTTAACGACTTAAGTGGATCGTAATTCCAGCTCAAGTCACTCGGGGCGCACTTGTTCACTAAACGTTCAAGAAATAATGTTTATCATGCTGATAAAGAAACTAACACACAGCGACTTTTAAACTAAATACCTTGAATATTATGGCAGGCCATTTATTAGAATATAGTGCAAGACACAATGTAGACTTTGTTGCTTCTCTGTCATCATCTGTAAAGCTCAGGGAAACACTGAAAGCTCACAGGTAGAGGTGTGTGTGTGCGCGCGCGTGTGCTCGTGTGCTATCTCAGTACTAATACAACATGATATTTTTATAATCTGAGTAACCCACTTCTGCTCTCGACACACGAGACAACTTGCCTGGAACGAGGTCAGAGCCTAGGGGTCAGGACCGTTAACCGATAAGACTAATTAGCAGAGGACGCCAGCTGTCCAGGACATACGAGTATCGGGTAGACTAGAGACTCCAGCCATCGAGGGTTGTATAGGCGATGTTTGTACTACAGGAGGTGCAGGCAAGAGCTGGCTATGTAGAAGGAAGGACGTCAGCTTAGTCCGCATGTAAACAAAGTATTTACACTGTTGGGTGAGCTTGGGTTTGCCGGACACAAAGAAGCCAAGTGAAAAAAAAGGTCAGCTCACAAACTTCACATAATTATACACATTTTTACAGTGTTTTCAGGCTTACATCTGTGCACGCATTCCTGCCTATGTGCAAGCATGCAAACAAATAAGGGCAGCCATGTATGTAAAGCATGTCCTCCAGTGAGCCCATGCACCACTCTCCTTTCCCAGCACCGACCGATAAAGTATTTAATATCTACTCCTTAAGTGTTACGCCTTTCCACCTGACCACTCGTGCAGACGTCAATGATAAATTGCTGTCAATTTTAACATTAATGGTGCCAGGGGACTCGTAAATAATTTCCCCATATATTGTCTGCCCACGAACTGTCTGGCTTACAAAATTATTTTTTTTTTAAAGTCTGTCCACGTATATATATATTTTTTTATTTTTACATTCACCTGCTTTGGTAATATTTTTAAACAAGTTTTTTCATGTTTGCTTTTTAAGTGTTTTAGAAGATGAAAGAGATACAAGGATTAAATATGGAACAGACGCTTCACGAAGTTTGTAAAATAGTAGAATTCACGTGACCATTATTCGCAAGTAGCTCCATGAATATCTCATTCCGCTCGAGGTGTAGCGAGTTATTGAGAGGTGCCAATCACCAGACAGAAGTGCGTGGTCAACCAGCAGTGTTTTATGCAGGAGTTACACTGGATGAATTAAGACATATAGTAATGAAAATTATGGGAAGGAGTCACAGATGTGTCAGAAAGCATTGTAAGGTACGAGGTAGGACAGTCAATGGTGGCGTGTTTGGTGTGCATGTCTGTCACGTGAGTGCCGTGGATGAAGATGGGAGCACATTGTAGGATACTGATGTGAATAAAAAGCATTTTCAGTCCCCCAGACTAGTTTTGTAAAGCTCGTATGAGAGGAGCCAGTTGGAGGAGGAAGGGTGGTCAGGTTTGTGTGGGAGGAGGGAGGAAGGATGGGGCAGCAGATCCAGACTGCCTTTCAGACCTGTGGACAGTTATTAAAAGTTAAAAATGCGACTATAAGGACATTCAGATAAATGGATGTTTGATGGTCGCAAAAATATCGTACGTGCACATTATACTTTTTCGAAACACACATCTCTTATCTAATAATGTCTCTCTTTCTCACACACACACACACACACAATAAACAAACAATCAAATAGAAGGAATCGGATGAGAAGTGGGCAGACATCTTAGATTTATGTAAAACACATGCGTATGTGTGTGTGTTTCGGCACATTATCAGCATCCGAAGAGTCTCATGCACCGACAATGGGTCGTTTTCACTCACGTGATACACACGTTAGCAACGAGGCGCTGTCCGCCATCTTCCTTCCCTAACGCTTCGCGTTTCTTCAGCGGCTCTATATCGGCTTGTGTCACGACACCGCTAGCGTCTCTCGAGCACACCAGCGGAGTCGGACAATTGCGTGCTCTTTCACTCAAATAAACAAAACGATTTTGCCTATACGAGTCTGCCTATGTTTTATTAATAAAATAAATAAATAAATAAAACCCTATGAAAACACAATCACTATAACAATGGCTCTTCCTTTCGTCAAACACATTTACCAAGTCCACCAAACTCCTTGCACACTAATTAAAACTCACTGTCTTGGCATGTCTCCTCTAACACAATCACACAAATCCTGTATCTATTACTATTCAAACTCACTCTCTTGGCAATGGGTTCTTCTAACACAATACATATCTCCACTGAATCTTCTACACATTATGAAGCCACTGTCTTGGCAATGCTCTTCTAGCACAATCACAAAAAATCACGGAATCTACTATTAAAACTCACTGTCTGGCAATCACACTTCGACTAACAAAACCTCCAAACTAAATGTACTCGATCAACCTCCAAACTAAAATGTACTTAGTGAGACACACTGTCTAGCAAATGGCTCTCTACTCTTAAACAAGCGTCCACCTCTCTCCGAATCCTTTTCTCTTCTCCCTATTAAAACACACTGTCCGGCAGTGGCTTCTCCTTCAATAAGAAACACAATCCTCCTCCCCTTCATTAAGTGTCCAGTTTCACCTCCTCTCACTCATTGCTTGCTACCCCAATCTCCAGTCACACCTTTTCTTTCTTTCTTCTTAACATCAAACAAGAACTTTTGCACATTCAAATGCATATTTATTAATTCTTTCAGAAAATTTTTGTGTCTGCTGACGGACATAACTTAAAAAAATCATTACAGGTGTAAGAAGGAAACATATCAAAATCCCAATCTAAATAACATCACTGATATGGATTACTAAGAAGAACTATTGTTAGGTAATCTAAAAATCCACAAAGAAGCTCTGGCATCAATATTGCTCTGAATTAGCTTCTGAGGAAGCAAACGGCATTTGCATTCAAATGACAATAACATTTGATTCAATTATACATGTTTGAGTATCCTGTTAATAAGCAAAAATTATTAACAATATTCTGTCAACAGCAAATATTTTGATCAACATCATACAAAGCATGACATCTCCAGCAAAGAACAAATTCTATATTGTTCACAGTTTCACATCAATTTACCAAGTAACTTATCTGATCAGTTGGATTCGTCATGCTATTATAAATAAAGTGCGAAGAAAAAGAACTACAGTAAGTAATTGTGCATTTTATATCTGAGAATAACTTCTATGTAATGTAAACATATACAGATTGCAAGCATGCATTCTGAAAATAAATGCTGATTTCAAACTAAAAAATTGCACTATAGCACTCATAGGCACTATGGATTTATGTAAATTTACAATGCAGCAACAAAGCCGAACTATTTTGTCTATGACTGGATTATCATCACCAGGCTTTGTTGCCATCAGGTCAATAGCACTTTAGACTGCAAAATTCCAAACTTTCTGCGAACAAAGCCTATAACTCTCTCATCATGAATTCGTACAGAGGCTATTTTTCTCGAATTTTCAACTTGTAGTGGTGAAGTTGCTTTTTCCCATGGGTAAAATCTGAATTATTAATTTAGCTTGATAAAAAAGAACTTCATCTTCAATGTTGAAACCTCTGTCGGCCATAATTACATCTCCTGGTAACAAGTTGGACAACAAAGAAGTATTTTCAATGATGTGTTTGTCTGAAGCCCTGCCACCAAATGCATCTGAAATGTAGCTGATTGAACCTTGTGGTGCAATCCCAATCAGATATTTGGCAGAATGATATTTTTTTAATAGTTGGAATAAACTTGGATCTGATTGGTTTTGGCCCGAGGGTTTCTGTGCTTCAAGTTCAAACACAGTCAACAATAACAGCAACTTTATCTTTAAAGTTTTCTCTAAAGCACATAGGCATAGACAGTTCAGAGCTTCTCTTGAAGGCCAGTGCAACAAAAAAAGACAACCGTGCTACAAGTACATCAAGAGTTCTATGAAAACTCCTTTGCGCAGTTGACACGGATACTTTCAGCTGATACCCTATATCCTGGAATTGGTAGTTCAGTCTGATCTTAATTAAACACAGCAAAAACTCTTGCTCTTTGACAGTGACTGTGTTTGATTAGAATGTATGGCTCTACCGTTCTGAAAATAAGGTCCATTACTGCCAATGAAGGAAGTCCGTGTAGAATGGAACTTTAGCTTCATCTTCAACATACACCTGTCTTTCATAAATAGAATCATGTTGTCTGTTTTTAACTGAATCAAGAAGTCTGGTCTCAGAGTCCTGCAATGATTGCATCTATATTTAGTCCAGTCAAATCTGTTTGAGTGTTCTGATCATTTGAACATGAATCTTCTATGCCACCATGTAAACTTTCTTCGCAAGCACTTGAGCAACCAAAATCTGTTTGAGTGTTCTGATCATTTGAACATGAATCTTCTATGTCACCATGTAACTTTCTTCGCAAGCACTTGAGCAACCAAATCTGTTGAGTGTTCTGATCATTTGAACATTGATCTTCTATGTCACCATGTAAACTTTCTTCGCAAGCACTTGAGCAACCAAAATCACTTTCACATAATTTTTCTTCCTGGCTTGCCTCACTGCTGATTGATTTTCGCTTCTTGCTTGCAGTATTTAGAGTAGGGACGGATGCATTACTTCTTTTGCGAGACACAAGCCTCAAATACCTGTTTTTCGAAGTCTCAGCTTCTGAGCAAGTACTTAATCGCTCATGTCCCAAGTGTAGAGTGGGAAGCCACGAAGGGCTATTCCGGAAATTCACATATGCTGGCTTTCCTAGACACAAGAATAAAACAACCCATGAATTACATCTTTGTGATATTAACTACCAAAAAATAATAATAATCAGCACTGAAACAAAATAAACCAAGTACACGTCTAAAAAGAAAAATAATGGAGTAGAAATAACATTTTTTAGCCTCTCTCTCTATAGCTATAGTTTATTAGTCGTGGTCATGCATAATGAAAGTCTTGTTTTGATGTTCACTCAAATCACGTGAACTGTCACCAACCTACAATGAAGAAAATATTTATCACAATGTGTACAACATGCAGAACAATGTTAAATACTTTAGCAATTTGGAAAGCGTCTGGTTTCTTACCGCCAACAAAGTGTTTCGAACAGATAACTATTTTGTTCCACTTCTCTTCTGTTGTAATATCCTCTCGGTAAAGCAGACGACGTCGTTCTTCTGTAAGTTTTCTTGTTTCGTCGCCTTGGTTCAAATAATTTTGGGTATCTTATGAAAAGATACATCTAGAGGAACATTTCGTTTACTGCAGGGCTTGTTTCCGCATCCTTTTGTGCCGCAGACGACCATGATAACCGATCAGTTGCCAGCAAACTTCCGTAACCACTGCTTTAAGAGGGGAGGAAAAATGGCCGCTGAAGCAGCTCGCAAAAACTGATGACGTCACGTGAAAACCACCCATTGATTTTTAAAAAAACGGATTAAGGAAAATCCCGTTTGATTTCCTTTCACTTCGCAGCATTTTGCTTGTCATTTTGTTGGATGAAAAGATTTCTGAGTCTTTAAATCTTGTGTTACATGTGATCCTTTCGGGTGATTTACTTTATAAATACTAAAGACATACAAAAGTTCCGCTAGAGATCAACAAGTGAAAGAACGCACGATGAATTTCAAGGGACGCGACTGGAGAAAGGCATGCGAAGAAGTAAGCAGAATTTGTGGTATTTATCTCCCTTTTCGCATACGCGCTCTTTCTTGGGTTTGCATACACTGCGCTCCTACCTCAAAGCTTGCAGCCCCCTGTAACCCCAGAGCTTTCCTCACCTCTGTGCCCCAGAGCTTGCCTCCCTCCTGTGCCCTAGAGACTGCATCTCCACTGTGCCTCTAAGAAAACTCGACTTCATTTTACGATATATACTGAATATACTGCACTCTAAGACAATATTACACATTAACAAGGCCTTGCTTTGTTATTGTATTGTCAACTGTAGTGGTGGATGCCCTGTTGACATCGCTTTCTTTTCTGTTTCTTTCATCATCATCATCATCATCATTAAGATGACCAGACGTTTCGGGAGCGAAAGCGGGACACGTGCCGATGATGGTACGTGTCGTCATCGACAAAGAACGCCGAAAAAGGAGTATATGATTCGTCTTTCTTGCTTCGTTCATAATCTGTGGCTGCTCACCACTTTTCTCAGCAAGCCAGTTTACAGTTTTGTAGTTGTGCCACAGCATAAGTGAGAAAGCCTGTTGAAAAAGACTTTGTATGTAGAAATACTAGAAGGGAATCAAAGTATTTTTCTCATTTTTCCCTTTCCTAATGCAAATGCCAGATTATAGAAAAACTGCTAAAAATAGCCTTGTGATGGAATGAGGGGAAAAAAAACAACTCATCTTGTGAAATGGATTTGGGTGAAAGGATTCCTCAAACTCTGAACACACAAAGCCGGAGCTAATGGCAACAGTCCAGCAGCTCACTTTAGGCCACAGTATGCTTGTACATTAATAACTGCATCGTCTGCATGCATACCCATACTTGGGCAACCTGGACACTAATCAGGGTTTTTAAGTGTAATTTCAAGTCGAAAGGATAAGACTGAGAAAACATTTTAAAATAAGTGGATTTAAATATACATTTTCCTTAACGGTAAGCTGAATGTGCTTTACAAAATTAATTTTTTAATTACTTTAATTATCCACGGACGTACATTTAGTTCATGGTTTATCTGCAATCATTTGGAGTTTTTATTTGTTATTTTATTTATATATATATATTTTTTTTTTTAGAGTTAAGATTCTTTATTTATCAACAGGAAAAGAAAATAATATATACATGTAGTGGGAGTTACCAGTTTTCACCTTCACGTACTCCAGATTATTCTTATTTGAAAACAAAAACAAAACAAAAAATCTCTGAAATATTCCTATCACCTGGTTCATTAATTCATTCAATACAGACGAAAAGCAATGTGACTGAACCAGTAGTGGAGGCATGAACTACAATGTGTTTTAATATTTATATCTATTAACCTACAATAAAGACAACCATCATTGATAAAGAGCATTTTTAAACATTTAAGTGACGTAATTTGCAAGAAATATAGTTGGTTTTTTTTTTTTTTAATAAATTCAAATGAAAGATGGTAACTGTATGGAACAGAGCACTCCTGTCATGAAAATAGGCAGAAATTTAAAACAAATCCATGTCAAATTGAGCAACTGGCTATCATCTCTGACATGGCTCTTGACCAAATGACTCATTTACAGACTTCCCATAACTGTGCATTCACAGGACTATACCCACAATAGCAAATTGCTACTGATTTCCAGTACAGGCAGAAAGTGTTGCCTTTCTGGTGATTTAGTCATGTAAAAACTGGAGTGACAGTTGAGTTTTCTATATTCCTGTGTGCCACAGTATAAAATTGACTTTTAGTACATAACTTTTCTATTAATGTATTCTTCAAAACAGTGTACCGTCAACTAGAACAAAAACATGGTCATGATTGTCTATATGAAATTTTGCCATATCGGTGGCACACTGAGCTTTTAAATGGTTTCGAATATGGCTGAGTTGGAATTTAAAAAACTGTATTCATTTAGAATATATAGAGACTTGACCCCCCCTCCCACCACACACACACATTTATAAGTTGCAAAACAAAAATTCCTTGATACCTACATTTACCCCCTTTATTCTACACCTAGAAATAGAATTAAAAGAAATAAATCTCCTCAACTCCCTTGCACAGCCATTTCTGTGCTTGTGCAAAATGCAGTTTAGGACCAGCTCCTACAAGTTAATTCTAAAAGGCAACATAAATACAAGTTAATTTTTACAGAATTGTGCAATGATATCAAATAAATTACCTTGCTGTGGGAGATGCTACTTTCATCTGCAGATTTTCAGTTTTACCCTCTGCTAGATTAAATGTACCAACATTCCTGTTCCTGCACATAAACATTACACCTTCAATGTTGGTGCACACACATACCCACATGCAAGAACACAAAAAACACATCCCAGGTAACAGAGGAACTACATGCAAGTGAAGTGGTAAAAATTTCTTCTAACTTCTAACCCCTAACCCAGTCCCACCATTCTACTATAATCTTTTTTTTTTTTTTCGCCATCAATAATGCATCTTATAATATGGAACACAAAACATTACAAAAAAAATAAATAAATAATAAAATAATAATAATAAATTTCACAAGCAAAAAGTAACCTAGAAGCGTTGTAATTAAAAAAAAAGTACTGCAAAAGATTTGTTTAGGATTGAACAGTGGGCCTCTGTACAGCATTCTAAAAGAAAGGTGCACACACAAAAGAGCATAGACAGAGACTGAGAAACATGCAAAGGGAGTAAACTGTACTTAACTTCCCAGCAGCCCATAGACATAAGCACTCCTGTTTGAAGTATCAACTGACCAGTAGGAGAGATTAACTGTGTCACCAAGAAAGCAAAACATCATCACTGTCCTTTGTATTCTTCTAAAACATACTTCTTGGTTCTCTTGACACTCTGATATATTGTTTTCATCATACCTGAGTTTTGGGTTGCACTAGTACTACAATTACTGAAATGCATACAATCAACCCATTACCTGGAAAATAATTCAAATTGATGTGATCTGTGTTTAGCAACATCATAGCAAGGCTCCCTACACCTGCACCATTTTTTTTTTCAAGCATTCTGTTCACGCCCAAAGGAAACCCTTCTTTCACAAAGATTGATTAAATACAGATTATGCATATTTCTAATGTAGACATTCAAAAATTTTGACAGTACCCATACGTTTCATTCACAATTTGACCATTTCCCAAGTTCAGAAATTATCCACATAAAAAATATTCACACTAGAAAAACTCTGGAAATGATATATTAAATGACCCCTCTTAATTAACACCAAAAATAACTTAAACAAAATGTTAGTCACTGAAACTTTGACATGAAATCATTATGGCAGATTATAGAAAAACTGCTAAAATTGGCCTTGTGATGGAATGAAGAGAAAAAAACTACTCATCTTGTGAAATGGATTTGGGTGAAAGGATTCCTCAAACTCTGAACACACAAAGCCGGAGCTAATGGCAACAGTCCAGCAGCTCACTTTAGGCCACAGTATGCTTGTACTTTAATAACTGCATGCATACCCATACTTGGGCAACCTGGACACTAATCAGGGTTTTTAAGTGTAATTTCAAGTCGAAAGGATAAGACTGAGAAAACATTTTACAATAAGTGGATTTAAATATACATGTTCCTTAACGGTAAGCTGAATGTGCTTTACAAAATTAATTTTTTAATTACTTTAATTATCCACTGACGTATATTTAGTTCGTGGTTTATCTGCAATCATTTGGAGTTTTTATTTGTTATTTTATTTATATTTTATTTTCCAAGTAGACAAGGACCTTACAAAGATTTATATTTCCATAGCGCGAAAGATCGAGATGCATGATTCTGTGGCCTGAATAAAATCCACATCAACATATAATTGTTGATTTTATTACGTCCTAAGTTTTTCGTCACCATATTTTAATAATAATAATAATAATAATGATGATGATAATAATGATGATAATAAAACATTTATATGGCGTCTTTTGCCAGACTCGTAACGCTTTACGTACAAAAGATCTCTAATTTTCAGATCTGTTTTATAGTTACCATATTTTTGTTCAACCCTTCGCGTGATGAAAAAATGTGAATCATTAGACGCAGTTTCGCAGAAACCATCAACATAGTAACTGGTCGTCTGTACAGCGGCAGGTCGCTTAGCAATAATATTAAGTGGTTTTACTTGGTGTTGTCATAGACCACGACGTCATTGCTTTCCCTGGAGCCGAGGATGTGTAGCTCGTGCTGCAACTCACAACGACGTGAATCCCGTGAATCCTTTGTTTCGCAGTTTCGCTGATACCATCCCCATAGTAACCAGTCGTCTGTACAGCGGCAGGTCGCTTGGCAATGACGTGGCTTTACTTACTTGATGTCATAGACCACGACGTCATTGCTTTCCATGGAGCCATAGACGTCTAGATCGTGCTGTGACTCACATGGCAACCTCCAAAGATGTAAAATTACCGAAATATTCAATACGGCCAACAATTCTGGAAAATACATTTTCCGGTATGCACCAATTATACGAAGTTCAAGTTTTTATATTAAGCCAAGTTATTGTCATACAAACAGGCAATTAAAAAAAACCCCAGCCATCTACCTTGTAGTTCTGTTACTAGGACAACAGCGTTCCGCAGCAACGCTCACGCCAGTGTTGGGATGGATCTTTTGTATAAAAGGCCCCCGTTTAGCATGCTTGCTACCTTCATTTTGCTGATCGTCCACACCAAGCTGGGCAGATCCTGAGATCACCAAGACGACGACCATGTCAGCTCCAGGCAACTCTTCTAGACGGGGACGTCGGCTGACTGCTTCCCAGGTGGTAAAAGCCCTCAAAGAGATTTACCAGCAACGCGGCTATTCGACGCACGACCTCTATCGCCACTTGTGCCGCAGCGGTCGAGACTACTCTTATGGCTGCATCAATTCGGCTCTGCGGAGAGCCATCAAAGCCGGACGGGTAAAGGAAACCACGGAAGGCTTCTTCAGACATCGCCACATCAGCCAACGGGCCTCGCAAGCATCTACCTGTGCGGCGACGCAGGCCTCCGCGAGCAGAGACAGCCGTCCTTCTGGACCACGAGAGACCGGGTCTCAACGTGTCAACCCAGAATCCATCCTCCAGGTCAACAGGCGTTTGCCACGTACAAACAACAGCAGCCGACAGCGACGGCAGATCAAGGAGGAGCCCGCTGATGAGTCGTCAGCTGACAACGCCCCCCAGTGAGTCAAGGTCTGGTGCTGATGGCAGGTGAGCAGAGGGAAACACCGGTGGCTGGACGTGATGCCATTTCATGAAGTGATATTATTAATATATATACATTGACCTTTCCAAATTGACATTTTATCAACACTTTAGTTTTGAGCATAAAATTACCTGGAAATAAAATATATTAAAAATTCATAACCTGGAAGATTTTTGAGCTACAGAAGATGCTTGATCACTGGAGAGACACGAGGTCAAAAGCGTCTGGTCACATCATCATCATCATCTTCTTCTTCTTCTTCTTCTTTCTTCTTCTTTCTTCTTTCTTCTTTTTTTCTTCTTCTTCTTCTTCTTCTTTCTTCTTCTTCTTCTTTCTTGTTCTTTCTTCTTCTTCTTTCTTCTTCTTCTTCTTTCTTCTTCTTCTTTCTTGTTCTTCTTTCTTCTTCTTCTTCTTCTTTCTTTTTCTTCTTCTTCTTCTTCTTCTTTCTTCTTCTTCTTTCTTATTCTTCTTTTTTTCTGTTCTTTTTGCTATTCCGCCACCTGTTACAAGAAGATGAAAAATGCATTTTATCGGAAGCCTTTGTCGAATTCCAGATGCTCTCTGCTTTTTCAGCAATTGTCTTTATCCAGACCCAGCTAGATAAATAAATCTTGTATTGGTTTGGAAGGGTGGGGCATCATTGGGGAGGTCGACACCGTGAAATATGTGGCGTGTGGTATCTCGTAGGATTCCATCCCACCATTATCTCATTCATTTTGCATGTGCTTGCTGCTGTAAGACAATGCTCGAGTAGCGGTAGGTAACTCTCCACCACAAAGACAACGAATCAAAAACACAGTTATCTACCTTTATCAAGTTCTTTTGAGCGTGCAGAGGTCGATAGAGGGCTGGTTGAGGCTTCTGTGCGTATTTTGTTTTAGTCCTCAGATGTCTTTTGTTACATAAGTTAAGGGTTCAGAGAAATGAGGGAGAGAGGGAGGGCTCAGACACAACAGCTGTCTTTATCGTCGAGATCAATTCACTTCTGGCCATAGGAGGTTGTGCTCTAGACCAGCGATGAGGAAAAAGAAAAACAAATACCTTTGTCAAAAACAAAGACTTAATAAGCGCTTACACTAACCCATGCTCACGTTTCCTCCGTCTGTGAGGCAGACACGGAGGAAGAGGAGAACAGGTCAAGGCCGAGAGTCAGCTGATCAAACGAGAGAGAGAGAGCGGTGATGTCGAGTGTCATCGCCGTTCACCGGGGGATCGGGGGATCGGGGGAACGAGTCGTTCGATTCCTCGCCAGGCTGGCCTCCGACACAAAAAATGTCGTTTGACTGCACGCCCCGCTGCACGTGGTCACGTCGCGCGATTATATCTTTCGATTATTTTGCAACGAGGCGATAGCGGGACTTATTTATTTACACGCACCGCTGGAAATCAGACATCAAGAAACGCGTGCCGACAATTGTGGCAGAACTGTCAGTCCTGTAGCCGTCTGCTACAATGATGGGTCGACATGGGATAAGAACATGTATCCTATCCTCCACTGTGGATGGAATGTAAAAGAGAGAGATGCTACATAAGGAGGGAGTGGTAGTTGGATGAGATCAGAGGGTGAGACAGTTTCGAGACAGGAATGCAATTTTTGTCTCAAGAACTTGATATCGCTGACAACCTAGATTGGGTTTGTCGGTTATGTCTGCAATAAAACCCTGACTTTTTTTTTCTTTTCTGCTTTTCCGAACGACTGGCTGCAAGGTTGCAAGAGCGGATGTAGGAACTCTTTGTTGTAGTCTCTAAAAGTGAAGTGCATCTTGAACGATGTTCTTGCCTGTCCCTGACTCCGAACAATGTAGTTCCTTTTTGTTAAATGCCATTGTCTGGCTTTGTTTGTCGTGCCAGCTGCTAATAACAATAACACATTACAAAGAAATCCTAAGAGTATGAATCATAAGCTGAGCTAGACAGTTGAGAGTTATATATTTTGAATTGATGTAATAAAAGTGGAAAGAATAGCGTCATCGTGCTAAAAATAGTAACATCGTGGAGGAGTTCTTGCCTCCGTTCGAAAACATTTTGTAGACATGGGGAATTTTATAGCATACCTTAGTATATGGGAGAAAAAAATAAAGTATTACCCTAGTGATGTATGAGGCGGATGAAATTTACCTGTACTGGAATCAAAGTGTGTGTGGGTGCGAGCGCATTTATTATACAGAAAAAGATGATCAAGGGCCTGATACTTAGGTGTGAAGAAAGTGAAATCCTAGAAAGTGAAAAGCACTGTTGGATATACACTTGTGTTTCGAGAGAAAACTTTTCAGAAACAGCTATCCAAAATTTCTTTGTGGGCGGCGACATAAATGACGGTGCCGCCCTGTGAGTCGACAGAGGAGGACAACTTATTATGATACCGCTCACGAATGACGGATCCTACCTGACAGCAAACAGGTAGACGAGATGAGATATTTTAAAAAAAGAAGCTGTTAAACAAGTGAACGAATTTAGAGGTTCTACGTGCGGCGCGAGAGAAACAGAAGATGACTGTCTTATTTTTGTCATCTTCTGTAGAGGAGAGTTAGGATGGTTATGAAAGTTTACAGAGCTCCGCCACTCTGACAGTGTTGCTTACACAAGTATAAACAATCTGAGGGTTGTAACTTGTAAACATAAACTGGTAAGGTACGCACTTCAAGGCCGAATTTGACATGACAGAATGTAATATCATAGTGTCTGGGTGTGTGTGAGAGAGAGAGTGAGGAGGAGGAGGAGAAGTAGAGTTTAGACAATTAATATCATCGTGATGATTTTGCCCGCGTTTGACCCACGAAAAAAAAACTCGGAAATGAGAATTTAAAACATAACGAGCACGCCTACTCTTGTAGACAACAAACTCCGGTGCAGCAGCCTTCAGCTGAGTAAACACACACAAAAAATAAAAACTTGAAAACTTGTCCAGACTCGACATGTGTCAGGGCTCTCCTCCTTCTCTGTCCACCTCAAAACACTTATTATGACGTCAGCAGGTAGTTTTGTATTCAGAAAATGTCTGATTTTTTTGTGTTTGGAACATTTTATTCGTGTTCCTTCATGGCTTACTACTTTTCGTAGCTTGAAAATATCCTGGTTTTTTGTGTTGTTTTTATTTCTTTTCTTCAGATGCACTGAGATAGCGGGGATGGGTGTGGGGTGTGGTGGCAGAAAATTAATAATCTTAATGAGTTTTAAAATATGAAGGAGAGAAGGTGGAGTGAAGACATCCGGCCGAGAAGGTATCGTTAGGGTAAAGACATTTTTACTTTACAACGTCAGATGTACCCGACTGCATTTCTATTGGACACCAGGCTTTTCTTTGTCTGCAGCTTGACACACACACACATTTATAAGTTGCAAAACAAAAATTCCTTGATACCTGCATTTACCCCCTTTATTCTACACCTAGAAATGGAATTAAAAGAAATAAATCTCCTCAACTCCCTTGCACAGCCATTTCTGTGCTTGTGCAAAATGCAGTTTAGGACCAGCTCCTACAAGTTAATTCTAAAAGGCAACAAAAATACAAGTTAATTTTTACAGAATTGTGCAATGATATCAAATAAATTACCTTGCTGTGGGAGATGCTACATTCATCTGCAGATTTTCAGTTTTACCTTCTGCTATATTAAATGTACCAACATTCCTGTTCCTGCACATAAACATTACACCTTCAATGTTCGTACACACACTTATACACATACCCACATGCAAGAACACAAAAAACACATCCCAGGTAACAGAGGAACTACATGCAAGTGAAGTGGTAAAAATTTTCGACAAACAAGGTCTCTTTTCAAGGTATCTGTAAATAGTACATATCAGTTCCCAACTAAAAAATTCCTTAAATGCATCAGTTTTCCAGCTTCCCTATAAAATCACAGCAAATTTTTAGCTCCACTGTTGTTATGGTTACAACCCCTCCCCCTTCTAACCCCTAACCCAGTCCCACCATTGTACTATAATCTTTTTTTTTTTGGAAGCTTTTTTTTTGCCATCAGTAATGCATCTTATAATATGGAACACAAAACATTACCAAAAAAATAAAATAAATAAATAATAATAAAAAAAAAATTACACAAGCAAAAAGTAACCTAGAAGCGTTGTAATTTAAAAAAAGGAGTACTGCAAAAGATTTGTTTAGGATTGAACAGTGGGCCTCTGTACAGCATTCTAAAAGAAAGGTGCACACACAAAAGAGCATAGACAGAGACTGAGAAACATGCAAAGGGAGTAAACTGTACTAAACTTCCCAGCAGCCCATAGACATAAGCACTCCTGTTTGAAGTATCAACTGACCAGTAGGAGAGCTTAAATGTGTTACCAAGAAAGCAAAACATCATCACTGTTCTTTGTATTCTTTTAAAACATACTTCTTGGTTCTCTTGACACTCTGATATATTGTTTTCATCATACCTGAGTTTTGGGTTGCACTAGTACTACAATTACTGAAATGCATACAATCAACCCATTACCTGGAAAATAATTCAAATTGAGGTGATCTGTGTTTAGCAACAGCATAGCAAGGCTCCCTACACCTGCACCTTTTTTTTTTTTCAAGCATTCTGTTCACGTCCAAAGGAAACCCTTCTTTCACAAAGATTGATTCAATACAGATTATGCATATTTCTAATGTAGACATTAAAAAATTTTGACAGTACCCATATGTTTCATTCACAATTTGACCATTTCCCAAGTTCAGAAATTATCCACATAAAAAATATTCACACTAGAAAAACTCTGGAAATTATATATTAAATGACCCCTCTTAATTAACACCAAAAATAACTTAAACAAAATGTTAGTCACTGAAACTTTGACATGAAATCATTATGCCAGATTATAGAAAAACTGCTAAAAATAGCCTTGTGATGTAATGAGGGGAAAAAATAACTCATCTTGTGAAATGGATTTGGGTGAAAGTATTCCTCAAACTCTGAACACACAAAGCCGGAGCTAATGGCTACAGTCCAGCAGCTCACTTTAGGCCACAATATGCTTGTACTTTAATAACTGCATGCATACCCATACTTGGGCAACCTGGACACTAAATTTTTTTTAAAGTGTAATTTCAAGTCTAAAGGATAAGACTGAGAAAACATTTTAGAATAAGTGGATTTAAATATACATTTTCGTTAACGGTAAGCTGAATGTGCTTTAAAAATTAATTTTTTAATTACTTTAATTCTCCACGGACGTATATTTAGTTCGTGGTTTATCTGCAATCATTTGGAGTTTTTATTTGTTATTTTATTTATATTTTATTTTCCAGGTAGACATTTTTTTAAGGCTATTACAAAGATTCATATTTCTACAGCGCGAAAGATCGAGATGCATGATTCTGTGGCCTGAATAAAATCCCCATCAACATATAATTGTTGATTTTATTACGTCCTAAGTTTATTGTCACCATATTTTAAGAATAATAATAATGATGATAATAATGATGATGATAATAAAACATTTACATGGCGTCTTTTGCCAGACTCGTAACGCTTTACGTACAAAAGATCTCTAATTTTCAGATCTGTTTTATAGTTACCATATTTTTGTTCAACCATTCGCGTGATGAAAAAATGTGGAATCATTAGACGCAGTTTCGCAGAAACCATCAACATAGTAACTAGTCGTCTGTACAGCAGCAGGTCGCTTAGCAATAATAAGTGGCTTTACTTGCTGTTGCCATAGACCACGACGTCATTGCTTTCCCTGGAGCCGAGGATGTGTAGCTCGTGCTGCAGCTCACAACGCGTGAATCCCGTGATCCTTTGTTTCGCAGTTTCGCTGATACCATCACCATAGTAACTAGTCGTCTGTACAGCGGCAGGTCGCTTGGCAATGACGTGGCTTTACTTACTTGATGTTGTCATAGACCACGACGTCATTGCTTTCCATAGAGCCATGGATGTGTAGCTCATTCTGCAAGTCACATGGCAACCTCCAAAGCTGTAAAATTACCGAAATATTCAATACGGCCAACAATTCTGGAAAATACATTTTCCGGCATGCACCAATTATACGAAGTTCAAGTTTTTATATTAAGCCACGTTATTGCCATACAAACAGGCAATTAAAAAACAAACCCTGCCATCTACCTTGTAGTTCTGTTACTAGGACAACAGCGTTCCGCGGCAACGCTTACTCCAGTGTTGGGATGGATCTTTTGTATAAAAGGCCTGCGTTTATCACGCTTGCTACCTTCATTTTGCTGACCGTCCGCTGACTGCAAGAAGCTCGGCAGATCCTGCGACTCCGATCACCAAGTCAACGACGACCATGTCAGCTCGAGGCAGCTCTTCAGGACGGGGACAGAGGATGCCTCTTCGGCTGTCTGTTTCCCAGGTGGTAAAAGCCATCAAAGAGATTTATCAAGAACAGGGGTATTCCCTGTACGCCGTCCATCGCCACTTGTGCCGCGACGGTCGCAAGTACTCGTTTCAACAATGAATTCGGCGCTGCAGAGAGCCATTAAAGCCGGACAGGTGAAGGAAACCACGGAAGGCCTCTTCAGACTTCGCAACATCAGCCAACCGGCCTCACAGGCCTCTTCCTTTGCGGCGACGCAGGCCTCCGCGAGCAGGGACAGCAGAGACAACCGTCCTTCTGCTGCAAGCACGACGACCGGGGGCAACAGGTGTATCCAGGCGTTTGCCATCGATTCAAACGAACCCGTCTCGTCGCTACAACAACCGACAGCGACGGCATATAAAGGGAGGAGCCCGCCGCCAGCGACGAGTCGTCAGCTGAGGACGACTTCAACGCCCCGCAGTGAGTCGATGTCTGGTGCTGATGGCAGGGGAGCAGACATTGCACAACCGGTGGCTGGACGTGACGCAATTTGATAAGATATATTTTATATATTTTTAGTACCTGCATTTTATATATATTTATATTTTAGTAGCGCAACCTGAAGTTGTGAACATTTTATCATGAAAATTCTGCAGTCATCCAGTTTCTTGAAGAGACACCAGGACAATTTTTTTCAATGCTTTTCCTTTGCAAAATAACTTTTAAGGTTCAGAGCAGTGACATTTGCTTGAAATCCCAACTCTGAAGTGATATTATTAATATATTTTAGTACCTGGGTAGTGCAGCCTGAAGATTGACCATTGACCTTTCCAAATCAACTTTAGTTTTGAGCATAAAATTACCTGGAAATAAAATAGATTTTTGAGCTACAGAAAATGCTTGATCACTGGAGAGACACGAGGTCAAAAGCGTCTGGTCACTTCTTCTTCTTCTTCTTCTTCTTCTTCTTTCTTCTTTCTTTCTTTCTTTCTTCTTCTTTCTTCTTTCTTTCTTCTTCTTTCTTCTTCTTCTCTTTCTTCTCTTTTTCTTTCTTTTTCTTTTCTTCTTTCTTTCTTTTCTTTCTTCTTCTCTTTCTTTCTTCTCTTCTTCTTCTTTCTTTCTTTTCTTCTTCTCTTTTCTTCTTTTTTTTTCTGTTCTTCTTCTTTTTCTTCTTCTTTCTTCTTTTTTTTTTTTCTTCTTCTCTTCTTTCTTCTTCTTTTTTTCTTTCTTCTTTCTTTTTTTTCTTTCTTCTTTCTTTTTTTTTCTTTCTTTTCTTCTTTTTTTCTTTCTTTCTTCTTCTTTTTTCTTCTTCTTTTTCTTTCTTCTTCTTCTTTTTTCTTTCTTTTTTCTTCTTCTTCTTTCTTTCTTCTTTCTTCTTTCTTCTTCTTTCTTCTTTTTTTCTTTTTTCTTCTTCTTCTTCTTTCTTTCTTCTTCTTTCTTTCTTCTTTCTTCTTTTTCTTTCTTTCTTCTTCTTTTTTCTTCTTTCTTCTTCTTTCTTCTCTTCTTCTTCTTCTTCTTCTTCTTCTTTTTTTTTTCTTCTTTCTTCTTCTTCTTTCTTTCTTCTTTCTTCTTCTTCTTTCTTCTTCTTCTTTCTTTTCTTTTTTTTTTCTTTTCTTCTTCTTTTTTTCTTCTTCTTCTTTCTTCTTTCTCTTCTTCTTTCTTTCTTCTTCTTTTCTTCTTTCTTTCTTTCTTCTTCTTTTCTTCTTTCTTTCTTTTCTTCTTCTTTCTTCTTCTTCTTCTTTCTTCTTCTTTCTTCTTTCTTTCTTCTTTTCTTTCTTTCTTTTCTTCTTTCTTCTTCTTCTTTCTTTTTTTCTTCTTTCTTCTTCTTTCTTCTTCTTCTTTCTTGTTCTTCTTTCTTCTTCTTTCTTCTTCTTTCTTCTTCTTCTTTCTTTCTTCTTCTTCTTCTTTCTTCTTCTTCTTCTTTTCTTTTTTCTGTTCTTTTTGCTATTCCGCCACCTGTTACAAGAAGATGAAAAATGCATTTTATCGGAAGCCTTTGTCGAATTCCAGATGCTTTCTTCTTTTTCAGCAATTGTCTTTATCCAGACCCAGCTAGATAAATAAATCTTGTGTTGGTTTGGAAGGGTGGGGCATCATTGGGGAGTTCGACACCGTGAAATGTGTGGCGTGTGGTATCTCGTAGGATGCTCGAGTAGCGGTAGGTAACTCTCCACCACAAAGACAACGAATCAAAAACACAGTTATCTACCTTTATCAAGTTCTTTTGAGCGTGCAGAGGTCGATAGAGGGCTGGTTGAGGCTTCTGTGCGTATTTTGTTTTAGTCCTCAGATGTCTTTTGTTACATAAGTTTAAGGGTTCAGAGAAATGAGGGAGAGAGGGAGGGCTCAGACACAACAGCTGTCTTTATCGTCGAGATCAATTCACTTCTGGCCATAGGAGGTTGTGATCTGGACCAGCGATGAGGAAAAAAAGAAAAAAAATAAACTTTGTCAAATATTTATTTTATTCATAAAGAAACTTTGCCAAAGAGGATGTGTGGAGACGTGTCGAAAGTTTAAGTGAGAGTTACTTTTTCTTTGAGTGTAAAGGCTTAGTTTCCTTCTACCATAAGCAAAAGTTTGTCAAGAACCTCATTTAATGAAAATATCAATAATAATGCATAAGAACCAGTATTTCGACCTCAACACGAACTGTCGTTGAATTAAAATATTAAGTAGCTTTGAATAGTAGTTTACAAACACGAATACATTACAGAAAAAAGGTCTTGTATTGGAGAGAAAAATCCTAGTTCTCGGTCAATCTAACCCCATATGAATGTTTTGTAAAATACCCTCCTTACTCGTTCGATGAGAGAAAGGTTTAGTATTTTTGTTTGTTTACGTGCTATCGTATGAACGGCGCACACGCACGATGTGGGGCTGCTGTGCACTTTCTTTCAATTAATTGACGTTTCACTGTGCGTGCATCTTTGTCTCGTGCAGTCGACGTCTCGCGCTGCATGATATATTGCCGGTGCTCACCACTCTGACCTAGGTAGATAAGCACGTCCTCCATCATGCAAGTAGAGTTTCTGTGAGAGAAGGCGGAGAAAGAAAACCTTCCTCTCTTCCTCTTCCTACTCCCCACCAACCTACATATCCTCTCTCCCTTTCTATACCCGCCACCTACAGACTATTGAAGCATTTAAATGTTCACTGAAAACGCACCTCCTCCAACCTTTACTCATTACACCAGTTCCCACAATGTTAGTCCATTTTTAAACCCTTCCCCTCTTTTCCACTTATTGCTGCTTCCCTGTTCGTCTTCCTTTAGAAAAAACACGACACTATTAATCCTTGTTACTTGGTTCCTCTTTGCGTTTTCTGTATTTGTCTTATTCATCATCGGTACCGTTGTTTATCCGTTCGTAGCTCATATGTTGTTTGTCTGTTCTTCAGTCGGGGATATGTTTCCCATGTCTCGTTCTTGTTCTTAAGCGCTAAGAGCATGCTCCTTAAGAGTGTGAGTATGCGCTATACAAATTTTGCGCTTATTATTAATAACCCTAACCCTGACTTTTTGATATATGATATTACAGCGTACAGCTGATACTTACAGACTTATGTAGTCATTTCGAGCACTCTTTGGGGAAAGGACAAAGGAACTGTACATGCTTTATTACTCCGTTATGAGGTAGAGACACATTTTCTTTCAAGTAAACAAGTCAATGATGAACAGAAGCTCAGACAAGCCAGAACTTGAAGAAAACAATGGCTAGACTAAAGAAAAGAAGACATGAATATGCAGACATTATATTCTCATCTGTCAACATACTCAGAGACAATATGATGACAATGTAGTGATGTCGGCGCACAGGGAGATAGGACAGCAAGAGAGCACAGAGATGAGGAGGTACTTAGTCAACAAGATGAAGAGCTAGCGTATCAAGGAGATGAAGAGCCAGTGAGATAAAGTTCTGACAGGACGTATTGAGGTGCGTGACAACAAGACGGACGATGACGGGAGAGTCAGTGAGGCAGGAGACGTGTACTAAGCATACAAGCTGTGAGATAAGAGGATGACATGACATATCGATGTGGACACAGTACACACTGATACGACACTCAAACAAGTTCAATGATACTGGAAAAAAAGATAGAAAAACAAAGACTGAATAAGCGCTTACACTAACCCATGCTCACGTTTCCTCCGTCTGTGAGGCAGACACGGAGGAAGATCAGAACAGGTCAAGGCCGAGAGTCAGCTGATCAAACGAGAGAGAGAGAGCGGTGAAGTCGAGTGTCATCGCCGTACACCGGGGGATCGGGGGAACGAGGCGTTCGATTCCTCGCCAGGCTGGCCTCCGACACAAAAAATGTCGTTTGACTGCACGCCCCGCTGCACGTGGTCACGTCGCGCGATTATATCTTTCGATTATTTTGCAACGAGGCGATAGCGGGACTTATTTATTTACACGCACCGCTGGAAATCAGACATCAAGAAACGCGTTACGACAATTGTGGCAGAACTGTCAGTCCTGTAGCCGTCTGCTACAACGATGGGTCGACATGGGATAAAATGTATCCTATCCTCCTCCGCTGTGGATGGAATGTACAAGAAAGAGAGATGCTACATAAGGAGGGAGCGGTAGTTGGATGAGATCAGAGGGTGAGACAGTTTCGAGACAGGAATGCAATTTTTGTCTAAAGAACTTGATATCGCTGACAACCTAGATTGGGTTTGTCGGTTATGTCTGCAATAAAACCTTGACTTATTTTTTCCTTTTCTGTTTTTCCGAACCACTGGCTGTAAGGTTGCAAGAGCGGATGTAGGAACTCTTTGTTGTATCCTCTAAAAGTGAAGTGCATCTTGAACGATGTTCTTGCCTGTCCCTGACTCATAACAAATAACACATGACAAAGAAGTAGTAAGAGTGAATAGTATTTTTTAATGTGAAAACAAAACACTCAAGATTTTATAATTTTCCTGGTTTTCTTTATCAAAGAAGTCCCAAGAGTATGAATCATACGCTGAGCTAGACAGTTGAGAGTTATATATTTTGAATTAATGTAATAAAAGTGGAGAGAATAGCGTCATCGTGCTAAAAATAGTAACATCGTGGAGGAGTTCTTGCCTCCGTTCGAAAACATTTTGTAGACATCGGGAATTTTATAGCAGACCTTAGTATATGGGAGAAAAAAATAAAGTATTACCCTAGTGATGTATGAGCCGGATGAAATTTACCTGTACTGGAATCAAAGTGTGTGTGGGTGCGAGCGCATTTATTATACAGAAAAAGATGATCAAGCGCCTGATACTTAGGTGTGAATTGGAAGAAAGCGAAATCCTAGAAAGTGAAAAGCACTGTTGGATATACACTTGTGTTTCGAGAGAAAACTTTTCAGAAACAGCTGTCCAAAATTTCTTTGTGGGCGGCGACATAAATGACGGTGCCGCCCTGTGAGTCGACAGAAGATGACAACTTATTATGATACCGCTCACGAATGACGGATCCTACCTGACAGCAAACAGGTAGACAAGATGAGATATTTAAAAAAAGAAGCTGTTAAACAAGTGAACGAATTTAGAGGTTCTACGTGCGGCGCGAGAGAAACAGAAGATGACTGTCTTATTTTTGTCATCTTCTGTAGAGGAGAGTTAGGATGGTTATGAAAGTTTACAGAGCTCCGCCACTCTGACGGTGTTGCTTACACAAGTATAAACAAATCTGAGGGTTGTAAACTTGTAAACATAAACTGGTAAGGTACGCACTTCAGGCCGAAATTTGACATGACAGAATGTATATCATAGTGTCTGTGTGTGTGTGAGAGAGAGAGTGAGGTGGAGGAGGAGAAGTAGAGTTTAGACAATTAATATCATCGTGATGATTTTGCCCGCGTTTGACCCACGAAAAAAAAACTCGGAAATGAGAATTTAAAACATAACGAGCACGCCTACTCTTGTAGACAACAAACTCCGGTGCAGCTGCCTGCAGCTGAGTAAACACACACAAAAAATAAAAACTTGAAAACTTGTCCAGACTCGACATGTGTCAGGGTGTTCCTCATTCTCTGTCCACCTCCAAAACACTTATTATGACGTCAGCAGGTAGTTTTGCATTCAGAAAATGTCTGATTTTTTTGTGTTTGGAACATTTTATTCGTGTTCCTTCATGGCTGACTACTTTTCCTAGCTTGAAAATATCAGGGTTCTTTGTGTTGTTTTTATTTCTTTTCTTCAGATGCACTGAGATAGCGGGGATTGGTGTGGGGTGTGGTGGCAGAAAATTAATAATCTTAATGAGTTTTAAAATATGAAGGAGAGAAGGTGGAGTGAAGACATCCGGCCGAGAAGGCATCGTTAGGGTAAAGACATTTTTACTTTACAACGTCAGATGTACCCGACTGCATTTCTATTGGACACCAGGCTTTTCTTTGTCTGCAGCTTGTTGTTGTTGTTGTTGTTGTTGTTGTTGTTGTTGTTGTTGTTGTTGTTGTTGTTGTTGTTGTTGTTGTTGAGGGCTATAGTTGGTAGTTGGTGGTATAGGTGGTAGTTGGTTGGCTGCGACGACAGTGATGTCGATGCGGCCTTTAAATAAAAACAAAAACAAAAACAACAAAACGTCTTGCTGGTGTTTTTACCGGCAGACAATAGGCTTTGATGGAGTAGGTGCAGAATTTCCCTTTTAATGCTAAAAAGAAAATCCTAAGAACATCTGTTAGAGTCCCCCTTTATCAAAGGTATCGGTTGCAAAGGTGGGCTTTGAGCGTTGGCCTTTAGAAGATGACCCGATGACGGTGCGAGTGAGGATGCTGGCGAGATAATGGCAGCAGATGGCTCTGTTTGTGATGAAGCTTTTCCGTAGACTTGCTCAGCCGACACTGGTTGCAGGCATTCCATCTTATCTTCCTCCCAAGGTAAAAAGCTCAGGGCAAGAAGTTTTCTTATCTGAGACAAGGTATCTGGCTGTGACAGGAAAGTCTTTTTGTGGTACAGAGCGGAATTCGTGTCCGTACTTTGCGCTCATTATCAGCAAGAGATACTGCACATCGTACATCATGGGTTCATGAGTTACGACATAAAAGCATTGTCCGTAGCGATGCTACATAAATCTATGTAACGTCCTGATTGCAGAATCTTTTGATGGTGGTGTCAATGGTGTAGAAGCAGCTTTAGCGCAAAAATTTCCTTAAGCTTGACATGTCTTGCGTTCATTGCTCCAGGACTGACCAGGTAAAACAAGATGGAGTTGTTCCCAGGCAAAGAAGACGCAGTCTTTGTTTTCTGAAACCACGGACAAGTGTAGGTATATTTTTACTGGTCATTCGTGGCATCTGTACAGGCTAGTAGTCTCAACCGTCTTAAGAGCTTTCGCAATACAAATTAGTGAAGTGTTGGTGTCAATAAGAAAATGAGTTTCCTGAGGAGAAGATTCTTTACAAGATCACACCACAGCGGGGGATTTTTATCTCTAACTTTAATTCCAGCCTTTTTCCCTAATTCTACTCCGGCTGCATAGTAGTGAGCGATACTCTACCTGCAGCACACCTTGGGGGCCCTCACCTGGCCAAACACCCAGCGCGTCTCTCCATCGTGGCTGACTTGAAAAAAGAAATCTGGCGAGGGTGAGTATGGGGGGAAAGGTGGTTAGGGATGATGTGAGCAAAGGCAGACAATGGTCTGGACTATACACGACAACACTTTCCCACTCCGTATCTCGCTACACCCCACAAACCGCACGTTACACCCTGTCCTGATGGTCGAGGACGGCGGATGGGAGGGATCGAGGTGTTGAGGGAGATGATGAAGGGTACTGCCTATCCCCTGTCTGCGCCAAGTGTTAGCTAATTTCTCACTAACTACAAACCTTCATTGACCTGGCACATTTTTTGGAGGAAAATGAGGTCAGCGTGGTAGACGGTGTGAGATAGTTTGGACATGAGCCAGAGAAGAGGGGCGAGTTAGACTGGGGCGACAACCCGTCTGAGGGGGACGTAACTCCTAATTTCCGGTGAAGTGATTTGTTTTCGGCGCCATTAACTGTTAGGAAGGTCCGTCAGAATACGGGGCATGTGAAAGACACCCTGAGAAGCGTTTTGTAGCATCCTAAGCGCTGCAGCAGGTACACCACTCCAAAGCTGCCGTCAAACACCGATGTAGGTGAAAGCCAACTTTTAAATACTTAATTCGAGAAAGGAGAGCTCAGTGATGAACTCCGTTTGCCATAATTTAAAGCGGGTTAGTCGGTCACCGTCATCACCTTCATCTTTGAAGTGGGTTTGTAACGAGTAGCAGGAAATGTCAAAAACATGGACGCTGACAGGTAAATGTCCCTCCTCAAAAGTAAGCCCACTTCTCTGCCTCTAACTTTAGCACGTGAGAGAATGGAAGAAAGTAGGTGACCAAACAGTGGGAGACAACTAAATGCATCCTCTTGTTTCCTGCTCTTAGTTTTGATCTGTTATTAGTTGTTCCACACCATGTCAGGTTCCTGCCACCCTTAGTCCTCCCTTCATTCCACCCCGTCAAAGCCCTCAAGTCATCAGTGTGGTGCGAGTTAACCACCACCTGGCCTGGCCACCTGGCTGCATAAATAAATCCTCCTCCCTTGTTCTCTGAACAAGCCGAAGATGGCACAAGTCCCAGACAGGGCTGACCTCTGAACCCTTAATGTCAGTAGTCGTCATCCATTGTGCGGTTCACAGACGTTAGAAACATTTCAGTTAACAATTATTTATCCAATTATTTTCAAGTTCTGTCTGCAGTGATTGATGGAAGAAGCTTTCCGAAAAAGTAGTAGTAACTGTGCAGCTGAGGACAAGTAACAGCCCATTCGAGGATGAAATGGATGAAACCCCTCTGCGATCTTGACCCCAAATCTCAGTGCCTAAAAATGTAGACACGTGTTTATGTGATGTTTTGATCGCGCTTGTCGACTAGAGACTATAGAAGAAAAAAACTTTGAAGTTCAGCGCTAATACAGAGCTTTGCTATCTACAGAAATAACAAACAAAAGAAAAAAAGAAACTGCGCATACACAGCAAGAATTCGATTAAAATGTTTGATCATCCCTTGGCGCATGCGCAAACCGGTAACAGACATGCTCCGGTCTCTCACTCCAGGTAGGGTGGGCGTGCTAGTCACGTGACCTGACTCAGTAATCCATTAGAACTGTGTCCATGAATATTCTGGTGGTCGAGAATGTTGTGGCCGCACGTTTAGCTTCTGTTTCGGGAAGAAGAGGGCGCGGACTTGTGTTCCAAACAGGATCTGGTCAGTGAAGCGAGTTCCAGAGAGTCGCGATGACTTCGATGACCCCGCTGACCGGGGGAGTGAGCGATGAGCCTGGCCGACCACAGCTGGTGTCCCGTTGTAATTGCGTCCTTCAGGAAGCTGGCAATGGGGGGATAGGGAGCGAATCTTGAAGCCCCCTGATCGCAGTTTCTCGGCGTCGACGGGACGTCTGCACATTCCCGTAATTGGTGGAAAAGAAGCAGAACCGATTGGTGTCCGTGTCTACTGTCTGGGCGCAAGTGTTTGTAGAATGGAGGGATGTGAGTGGAACTTTCAAGTGCTGACTTTCTTTTATAACAGAAAGGACAAAGTGCCGCCTGTAAGAACTGTTGACATTGTATAAAAGAGACAAACAGTAACATCAGGTTGTCACCACACTCGCATCTACTTTACCACGCACACAGCCAGACTTTGGCATGTTCATTCCCACTACACAGACAAGTCTTCTCCATGTACAGGGACTGTTTTCTCGAATATCAACAAATACATTACAACAGCAACAACCAAGAAACAATATATCCTGTCGTGAAATTATTTAGCCAAAGCTCAATTTTAAATTACAGCATTTAAACGCACTTAAAAGGCAGTTCAAACCCCAGTCATGACAAAGCATAAGGTGTGGGAGGAGAGACTTTAGAAAGGTTTTCCTACGGCCCAAAATTGTTTTATTGCCTCAAACGTGGAATGACTTTAACAGAACATCCTTTTCACTGCCCTTACTTCCCCCAAAGTGGCATGAGGGCCACTGCTGGAATTCCAGTCGTAGGAGGTCATGACAGATAACCCATCGAGTAAACACAATTTTACCAATTATCTCCATTGACATTTTGCGTATTTCCTGCCTGCCAGAAAAAAAACTGTAATTAAAACCAGCATTTTTCGGATATTTTATTAAGCTGCGTTTCGGCATAAACGGGTATTTTCTTGAACAGAAAAAAAATAATGGAAAATATTATTACTGTTTCCGCTGTGTGTGTTCGTATTTGACAGAAACTGTCTAATCAGATACTTGGGCTTTGAAATATGACTTGAGGTTAGGTGAACCTTTTCACTGAAGCTGGGAATAATTTAGGCTCACAGCGACTTTTTAGTACCCAACACCCGCCAGCAGGAGGTCCTCGTCCAACCTTGCAGTCACGTGACCTGGTCGCGCACGAAGCCTTTGACGGATGTTGATGCAGGTCTCGTGTTTCGGTAAACACCTCGTGAGACGTAGCTCTTGCAGGTTAAAAGGTCGCACGTGCGGAACCACCCACTCGCGTCGCTGCACCTCTCGAAGGGTTGGGACGTCAGTTTGTTTGCAGCAGCTGACAAGACGACGGGTCAGCAGACAGGACGAGCCACACTTCGCCGCAACAGCTGCACACAAGCATCCCTCACAGGCCGGTAGTTACTACGCGAGGGTAAGTCTTTGCCCTGAGGAAACAGGGAACTCAAGGACAAGCGTCTTCAGTTGTTTCAAAAATTATAAAGAGGTGTACAGAACCCGCAGATGTTCTTTAAACCCGGAGACAGGGTGGTAAAGATGCTCTGTGGGTAAAGAAACATGAAATAATGGCCACGGGGTCTGAGACATCGTTTTATAACTTTGGAAACAAACCGCTTTTCCCCGAGTTTTCACTTTCCTCCTGGTGGTAAGTCTTACTCTCGCTTTCATACCTACGGCCCCTGATCAGATATAGGGCCGAACCTTTCCGCATCATCTCCACGCAGGGATGTCTTTAGAGCCGGGGTTCACCTGCTGAGGCCTGTCTTGCAAAGGGTGGGAAGGGGGTCAGAGACGATGATAGAGCTGAGTCTAGCAGACGTAACCAGGGGGTGGGTTTAAGTGTGGGGAGTGGGTGGAAGGTATCGTACCTGAGAGACTACCTGAGTTCTTAAGACCGTAAATCACGTGAAAGCTGTCGAGGTCATTAGCATGGAGTTAGTTCAGTTCACTGGTCTGAAAATTGGACGGCAAGGGTCGTCCTCAGAGCACGAGGTCGCGACTCCCTACCGGGAGCCTTTGTTTCCCCTTCGGCAGTAAAACTGTTTATTGGACTCGGGCTGGTTCTCGCCAAGCTGAGGATTTAAGAGGTGATAGGGGTGAAGGCCGAGGGTGAAACGATAAACATGATACCATAAGGTAATGATGCTGACAAAGCGACAAAATATCTTGTTTACTCTTCCGATTCTCACGCGGATTGTTTACCTTTCTCTCTCACTCGCGCGTTCACACACACTACACACATACACGTTCGCCACCTGTGTGTATCTTGTATGAGTTGTTCACTTTGCCGCACTGATGTCACGTGCGTACGTTCCACGTGAGATTGGGTGTTCCCTCCCTCAGCTTGATTTCTTGGGTTCCAGAAGCACACGTTTCGTTGTCCCCAAGCTGAAGTCGCCGATAGGGAGCGTGGTGGTTTCTGATCCGATCCAACATGGTTTGTCATGTACCTATAGTCCTAACCCTGACCATTATACTCGTGTAAGCGTCCATCTCTCCAAGTGAACCACACTGTAAATCGGACTGGTAGTGAAAACAGTCGCTGGACCCTGGCCGGCACTTCCATGGTGGAAAGTCTTCGCCTTCTGATGCCGTGCTAGCATCGAGAGTTTCGAGGGGTTAACTCCTTTAGCCTTTATCTTTCCCAAGATTTCCCCAGGCAGTGGTTGGCTATGATTGTGGTGTTAAAAATGTTATTGGGCATGAAAATGTTGCTTATGGTCTTATGCAAGTCTATATCAGAGTGGTTGGGACATGTTTAGATCTTTGACATTACAGTAAAGATTAAAGATGGATAAATATTAGATGAACCTACTTTTCCATTTTAAGACGTCTGTATCTACCGCTTCCCTTAAAGGATAATAATAATAAAAAAACCACACAGACAAACAAGCAAACAGACAGCAGACAGACACAAATTTCTTAGAACGTGAGAAGTTGGAATCACTCGAACTTTTGAACTCGGCACCATGAACAGTCATGACGAATGTGTCTGGTGTTCTAGCATTGCAGTCACGTGCGAAGTACATTTAAGGAGCAATGATTTAAAGCATATCATGTGACCTACAACATAAATTCTGCAAGCAGAGATCGAGACTGGGGTCACGAGTGATAACTAATATATTACTGAAAGAAATGTTTCAGCGATACTGGACCTCGAGGTAGAAGAGCTATAACATAATCTTGCGGTATGGGACAAAATAAAAAAATTGCCAAGAAATCATGGAATCCCACCATGACAAAAAACCAGCATTATTTGCCACCAATGCGGATTGTGCAGTTTGCTTCACGACTTCTATTAACGGACTTACTGCTCGAAACACAGACAAAAATGACCACTTCATTGCTGTACGCCATCTTGTCAAAGGCAGGTTTGCGGTGGAACATATTTGGCATTGTCATGGAGATAGGATGAGGGCGAATCGTCGCTCGACTTTCCCCTGGCATGCAAAGCATGGACGAAAAAAAGTAACTGGAGATAACACAGAAATTCCAAGGTGAAGTCCTGGGAGAACCGGATACCCACCCACAGCTGGGGAACTCGCTGTCCGTTGACTCGATTTCTGAAGACTCGGCCAAACTCCACCAAAATCCTCCACTTGGACCGCCTCAGTGTCCTCATCAGGACTAGGAATGTGGGTGTATACATTCGTACACGCCAAAGCATCAATTAAGTCCAACCTTCTTATCTTTTCTCCTTCGCTCACCCCATTATCTTGTTAACTGCTCGAGAGAACGGGCACCATTCAGTTCCAGGGTAACAAAAACATATTAAAAGTAGATAAGCCATCAAGACCGGGGTGTTGTGTTTCTGAGAGATATATGCTGAAGTGTAACATTCTCAGACTTGGATAATTTCAAATAAAACGCGTTATCTTACGGTGCACGGGGCTGTTAAATGCGGTTAATGTGTTATTCCTGCTCCCTGTGGAGGACATTCTGCAGAAACCATACCAACTCAATATTGCATAAGAATACATATTTAAATTAAATATTCACCGAATCCTCAGGTTTTATTTTCTGGTGGATGTGTATCTACCGATTTTACAGCCTGTATAGTTCCAGTGTCTTCCTGTGGACTCCACCATTCCAGCTTAATATGTCTTGTCAGAACTCGTTTCGCTTGACTGATCACAAACAGTTGCCGGTGGTGGGCTCAATACAACTGAAGACAAACCAGCCAAAGTACGCCAATCAGCCCGTTATTATTTCCATGGCGAAGGAAATGCTTGGCAGCCGAGCTCATAAGCAACTGTCCAGGTCCGGCCACATGTTGGAAGGAAGGTTGAGGGTGGGTTGTCTGAGCCCATTTATTTACAGACACAACTTTCAACCTGCTGCAATTCCGCTGTGTGGCAGGAGGGCCTACAGCCCCGCCAACAGCTAAGGGAGGGTGTCAAAAAAAGATGGAGGGATTATAGCCTCCTTGATGAAGGGGTGACTTGTGCCACTGTTTAATTTGGCACAAAGCACGGGGCCTGCTGCCTGCCTGTGAGGCCAGACCTACCTACCACGCTCGCTCGTTAATTCTCCAAATGAAACTGGCGGACTCCGAGTTTGGCAGAAAGTTCAAGGCACGATTTACATTAGGAAGTAAAAAAAAAAATGTTCAGACTCTCCACAACTTTTTTTAGGCTTAGTGTATTTTGTTTGTTTGTTTTGAAGTTAGCTAGTTTTTGTTTTCGCATTCCTTCTTTGCTTTGTTCCTAAGGAAGGTTATTAAAAGGGGGATAATTTCCAGTCCAAATCTTCAATCTAGTGCTTTGTGAATAATTATTATTGTTGCTACTGTTGTCTTAGAGTTTTTGAATTGTCGATTCTACTTGTGTTCATTTTTGGCTGTAAGGTTAATACTATGTCAAACATTAGCGGTCAATGATAATACATTCGTAATTCATTATAGTGTTTCATTAATTAGACATAATTAAACAATGATTTATAGTGATTTATGACCAGAGGATGTGTTGATATTCAAGACATATTGCGAGATAAAGAATTGAATTTAAAGACAGAGAGCATCGAAGATGAAGAGGAGCGGGAAAAGAGGATGAAGAAGAGAATGTGAAACCTGTGTGTGGAGGTGGGTGGAGGAGGGTAGATAAACAGAGAGATAGAAAAATATATTACTTACGGTATCGTTCCCTCATATAATCATAGTAAATTTCACAGTATTCGGGAGCAATAAATTCTCTGTGAGAGAGAGAGAGAAAGAAAGAAGTTGAAGAGAGGGTAAGATTGAGTTGTTGCAAACATACCGGTGAGGTCAGTCACCCAAAGATTATTTTCTGTTATCTTTATTCCTTGCCAAAATAAAGTTATCAGTAATGTACTCGTCTGTAGCCCTCCTGAAGGATGAAAATATACACATGCAGCCATCAGTGCAGGGTAAAGAGGAGTCCGGCACTTCGTTCAAAAGTGTTCATGCCCGGCGTTTACCGTCTATCAATCAGCTTGCCGCTTGTCGCCTCCATCTCCGTACATCACGATGCAGCCCGTCACTCATCGCAGTGTATCTCACATTCACGGAGGAGAAATACCGATGCCTAGCATTTTGTTTGCTTGGTAGTATAGCAGAGAGATGTTGGTTCGATGTCTGACCACCCCGCAGCATTTGAGGAAAAAGGGGGATAACTGTTTCATCAGGGACAGTAAATGTGATGGGTGGTCTTATCTTGCGTGTCTTTGAAACTCGTATGACCACAAAATGTAAAACTCTACTTTTGTTTTTAATAGCAGTAAATACATTGGTGGTTTGATGTATTGACAGGAATACCTGGATATAGGGTAATAGGGCATTGTGTTCTGAAATCACACCAGCCTCTCCCATGCTCAAAACTCACCTGTCACTAATCACCTGCGGGTTCCAAAAGCAAAGAAAGACATGGTTTGCCGCCACGAGTTCTTCAAGCTGCTTGGCAATAAAGTCGAGGCCTGGGTTGTCTGTTAAAACAGGAAACAGCTTTCTATCGCTACTTTCTGCATCCTGATAATTCAATCGTTTTTGTCTCTCTGACACTTTACAGGATGAGAAATGTTTCCTTCCATTTTCTCTATGATTATGTTGTGTGTGTGTGTGTGTGAAAAGTAAGAAAATATATTAGTCAAAGCTATTTTTGCTCATACAATTAGTAAATTCTACAATGTATGTGTGTGAGAGAAGAGAAGCAGAGACAGGAAGAGCGGTTCGGTGGGTGGTAAGCAATTCAGTGGTGGTAACTTGCCAAAGAACACCAATGAACACTTGCATTCTTATTCTTCGGCGATTACATCGTAGCCTGGTGTTGGCTTTCTGTGAACGATTCCATGTAATAAAAAAGTATTTATTTTTACACATGAATTTGTTCTCAGCCTGACACTAATGCACAAACCTGAATTTTTATCACCAGGGTCACATATCAAACTGATAAACCGACCCGCCCGCAGTTTCTTTCACTTCTGTCCATTTTTACTACTACTTCTCCTCATTATTGTGGAGTCTGTTTCATAATTCACTTGCCATCGGCATGGATCTGAGGTCCGCCTTCAAAACACAAGGAAGAGCTTTTGTCCAGTTGTGTGAGTCAAGACAATCACGTGTTTATTCACGCGATAAAAGCAGTTTAACGATCCTTTCTCTGGAGAAAGAAATAGAGAGGGAGATAGAAAAAGAAAGAAGAAAAAGACAGAGAGGAGGCTAGCGAGCGAGAAGGAGATGGCATGATAGGGAAATTCTAGAGAAAAGAGGAAAAGAGGAAACATTGTCTTTGTGCGCCACAGTTCGTCACACATTCGTGCTTCTTGTGTTTGGACGTCACATCGTCACATCCTCACATCTTCTCGTCATCGCACCTCACAGAGTCCCACTTTTCACAGTCAAACCTCAATTATTTACATTTTCTATAATCACACCTCACACTTTTAGTCCAACCTCACACATTCACATTTTTAATAGTAGAACATCGCACATTTGCATTTCTCAAAGTCGCACTTAATTTAGAACAAAATCCTCGACATCGTTGTCGAACTTCATTCTCGGCGGCTCAGTCAATATTTGCTGTTTACATTTTCATTTGCTAGACGAAGAAAAAAATACTTCAAGTATAGGAATCGATCGCTGGAATTTCCTTTTCACAAACGTTCTCTCTCCTCTCTTTCATTCTCTCCGGGCCACTTCATTTGATGAAGAGATATGGCCGTTCCTTTCTCCACCCACCCGTCAGGGCCGTAAATGTGTTTTCATCGTCGTGCAAGACAGGCCCGGGTGGCCAGCAGCTGTGTTTATCTAGTTGTTTCATCTGGACTAGTCCCAATTAACATCAACAACAATAATAAATACATTATTTGTATATCACGCTTGTAACGATCGTGCTCATAGTGCTTGAGACAAGAACGAGACATGGATCACATACGAAGGACGGAAGGACGAACAACAGTACTGATGACTAAGAAAAGACAAATATATAAAACGCAAAGAGGAGTCAGGTACAAGAAGTAAGAGTGTGGCAGTTCAGGAAAATGAGTAGGCAAGTGAAAAAAGGAGAAAAGGAGAGAGCTTGAAAAAAGGGGAAGCAATCTGTGGACTGTTGTTAGGAGCAATGCTCAAGGAATCATCACTTACCTGCTGGTACCGGTGTATGTGTGCATGCGTTTGTTTGTGTGTATTATAAGGACTCTGATGGTCTTCTACACTTCTCGACTCCCCTTTCTAAGTAGAATAGTCCCCATCCATAGCAAGGTTAGAGACTCAATAAACCTCTAGCCTTCCAATTCTCAGGTTTACTTGCTTTAAATTCTTAGCCAGGAGAAGTCCCAGCCTCAAGTCTAAGTCTAGGATTGTCTTAAGCTATATCTCGGTTTATGCATCAGACCCCAAGAAGGGGAACCGAGCAGTATTTTGCCTTGCCTGGAATGTAGAGGAAGGCAAGAAAACGAATCACCTGTGTCGTTTGTCACTGGGAGCAAAAGTCGGCTGCAGCTAATTGACTCCACCCACTCCTCCAGCTCCCCCCGTTCCCATCTCCCCCCCCCCCCCCCCCGCTGATATTTCCACACGTGTCTGCGAAGTGTAGCGTTCCTGGGATGGGACTTGGTGCTGACTAAATAATTGTCAAGATGCTGGCAGAGAAACTAGTGCTTCTCCCTCCCTTATCGCCTCCTCATTTTTTTAAGTGTCCGTCTTCACTAACGCGAAAGAATTAATGCAATCGTACGTCTAAATTGGGGCGCGGCGCTCTTCCCTCTAATATATGTCAGCTCCTGGCTGGGAGAACCAGTTTCTGATCATGCCCTGGACCTCACCCAGGGTGGGGGAGATCAGCGGAGGTGTAAAAAAAGAGCGGGGAGACAGTTCGAAAGTTCTCGCAGGTAAAAGGAGGGGAGTAGAGAACGGGGCGGGAGGCTGGGAGGATCTGTGGATTGAAGAGAAGCTTTATTTTTGAAGCGTCAAGGGTGGTGGTGGTGGGGCTGGGATTGGGTAAGGGGGATTGAAATAAGATGTAGGAAGGCCAGGTAAGAAGTTTGTTTTTCGTGATGAATGTTGACCTGCCGTTCATCTTGTTCGTTGAGCACCTCTGTACCTTCGCATCATTAACGAGCAGCTCACTCTTACGGAAAACCGCAGACGTGATTTTCTGGGAGACACGCCATGGGGCTGCTATAAAAAAATATTTTAAAATTCTGCTGATTTTTTTTTTCGGTAGTTTGTTGCGTAAATGGTGCTAATCAATCACGGATGTTCTCTAGACTGATGCGACTGAACAGAAAAAAACTCTTGAGAAGGTCGTGTGGAGCCAGTTCTCAGGGTGCAGTCTGGAACCTGCACAGCATAGGCGCTGTTTAACTTGATGGTCGAGATTGCACGAATATTTGTGTCTTTCCGTGCTTAAAAGTGCATGTACCATCCGATTTTCCAGGGACATTTATGAGAAAGTTTGGGTAGGAAAAAAGCCACCCTGAGTGACGTCACTATAACCGATGGAGCTGATATCCAGACGATTAAAGCACTGGCGTCTAAGGTGCTGGCATGCACACTAGTCGCTCTGATACCCGTATTACGCAGCATACTCATCCGGTTGATCCAGCTGTTGACTTTTTTTTTTTTAAAGAGTTTGAGAAGGAAAGGCAACGAAGCAGAAGCGACGAGCAGTGCCGTCTGTAAAACGCTAGCCTTAAAATCAGCACGGTTGCTATAACCATCTCTGCTCAATAACGGAATGGTTATGAGGCTATAACCTTTACCAATAACCAAAGGGGTTCTGATGATCTCCACTGAGCACTTTTGAGTACGATAATATGTAATGTACGGTCGCTCTAGCTTAAAATGTCCCCCCCGCCAGATTTCTCTCCACACCGTGTTTGTACGCACCTTGATGTAAATAAAATATTTTCTGACATAGTAATGATGTTGAGTATTAAAATATAATATATTTTATGAGATAGTTATGGTGTTAAAATGCACTCCATCCCCCAAACAAACACAGGGCTGCAGTATTGTCTGGGTATTTCACCTCCTAACGGCTCTCCCCTAGATGCACGTCACAATCTATTTTTAGCAAGCACGAACTTTACGACACAGCCACCATGCTGCTTTTGTAAATAGCTGTTTTGCTTCTTACAGAAAACACGGTTTTTGAGCTTCTTTTCCTTTCTGTAGCGACCTATAATACGTGTATTGATTTGTTTTCTCCCAACCAATTACCTGGTGTTTACGTTAATAACAAGTCAGTGACTGTCATTGACTGCTGCCACCAGTCACCACGCGATGCTTTGCCGTCCTGTCATCCCAGCATCCTTGGCGTCCGTGACAGAAGGTAAAGATCGTCTGCTAAACCTGATTGTAAATTGTCTGCTGACCCTCGTCCTAATTCAAACCCAAGACCAATGTCTTGTGAATCGTATACTTGTACTGCTTATTCCGTGACCATTCCACTTACCCTTCGCAGACCCATTCTTGTGCGCCCTTCATTTCTCGGGTTGCCCTAAAAATCTGAAATTAAAACTGAAAGCTATGCAGAACAACAAAAATTTCTGGGCTGGATGGATAGCAAAATCAAGTCACAAAGCTTTATTGTCGATGCGACTGTAAGTGAGCAATCGCTAAAACGAATCTGGAGTCAGCATTTGTCATTTAAGTCCAGTAGGTCGACAAGCGCCATACAAATCAACCCATCATCATTATCATCATCATCGTCGTCGTCATCATCATTCTTTTGTTATTGCACTTGCCATTCCCTTTAAGCTTCGCTAGTCCTGCGTGCTACCTGTATCGGCAGATATCAAGGCGCTGTGCCGGGTGAGGGTGAGGCTGGGAGGGTGAGACGAAACTGCACGCGCGTTGCATGCTGGCACACGCGCATCGGCGGGGAGGAAGCCACGCCTGCAGTCGCGGGGCGCAATGCTTGACAATTTACGAGGGAAACCAAGAGCATAATCTGGAAGTGTCAGTCGTTTGAAGGGAGAGAGAGCTAGAGTGGCCTTCTTGTCGTAAAGTTCGTGGGAGACCGTGCGCTGGATGACGTTTCATGTGTGTGTTCGAATCGGCAACTCCCTCCTTCCCCGAGGACCATGTCACGTGGAGACACCCCCTCCTCCGAACATGGCGTACGCTGTTGCTATGGATACCTTGTCGCCAACATCGCTATCGCATCTAGCCTAACCGGAAAGAAGTGTCGTCTAGCTCGAGGGTAATTCTAGCCTGGGCATGGGCTATCCAGGGTTTGCGTGTAGACGTCATCTACCTCTTCACTTCCATCTGCAGTGACAGCGCCACCTGCAACGTTTTCTAAGGATAACACGTTTCTCATCTTTGGTGCCAGACTAAAAAAATAAGGAAACAAAAGAAGAAAATCCATTCCAGAATTCTCTTTTTGGAGTTAGTTTGTGGACTTTAAAGATGGCGTAGATCGATAGGAGTGTAGTCAGGTAAGACATTGGTGAACTCGATTACGTCATTGCCAAGAAAGCTTCTGCATGTTCACACCTGTCCATACCTGCTCACTTACAATCAGTTTCGACACAGGGCCACGGCCTGTAATTTCTTGTGAAAGATATTTGCACCTGAAGACTGTATTTTTTCAAGCCGAACTTAACGAAAGGTGTCGTTAGTGTCCAGTTTCTCCGCACCTGAAAAAATCCCAGAAAAACAGACCTGGCTTAGAACACCAGTCTCAGAATTCTGAGCAAGGTTTCTAAGTTATCACCGGCGATCGCAGTGTGTGCTTTGGTCCTTCCCTGGCTGGTAGCATGCGCGCAGTGCAGGCGTTCGTATGGCTACTCTCGTCGCGAGCAGCAGGAAGCGAACTTCAAATGTAGAGCACACAAGGCTAAGTACCGCCATCACCCTCTCCCTACCTCCCTCCAACTCCTTGCCCCCCTTCCCCTTCGGGCGCCGGCGTGGCACGCGCGTTATCAACCGGTTCTCCGCCATAATGAGTGTTGATGTTTTTACTGACGACAGTCAACAGTCTTCACAGGGGGGAGAAAAACTGGACTGGGGATTCGTGGTGTACGTGGGAGCTGAGAACCGGTGTTGTGATGTCGGGGGAAGAAGGTTCCATTCTTAAGTGTATGCAAAGTTGTTTTCATTAACGTCGACGACCGTCTGTAACTGCGCCGTGCTGCAGGTCCGGTTCGCTCGACCATATAAAGAAGCGGTTATTTAACGTCGCCGTGTGCTGCTCAAGGGAACACAACTCGGGAGGAGAGCGACAAGGGTTGTCTACCTTAGGATCAGCTGTCTGGAGGATCAGGAAGATGTACGACTTGACTGTGGGAAGCAGGTAGGAGAGTAACTATGAACAAGTATGTGAGAGCTCCTGCCGCCTGTTCTTGTGAATGAAACACTACTTCATCTGGAGTTATCTGCAGATCACGTGATAATATTCTTGATGTTGTGGCCACCTGCTAATATTGTCTGGATGGTCAGGTGTTGATGCTCACTTGGATGGTAGTTTTTTTTCACCCTTGGATTAACGTGGCCTTCACTCGAGCATCAGCCTCTCTTGAGAATGAGAGGAGACAGCTGAACTGCTAATTAACAATCTCTCAGGATTCTCCGTGTGTCAAGGGAAGAAGATCAGTTTTTTTTTCACCAGCTTGTGTTTCAGATGAAGACGGATTTAGAGAAGCTGAATGCTGAAGCTGATTGTGTCTTTCGGTAGTACAAGTTTTCTCCTGTTACCGAGAAACCGGACAAAGGTATTATTTATGTGTTCGATTTTTCTTTCTTTCCTTCTTTTTTTGAGCGAGTGGGAGCGGAAAGAACACAAGCGTTGTGAGAGTGTAAAGTTTCAAAGGAACACTCCAGACATTCTGTGAAGTAACATTCCTCTCTCTCTCCCGCCCTGCAGCCGCAGCTTTGTACCGCACTGCTCGCAGTTCATGAATGGCAGTGTGGGAAAAAGTAAGAGATGATAGAGTGAGTTCAGTCGGTACCCTCACGCCTGCAAACATCGGAACGCAAACACGGTTGGCGATCTTCTCTTGTTGTCGGTAACTGCACTTCCTTCCACTTTCATCCTCCGCGCATGTTGTTGTGACGTGGAGCAATAACTACGACGATGTTCCGGAGGAGCACTGCTGCGTGCTGAGAAAGAGGAAGGGGGAAACCAGGCAGGTGTAGTCGGGGATTCCCCGTGGAAGTCACACCATAAATAAGGTGTACGGGGGCGTGAAGCTACCTAGTAGTTCGCCATTCCCGCGGATACCAATCATTAGCCGTTGGCACTACCTGAGTCTTAATTCTAAGAGTTTACTCTACAACACACCTGTCAGGAAACAGTGTGGGAGACGCATGCAAGGTTCGGATTATCTTAGAGACGAGTCACAGGTGTGCATCGTCGACCTCTCTCACGCGCATCTTGCCAGAGATCAAAGGGAAGAAGGTAACGATCTGTAGGAGTGTGGCATTTTGAAAGTGTGTGGGAGCACCTCAGAATAAATCTGTTTTCGAATGAGTTATTTTTTTTTATTGAAAATAACGCTGGAGGAAAAGTGTCCGATTACTTCACAGCTTTCATTCAAGTGTGGAAATCCGGGTGAACACTATTCCTTGAAGTAAATTCGGGAAAGTACAAGTTCAACGACCTACAGGTGTGTTTGTGATTCACGCGCGTGAGGTGGAGCTCAGTTAGTGCGTGGAGATATCGTCGACAGGAATGATTCTATCTTTAGTTCATTCAGGAACCCGAAGGATAAAAGCGAGGGGCTTCTCTGGCTTTTGGATGACACGACCGTACATCAGGGTGTCTGTTAAGGTATCGTTTATCTTTCTTGTACAGCTCTACATACAACGTTCAGCCCCTCCCGTTGTAGGTCTTCGTCAGTTGTTGAACACTGTGTGTGAACGTTCAGTTGAAGAGAGAGAGAGTTGAGGAGGTTCTTATGAGGATCAGGACGACAATGTGGGATCACTGGAGGACGTTGATGTGATTCTGGTTGTGAAGAATTTGAAGATGATGGTGATGCCCCGCGAGTAGGAGTCTGGTTCAACCATGGGCACTCTGAGGGACCTGCAGCTGGCCCTGCAGGAGAAGATCGAGGAGCTGCGTCAGCGAGATGAGCTCATTGACGAGCTAGAGGCAGAGCTGGACGAGAAGGATGCTCTCATCCGAAAGTTGCAGATCGAGCTGGACAAGTACCGGTCTGTCCTCATCTCCCCAGGTAGCCCCCGCACACGACAAGGCCTAGCGACGACTCGGTCCCCCGCAGCCCCTTTACCAACCACGTTGGCAACCACACCAGCAGCAATCCTACCACACCCACACCCGTCACTATCACTGCCGCCACCGCTTCCACCACCAGTACCATCACCAGATCAACCACGGCGCCGCCACCCACCACTTGAACACCAGCACCTGCGGGTCGGAGCTGAGACCTAAGCGGACTGCCATTTCTGCCGAGCCTGCCAGCATCCATTCCATGCACACTTTGCCGTTTCCGGCCAAACGGGTGGCGAAAAGCCCAGCGTAAGTATCATAATTATCCTTTAAACAATGCAGGGCTGGCAATTGTCCGAACTCTTTACCTGCGACTGACCCCGATGAACAGCATCCCGACATCTGTGATGCCAGAGCTTAATTAATTACTACTCAACGCTAAGGACTACACCGTGGAGTGATGGGTGAGGAACGCGAGGGCAACTAGAATACGGGTGGAGAGGCAGGCAACGTGGGCAAGCTTGAAAATAAAAGATGAGGGTCGAGGCCGTCCGTTAGAGCTGATAGAGTCACGATCGTGCTTGCTCAAATATTTGCTGAAGTTTGCTTTTTTTTTTTTTGAACGTTGATATCCCACATTAAGCCTCTTTCGTCAAAGAGTTCCTCTTGAGTTTCCTGGCGGTCCGTTTCCTCTTTATCTCCTGACACTCTCCCCACAGGCACTTGCCGAACGCCAGCCGTTATCTAGACGCCGTAGGTAGGTTTATCTTGTAAACGATTTCGTTTTTAAAATTCTTGTACGTCCTCGGCGACATCGACAGAGGCGAGGGAAAGAAGAAGAGAGAAGCGGATAGACGAAAGGAGAGAATGTTGGGGAGAGAGGGATGGGAGCAGAATGAGACGCGTGTATGGTGTGGAAGATAGGGAGAGACAAACATGAAGAGTACAGAGTACTGACCTACAAGTATACATGTACATTAATACACCTGTTTACCCTGTCTGTGTGAACATTACACCCATCACATCTATCCAGTGCTATGTAACAGCAGTCCCAGACTTTGTGACCCAAGATACCTCATTACAAGATGTAATGCTCTCGTAATGTCAATGCAATGCTAACAACAAGAACACTTCTGACGGATTTTCTTGCTTTTCAGAAAAAATAACCGTCAGTGATGATCAATAAAGAGCATAGGTCTTGGCTTCAGTGATGCTTCTGATGCCTGCTCTTTGTTTCCCGGATATCGTGTAAAGATAGTGTATCGTTTAATGTTTGGTTTGACATTAACAAAGGTCATGTCTGCACTTAGTTTATTTCTGCCATTTCCTTTATCTTGGGGAGGACTACAACATTTACGAGGCAGTTCCATACTTTACTTATTCCATCTATTTGATGTAGTCGGAACATTCATATTATTTTGGTGAGAACTGCCCTGCACACTCTGTACCATAAAGATGTGGACATGATGTAATTAACAGGACAGTTAATTGGATTCTGGCAAGACAGACCGGTTTGTAAAGGGAATATCACTAAATAAGGTTAATATAGTAACATTACATTAAATCGCCCATGAACTCTCTTTTTCTCCATTGTCTATCTCGGTTTTTTTTTTATCTCTTCCACATGCGCGTACACACACACAAACACACTCACAAAATTGCTCATAAATTATTTCGATTGGTCTGAGAAGACCCACTGTGCCGACTGTTGTGCCGGTAACTAGGCTTATACCTCAGAAGCATGCACAGTGGAGGGTTTAGGCGGAGAGAGAGAATATGAGAGGAAGGGCTGACAGCACTTCACTTTCTGCTGGAAATGTTTTCTGTGAAAACAGCAGCAGCTTGAACAGCAAGATCACATTGTTTCCATTCACTTCCTGTTTTTTCCACCCTTTGACATCGTAAACAGTTTACCATCGGTATTCCAAGCTGTCATGCTGAGTGAATTAAAGGTAAGCAGTGCTGACGTGGACACAAATGTTGTCGAACGTTTGATGAGTTGAGACTTAATGAGATAAAATGTAGGACAGAAAATAGCGGACACGTACTAAAATACAGAAAAATCTGTAGGCTCTCGTTAAAAACAAGCACAAAATCTGTCGACAGATGTGGTCTCTAGAATTTTGTGTTGCTAAAAGTAAAAAAAAAAAAATCCAGCCCAACTGATACCGCTATCACCTTCAGCATTTGCTTCAACCCGCATCAGGAGAAACTAATTTGTTCATGGAACACCTGCGCCACAGACTGTATATACACCCACGTCTGTGTTGAGTCCGGATTGTTTCTATATAATATCACACATTTTAGAAGGTAGGATAAGTACTTGGTTAATTTTACTTATACAAAAAGAAGAGATACAAAAACGTATCCAGTCCGACAGTGAGCAATCTTTTGCTCTATAATGTCAAAGTCTGTCCATCTTTTCACACATAAACACCCGGTCTGTTCGTAGTTTTTACACAAAAATGTCTTGTCTGTCTCCATTTGAAACCCTGTTCAGCTTGTTTTCTCTTTCTCTTCTCTGAAATCTGAGATAACTGTCCTTCAATCTTGGGCTCTTTCGGTGTCAGGTGCCCGACTATTAAATTTTAAAATGACACATTTACCTTTTCAACTATAGACTGAGATTGTTTCGTGGAAATAATGAAAATTTCTTTAAGGCTTTTTTTTCTTTTTTTTTTTTCTTTTTTTTATTTTTTTTTTTGATAATTGCTCATTGAGTCGGACTGTTTGCTTTTGCTGTTTAGAATACACAGCTTACATAATATTATCTTAGTTTTGTTTTTTTCATTTTTTGCGTACTATGGATATAGGCCATACATATTCATACTTTCTGTTCATAAATCTGATGAGTTTCAGTATCACACGCTGCGCATTTTAATGTTTCATATATTGTAATATTGTTTTAAATGTAACAAGAAAATAACATTATCCCTGTTTGTGTTTTGCGCCAGTCTTTCTGTCCCCAACGATTTCTTTTTCTAAACCTTCCTTCTCTTCCGCTCTGCGGTGCGGGAGTATGATGGGACATCATCATGCAAGAAAGAGACGACATAACCCTCTCTTGCCCGTGTGTGCCCTCTGTTAGGACACTCAACAGTCTCATTCCCGCTCACAGTCCCCCCGACACAGCCATGTTTATCGCTTCTTCATCCTGCAATTAAAGCTTTCCACCAAACTGTCTGAGCACCCTGCTGATGAGTGGCGGGGTCTTTCTTTTACAATCATAGCAGAATCGAGGATCTCTACCCCGAGTAACCTTTCCCTAGCCTGTCATTGCGCATGTACCCATCATACGTCACTTCCTACTAACAAACGCTTTCTGGGGCCTTAGCTGTGAAACGAGGGTAAGTTGTGTTCACAGGGCGATATGGGAAACAAGTTAAAACATTGAGTTCCTGGTGTTGCCCCAGGCAACATCTCTCTCTCTCTTTCTCTTCATGACTACGGTCGCTGGTCATTAATTATTCAAAATAACGGCCATCACTAAAGCTTTTAAATAAATTTCATGGTAGGGGTGGAGGGGTAGAATTACGAGGCAATAAACCCAACTGCTTTGTAACACTCAGACTTAAACTGAGATCCTCTGAATAATGCCAAAACAAGATATCTAGAAGGCGGTGTGAGAGCGGATTTATGCAACTCTTTCAGCTCTTATTTCTTTTCTCATGCGTTTTTTCCTTAATTTAGTCGAACGAACTTTTACGATTATGAGTTTTCGATACAGATGACTTGTTTCTGCATAGTCGATATTCAGGTATGTGAAGACTGGAAACGACTCGTCAGCCGCAGAGATTGATTAGGCTGCGAGTTCAAATGAGACTTGACTTACTCCTCCTACTTTCTGCGATCTGTCCTATTTTTATATGTCCGGCTATTTGTCTGTCAGGCTGTCTGTCCCTTTTTTCTCCCTTCCCTAGTTTTCTCCCCTTACTACTATCTGTTTTTGCATCTTTTCGTAAAACACTTCACAACATTTGATGGAACACAAAAGGTGCTATACTACTGCTATAAATAGCAAACTACTTATGTAAAGAATAATAAAACCACAGCAATTGAATAACATGTAATCCAGATAATCTTTGCCTTTTTTCCCGAATATCACAAAGGTCACAGTTGTTGTAGGACAATGCATGATTTTCTAGTTGAGGTGCTACTTTATATGTGGTTTTTTTTTCTTGCAAAGAACCACATGTAGACAATGAACACTTTATGTGCAATAATGCATCGGAAACAACTTTATCGGCAAAGTTGTGTCAGTGCAGGATTAATGTACCGGGCAAGGGAAGCTCACCGGCGTAGGATGATACATCAGGAACTCATTGAATGGATCCGACGAGAGTTCTTCATTTTTTGTATACATTCCTCTCTCTCTCTCTCACTCACATAAACTCTATTCCAAAGTTTTAAAAAGCGTTTCCAAACAAAAAAAAAAAAATTACCGAAGCTCTTATTTCAAACTCGAGTGCAAGTGAGAGGGATGTACGAACTCAGATTACAATGCCATATACAATGTGTCGAAAGAAGCTGGACTCCCCTACACCTCTCGCAGGTTTTTACATGATAACTCTTCTTGTTAGCGTTTACGATGACAGAAGTCAACAGCCAAATGATGGGAGTAAACAGACATTAGTACTTCGTCTTCGATCCGGAAATAACATGTGTTGGGCTGTGCCAAGAAAGGTCACACATCACAAACACCGAGTAGATAAGAAGGAGTCGGCGTCCGTGAAGCTGATGTCTCATCCTCTACAATGGTCTTCGTCTTGACAGCTCGGTGTTGTTTGTACAGAACTAGTAGCTGGCAACAGAAGGAAGCTTATAAATCTTGTAACTGATACTCTATTTCTTGTTGCACAAATCGATATCAGTTTTTGTTGTTGTTTTTGTTGATATTGAGAATGTCAACGGGGTACCGTACTGTTTTAACTGCTTGCAGAAATGTGTCACGTATCTTTGGGAGTACGCACGCGCACACACACACACACAGACACATCATACATTCACACAGCATCCTAGCAGCAAGCTCTCGTCTACTACGAAATTCATGTGTGTCATCATGTTGTTATTTCGCACGCGCGAATGTTAACTATGAAATAAACAAACAAGATTCGTGGTTAGAGTTTGTTTAAGATTATGTCTGTCTACACGTCCTCTCTCATCATCTAGGGACCTCAGATGCTAACGTTTCGCAGAGCAAACAGCAACATTTTTTTTTTCCATCCGTCCATCTCTCCTCTCAATAAGTTTGTACCTGCGGATGTGCTTTGCGCATGCGTACTCGTGTTTTCAATTTTCCGATGGTGTAAGCTGCAGTTAAATGAGATTGTTGTTGTTATCGTGCGCACATAGTTTAGCCAGGTAAACAAAAGGGCGAGGGAAGGTCTTGCTGCTAAGTGCAATGCACAACAGCCAAGATGGATTGAGCAGCTTCCAATAGACATCGCAGCCTACTTCAGCATCTCTGAGAGATTTTATTGTGTGTAGACCTCTTGAACAGTCGCTTCCGGGAGCTAGATACTTAGCTCGGTGGTCTTCAAGACTACATTTGTTAGTTGCCACGATGGCGTGTTCTTCTGTAAAAAAAAATGTTTTAAAATGCTCTCTCCGGAAATGCAGGAGGCACATAGAAGCATTTCCTGTTTATCTGTTGAAGAGGAAAGCGCACTACCAACTGTTTTATTACTAGGGGAAATAGAAGTGCGACCTTCATGAACTTTGGAGAAACTTTTACCTGCGATCAGATAAGTGTATTTAACAGATGTTGAAAAAAGGTGTGGCAGTACAGTTTGTAATTTTCTATTTTTTCTGATTGAGTATTCCAGGGTGTCTCTTGTTTGTAAAGGTGAACGCATGATGTTTGCAGACATCTGTGTGTGAAGAACGGTATCAGATGTTTGCATATATATATATCCAGATGTGAATATATCTCCTACAGTTCCGTGTGTTCAGGTCATCTGACTGTATGTGTGTGTGTGTACGCGTGCGTGCGTGGGCATGCATGCAACCGAAACCATGAGATAGCAAGATTCAAAGTATGGCGGCCATAAGGATCAGCAGGTGTGAATGTGCGTCACGTGCAGAGGTGAATGTGAGGTCTGTGAACCTGCGTCACTTGCAGAGGGAAATATGTGAATTATATATATATATGAAACATGTGTATTATATTGGGCTGACGTTGCTTTATCTCTTTACGGTTTGACATGAAATATTACATATATACACACACGATTTGCAAAGGTCTTTATTTGTTAGTCCATCTGTAAAAACAGATGTAAACAAGACATGGTTCTCTCTTTTTTTTCTGTCTTACTCTTCCTCCCTAACGATTTTCTCTGTTATCTTGAGATTTTAAGAATAATAGGTTAGAGATGGCTGACCTTGATATGAGGCTCCATTGACATCAACAGATGAGTTTCCGTCCATCATTGTTGCCAGCTGCACTGGCGTCAAATTAAAGAAGAGTACAGGTCGGGCGAGTAAGCAGATAGACAACACTAACTGTACTTAAAATCAAATATCAATGTGGTGTTTAATTAACCTCGCTCATGGTTACATATTGTCTTCCTTCCCCGTTATCATCTATACAAACACAAAACAGACACAACCAATCGCACGTGTACACACACACACTCGTTATTCCTCTCTCCTCACACTCACACACAATGAAACTCATTCATCCAGTATTCTTGATGATCATGTCATATCGTCAGTACATGAATTCATCAACATCCGGTCATCTTATCTATCTTTATATCCGTCTCCTTTTTTCTGGTTGGAATTGTCGTGTGTGAAACCGGTTTGCTCAAAGCGCACCTGCAAACACGCGGTTCTATTTTTTGGCATTAAAAAAGTCCACTTAAGACACCGTGCTCCTGGGCCCAGTAAACACTTGCCGCCATGCATCATAAATGAAAGCTGACGGAAAGTAGAAGTCGTTTATCGCAAGAGAGAGCAAATATTCTCAGCATTGCATAATATTGTGTCCCAAGTCAGACTGGTCTTACCTGATAGGCAGGAAGATGTGCTGAGGTATTCCGGACAAGTGACGGATCTGGTCCTAACTGAAGACTTCTTTTGTCTGTTGGTTCTCAAAACAAGTTTTTTCTTTTAAAGTGGAGCGTAATGTTTGAATGAGTCAGACCGTGTTTCTGTGTGCTAGGGTATCAGAATGGGTGTAGAGAAGAGAAAATGTGTGTGTGTGAGAGAGAGAAAAGCAAGAATGTTTCGCTTTACAGAAAGAGGATTTTCTTGTCACGATGAATCTTAGCATCCCTGACACAGTAAGCTAGGGATTAACCAGAACCAGTGTGCTTCGATGTGACCTTTTGTCTGTCTAGAATACTCAAGTTGACCGCAGTCATCATTAGAATCAAGTCAACCTACTTCAGGTCAACAGACTATAAATTTTAGAAATATAAAAGACGTCTTTATAAGATTTATTTTTCTTCTGTCTCTTCTGTCTTGTATTTTTGAGACGAATACATTTTTGCATTGGTCATCTCAGATTAATGACCTTTTGACCTAAACCCTAGATACCTCAGAGTTAGAGGTTGTGGTAATAAACTGAAAAAAAAGTAAAATCATGCCATGTATTCAAGAGATTTGTGTTGTTGTTGTTGTTGTTGTTGTTGTTGTTGTTGTTGTTGTTGTTGTTCAGTCAAACCCTGGCCGCGACTAAAGATGGCTGCGTAAGGCCGTTGATCAAACAAACAGTCGCGTTGACATTTATGAACTGTCATACGTAGAAGTTGTCTTCCTTTGCTGGGGTCCTGAAACCGAGGAATCACCGCCATTATTTAGTAGACTTTTAAGGCAGACGACAGATAAGAACATCAGATTGGATTGCTGATGCCGAAGCGAAGTACATAGCTGGGAAAAGAAGTCTAAGATATTAATCATCTAAAAACATCGATTGGTGTCGCAAAAGAAAACTGTAACTCCAATCTTCAAATATTACTTGACATTCTTTTCAGTTGTTTCCCCTTCTGTACGTTCTATAGTGTTCAATATGATATGCAAAATAGCTTTCACTTTACTATTTTTAAATTCTTTTTGTTATCTCATCCTTTATACACTCTACTTTTCTATTTTTATTGCAATTTTAACTGTACCATAATGCTTTTGAGTTCTGTTTGGCAAGGAAATAGTCTAGCTAACTTTCATGCTATTAAATGGTCTAGAAGGACATTTACATATATATATAGAGAGAGAGGAGGGATACTTTTCATTAACTTAAACCATATAAAAACATGATATAAATATCTGAGGAACGATAAAGAGATTGCATTTTACATAAGGTATGTATGTTTTCACATAATCTCAGAAGACCTCACGAAATGTTGGAAATGTCCGTTTGTTTTTGCATGCTGAGCTTGATGTAGTCAAGCAAACACAAGGCGCACACGACATAGACACAATCCTCCATGTGCGTGTTTGCTAACCAGCTCACATACAGGGTTTACTTCGTCCGTCATCGACCTGTGTAGAATTAACCAGAGCAATTTTGTAAAAATAATGACTGGCCATGGCCAGAAAGATGCCAGCTCCCCAAATCTCTCCTGATAGCCGTGTGTCATGCTTGAAATACAAGTCCACAAGCGTGAACACGCACGAGAAGCCGACCACGTGATGAAGTTAGGAGTGTATAAAATTATGGGTTTCGTTGTAGAGAGCACAATAGAGGGGACTGTGAAGGGACAGAGTAGTTTGGTTCCAGCTTTGCTTCCCTCCACTTTGCGTGGTGGAAGGTCCAGTCATCGAGCTTCTGCAAGGTTCATTTGGCGGGCATGGACTGACATGCCGACGAGTTATCACCCTCATGTCACCTGACACGCGATGGTGCCTGCCACCACTGACTGCAACCCTTCGACACTTCGGTCTTAACTTCTTTGTTCTTCTCCAGCAGCAGCTTCCCATCCTCCTCTCCTCTTTGGAAAAAAATCATGCGGTTCTTTTAATTTCGAACCCAAATGGGTACGGTTTCAACAGATTATATTACCGTATCCGAGGGATAAATCTTCTGTAACCACTGGCCGCGGCAAGGCATGTCAGCGCCAGACAAGACGTATCAGTGTTTTATCACTGTCAGAACTGTACACGCTTGTCTTCCGTCAACAGACCACGCTTGTGTACGCCAGACCCCCGCCACCCTCTCCCCCCGCCCCACACACACTCCTCCTCCTCAGTTCCTAGTCTGTGTCCAGAACGGTTTGCCAGATGAACTCTTTGACTGTCTCACTTTGCTGTTGTTCCTTATCACCAGCTTTTTAGGCTTGAGCTCTTTGAAAGTGCTAAAAGTCGAGACGTGCTGTCACCCTCGACAAGATGTTTCACAGCAACCTTCTTTCAACCGACTTTTCTCGAGCTTTTTCAGGATTATCGCAGCTTTGCATCATGATTCATATGACCTTTCACGTGAGTCATCTCTTTTAGAAGAAGCAGAAAAAGTTTAGACTGGAGAGGGAAAAAATGAACTCTGCACATCTCCTGCTTTCTAGATAATGCAATATGAGAGACCTGTTTAGAAAAAGCACGGGTCGGGGGGAAGAAGACTGGTATTTTTTCGCAGGCTACGTCACGGCAAAGCAGCCAGCCATGTAAACATGTACCACGTGCAGAGAAAGAACAACGTGCCCGAGACGAGATTGAACCCATGACAGTCAATCCTCACCGTAACTCTTCCACCACCGGACCATCTGGTCCTCCTCCTTTCCCTCGCATTTAGCAAGTGTAGTAGCCATGAGTGACGTTCTCGATGCCGTCCATTCAAGTCACGTGGGCTGCTTGTGACGCACGTGCCTTCACCGTGAGAGTCACGGGTGAGGTACAGCCTGAAGACCTCGGCATACCTCCTGCCACTTAGCATGAATTACAGCGAGATTTCACATGGAAAGAGTTTGCTCGCGGGAGCGATGCGATGCGCCTAACAACTGAAGGAAGCCAATCAGACACTTGAGTTGTCAAGAGAATATAATCAATGCCTTCTCTTTTGAAGCGTGCCTTCATTTTTCATAAATTTTGTGCGCGTGTGTAGGGATGGGGATCGGGAGAAGGACAAAGTCGACCCAGAGAGTCGACCTTCATCTTCTAGTTTAAGGGATAAACGATATGTGCGTTGGTCAATTAGCTAAAATTTTACATATTAAAATGGTTCGTTATGATGGTGAGCTTTAGGTGAACAAGGTGGTGAGTTTGTATTAATATACCACACTTATTTCTACGGCGGATCTTTTCAGCTCACGGTCTGTGCGTGCTGAGTGAAGAACGTTATCAGCGCTCGTTGAGCGCAGGTGCGAATCGTAGCGGATAATTAATTAACGGATGGGTTTGGGGGCTGAAATTTACAGGTTAGTTTATATATCTACGGCTATATCTACTGATACCTGAAAAAAAAACAGTAAACCGTTCAGGCTGGTATTTAAGCCCGCAAGAGATACTTAGCCTGTTGCAAATATTACACGAATGTTACATGTGCACCGGCAAAGTACCAAAAAGGGTCATACCCCCGAAGTGCCTCCAAAGCCTTGCTGTATTGGCCGGTGAACTGGCAGAGTACTGGCTGACAAGTCTGGACTAAGTATGCTGAGCATAGTTTCGATGTCCCGAACGTCTGCACCAAGTCCATTGGTTTCCTGCGATCTCAGGAACGTTGCCAAACTATCACATTCGAAGACTTTTGCCTTCAACTCCGTATCTCGAGGTTCGACCAAGTACACAGTTTCTGTCTCTAACATTTTCCGAAGCATGCATTGAACTGATTTTTCTCGTATGAACAGCGTTTTGATTCCATCTCCAAAGCGCCGCAAGTTGGTGGGAAAGACATGTGGCCCATCATCCCCCCCAACTCCGTTCCCCTCTCCCCCAAGAAAAAAAAGTCAATGGCTCCTAAATGAGGCTCAAACTTCGTTGGGCGAAATGCAGATTGCCATGTTAGCGACGATTGTGTAATTACAAGCAGAAGCCATCGGGCGCCATTGAATTGGCAACCCTGTTTGCGAAAATGATAAGCTCCCTTGACCTGAGTGATTATTTCCCGATGAATGCCATAGGGTGTCGTAATTATAGCTTTGATTTTTAATCATACTTGCGTGCCGTGGGGGAGGGCGAGTGTTTTCATTCCAGAATAATCTGGGATTCATATGCGCTGCAGGGTTTGAGAAGGAAGCTATGGTTACAACCTCCGCAGCTTTTATTAGTCTTTTATTTCTGTCGTGTTAATCTTTCGGTTTTTCAAACTTTTCATTCACTTTTGTTACACATACAATGATGTACTAACGGGGAGTTAGGACAAAATATATTTGACCTATACACTTTTTACCTGTCGTTTGTCAAGTATAATAATAGTATAGTATTTTTCAATTTAAGAAATCGCAATTTCTGGAAAGATATTTACTTGATAGTGACAGCAGCTACGTGGTAATATAAGTAAATCTTTGCCTTTGGTAACAGAATAAACTTCTCCATTTTTACATTTATTAAAATATTTTGTTAGAAGAACAATGAGGTTCAAACAATAATCAGCTTTCCTAGTTCAACTATGATCAACGATAGCAACTTCATCCCGAAATTAGTAATTATCATATGCTGCCAAAAGAAGTACTCAACGGTTTCATTGTATTGTTTACAAAACTACAAAGAAGAGTTGTATTTCAAGAGAGGTTTACTTTAGGTAGGATGCATTACAAAACTCTCACTTGTAATTATCTCAGTTGACTGTCTAAGGTTTTAGGAAAGAGTTTGTGAAATGCATTGTTCAGTTACAGTCATGAAAGTCTACCTGACATTTTCCCAGTGCACACACGACTGATTTGTTTTCTTGAAGGATTTTCAAAATCTCTTGGTTCCGTTTTCTAATAACAGACATCCCTAATTGGTTTCACTTTTGAAAGACTAAAGGGCAGCTACATTTTCTTTGATAGTGTCTTAAAGACTGGATACAGATTATGTAGGTCCGAGAATCTCATTGGTATGTTTCAAAGTTTCAAAAGATTATACTTCATAGTTTTTAATTAGACCCATTTTCTTTCTGCTTGTTTTTTATTTGTTCTTAATTTCTTAGTTTAATGTTCCTTAATTCCTGTAATTCTTTGCAGTAATCGTCCATCTTAGTTTAATTAACGTCTGAGGTATTTTTTTCTAGTTTTTTTCAATGTTATTAAACATCAGCTCATTTTTTCAGTTTTCTTTGTCATCAATCATTGGAATGGTTTTCTTCCTAATCTAAATAAATCGCATCTTAAAAAAAAAAAGCTAACGAGAGGTGAACTATTTTTTATGAGGTATGTTTTTACATTTTCTCCAGTCTTTATGCAAGAAGAGTATTCATTCACAGCTATTTAGTACATATATCTGCATCATTGCCCTCCAGCAAGACGTGTGCTAGATAGAAAAACCTCTTAGCATGGACACCAACAGTTATATTCATGGTCAATTGCACATTTATTTTTTCAGTTCCAAAGAACTGATTCGTCAGGCGATTTTGGACAACGATTTCATGAAGAACTTGGACATGGGGCAGATACGCGAAATCGTCGACTGCATGTATCCAGTGGAGAACCAAGCAGGCTCCATCATCATCAAAGAAGGCGATGTGGGCTCGCTCGTCTATGTCATGGAAGGTATGGTGTCCTCGACTGCTCACTTCATACTCACGCTAAAGACACACTCTAGACGCTCACCCATTTTCCTTTGGTCGCTTTTCACCTTCACTAATGAAGCAGGTGCCACGCCCAGTTGGATGATTTCTGTCCTCAGCCTGGGTCCCAAGAATCGGCGGCCTGATTTGAAGTCTATCCTTAGAGTATGGATAGGGAGGGAGGTTTTACTCTTAGCTTTACCTACTTAAAGAAAATACGCGTTATGTCCCTTTGAATTGTTGTGCTCGGCACGAGTTATCGGCAATTATCAACCATTACTAAATAAAGTCCTCGCAGCCAACTTTTATCTTTTGATTGAATTTCTAATATAATATCATTTGAAAAAAATTTTTTTTGCAGACATTTGTGCGTTGGTAACATTAGTTAATAGCAGAAAATGTTGGTTAGCAGCTATTTGCCTTTTATCGCACTTCAACAATTGAGTTAAAGCATCTGTAATGGTCAAAACAAACCTGCACAATTCTGCGGCATTGAGCTATTTTTGTCCCGACCAAAGTATTTTTTAAAGTTTGTAAAAATGAGGCTGTCCACGAGGACATACACACCTTGCCCACTAGACTAACAACATTTGAAGGTGACATCTCGTAGCAGGGAAACCTGTAATTCCACATTTTTAGACTATATCTTTAGACATGTTCCAACTTCCTGAACCCTCATGCCCTCTACCGACCGAGGTCACGAAACATCATCCCTAAATTTCTTCACCTTCCTAAAATCTGAGAGTAGACTGAGGCTTTAGTCGGTATAGACACACTTGTGCTGTGGTTACGAACTTTTGTCGCTAGTTCAAATCTCCATTAATAATGCAGATGGTAAGAAGTGCTCGCTTAAACTCCCATAAAATTTCAATAAAAAAGAAATAAAGAAAAACGAATCTCAGTTTCAGACAGCTTTTCTGGTTTTATTCACAACTTCTTCATCAACATTGTTTAGATTGTATAGAGGTTAATGTTTCACTCCCACACTTAAAGTAAATAAAATCAATGATTTACACCTTTATTGTATATGTGATCGCATGTCTCATTTTAAAGTGTTAAAATTGTGTCGGTGGATATTACTATGCAGCTCTAACCTCTGGGTTCCTGGCTGGATGGATAACTGGTGTAAGCCTAATGCTCTCCCCTTCTTCAATCCTTTTCCGAAGCACCCGGTCATCCTCTCTTAATTACTCCATCTCTTTAGCGCAGTGAAAGCTACAATTCTTCAGTGAAGTATTTTTTTGCTGGTCAGCTAGCTAATCCACCCCAGAATAAACATTTTTTTTTAAAAAAGAAAAAGTCCTTAGCAGTCTTTTAGCCGCATCTTCAAACTCTGTCCAGCGTCTTGCAAGCCATTTACCCAAAAAAGTTAACACCACGAAAATTCATTTACTTTGCTTTCTTATTACTTAAATTTTCATTTTTCGAACGACTTTTTAAAATTAAAAAGAAAGAATATAGATAGTTCAGTTCGTTTCTGAAGCAGCATTTCGAAAATTTATTGGGGTGTTTGGAACAGCGGAAGCACACTGAGATTTTGGGAAATACAATGATAGTTTTTGAAACTTAAGGATCTTTTGAAAAAAGTGTCAGCAAATAGAAGGAATAAAGAAGGGGGGGAGGAAATTAAAGAAAAAGAAAACAGGAATTGCAACACAAAGATACAAACAACTGCGTGTCACCGTGGAATATATTACCAAACGCGTGAGTCATTCCTGAATTTTTATTTCTGCACGACGGAGAGAAACAGGAAGTGTTTATCCACGTCCTGCGCAACCAACAGCCGCTTGTTCTTTTATTCCTGTCGTGTTCGTAGAAAAAGTTGTTTTTGTCGTACGTGACACGAAAACATACTTTTATGAATGATAATGGTTTTTAGAGATTTATGAGGAAGGGGCGGGAGGAAGGCGGCAAGTCGTATCCTTGTCACACCTTGACAGGTACAGGTGAGAGGCATCATGTCAATCTGTGGCAGGTACATGTGAGAGACATCCTGTCAAACTGGCAGCTACAAGTGAGATGCATTATGTCTTAAGATGCGAAATCTGAGAAATGTAAATCGCTGAGTTTACCTGAGTGCAGGAATGACATATGGGAGGTCGGCGAGATTGTTTTTCGTCCCTTCTGTCAAAATTCTCTCCACGCATCATATTTTATTTTATTGTGTTTCTAAGCGCGCAGCTGAGCGTGATTGATAGTTACAGTGCGTGTATTTGTTTGTGTGTGTGTATGTTTACCTGCGTGTATATGTGTGTGTGGGGGAGGGGTGGTGGAGAATATGGTGTGCGTGCACGCGCTCATCAATGCGTACACACGTGAATATTGCACCTGTGCAAACTACAGCGCCACTTCAGTCTCCTTACTGTCGAGATTTGAAGCAAAATACGAGGTAGCGAGGGTTTATAATTTTATCACCTGTCACCCGGCATGCTATGGAGGTTTGGGGTGTGTGGGGTGGAAGGACCTACCCGCAACCACTGAGTCACACATGCTCGCCGTCGCGGGTATCGTCGGAGTTATCAGCGTGTCGAGCATCGCTGCGCGCTTTTCAACACCTTCGTCGACAGCAGTCCCACTGAGAAGAAACAGACGATGGGGCGGGCATCCACTAGGCCATCCATCTGACCCAGTGTCGACAGGCAGGGGGAGTGGGTCTTATCAGGCTCATGTTTCACCCACCCGTAATGTGGGCACGTGGTATCTTTATGATAAATAGTCGTCCTGCAAAGATCATGCTGCCTTCGTGGGACACGTCTTCCCTGATGGCGGTGGACGTAAGGCGACGAATACAAACATTCTGCGCAGGGGAATTTTACAGGAGCAGTATGCGCGTCTCTGCTGCATGAGATAAAAGACGAGAGAAGAAGCAAAATGATAGAATAATGGAACAGACAATAGAGTGCGATGCAAAGGTAGAGAATGCGTGAAGAAAAGAGTGAGATGGTGCGGGGGAAGAGAACCGTTATTCCAATGTCCCAAATTCATTCACACCTGATGATTTCTATCTGTAACACCCCCAACCTCCCACACACAAACACCTCTTTCCCACCCGCTACAAAATTATTTTCCATATGCTGAATTCATTTTCTTAATACACTTTCTTTCACAGGCACGACAGAAACATTACAAACTGTCAAGCTTAGAAATGGCGAACTCTTTTCTGCCCTCTTACATTAATTAGTTTTGTCAGTTTCTTTTTATTCACGTCGGTACCACTCCAACGCCTCTAATGGAGAATCTTTTTTTTTTCTCCTAAAAATCATCTTTTCCTGTGTTCCTTGTCGTCATCTCTTGAAGAGCTTGGCCACTACAGGGACCTGTGATACATCTTCATCTACTCCTTGCACGTGCAGTCCGACCAGGTGCTATGTTGTTTGGGTGGCGGATGTGTGTGTGTAAGGAGGTAAGCCAACCACTCAGACGAGTCGCAGGCTTCTAGAGAATTCTTGGCTCAGCCTCCTGCTCATTAGACAGCCGGCTTTTAAAGGCGGGTGGATGCAAGGCATCTTGCTGTGATGGCCATTAGCGGACAATATCTAGCCGGGTTAATCGGGTGTATTGCAGGACAGGATCACTACTGGCTTTATTGAAGACTGTTTGATGGTCAGGCCTTTGCAGGAAAATGATCAGAACTACCTCCGTGCTCTGGTATTGTCTTAATCGACGACTAGTCCTTTGTCAGTTAAACGATCGATTGGTTTCTTTGGCAACCTTTTTGGCGTGATCAGAAAAGAAGGAATGTCTTTTCTCGTATAGTTTTTAAACCAGTAAAATTGTTTGAAGGTAGGGCTGGTATTGATCTTCAAGAGACAAATAATCTTGAGGGATTCTCAGGTTGGTGCGGAGGACATGCGTCTTCTCTCGACTGCTGATCTCTCTTTCTCTCCCACCCCACTCTCTCTCTCTTCATCTCCCCGTGTGTGACTTCTTTATTTCCCACCTCTAACTCTTTCTTATTTTTCTGCACGCGCGCACACACATCACATATCCCATCAATCTGTCGTTTTGTGAGCAAATCGGCGAGCTAGAGAGAGAGAAAGAGAGAAAGAGAAATAAGTAAGAAAGCAGGAATAGGAGTGGGGGTACAGAGAAAGAGGTAAAGAGAGGGAGTAAAGAAAAGGAGTAAAGAGAAAGGGGGTAAAGAGAAGGGGAATTGGAGGTGAGATTGTCTGTCACTGCGGATCTGTGATTTCTTGTGAATTGTTTTTTGTAGTACGTTTACCCTACGATCACCATGGCAGCAGTAAAACTCTTGGACAGTCCTGGCATTTCACCAAACATAAGCTAACTCTAAACTGTTATTCCTCCTCATCGTCGAGGTCAATTTTTGTTTCAAAAATGTGCATTTTGGTATAATTGGCAATTGGTGAAAGTGCTCTTGTCCCTTCCATATATTTATTCTCTCCAATTTGTGTGTGCGTTTATTTGTTTCTGCGTGCGCGAGCTTGTTTTCGCATCCGCGTTCGTATGTATCTGTCGGGAGGGAGATGCGAGTGTGTAAACTGTTGAGCACGCAATTTTTCTGCACTTCACTGATCCTATTTTTAAAAGACTAGAAGTGTGTCTTGATAAATAAATTAACTAGTTTTGAGAACACCGAAGTAAAAAAAAACGAAAAATACAGATCTTAACTTTGAGGATCGCGGAGAGCTAAAATATTTTTAAGTGCATTTAAGCTTCTTACTCGTCTGGTATCAGTTCAGTGAATCGCTTTCATGTTTTCACTTTCTTAAAAAAATGATCACATTCAGCAAGTGGAAAACACACCATGTGACTAGTCCGCGAAAATTAAATTGTACCGAGTGGTCTGGGAAGAAACAAATATAGAGTAAGGAAGGAAGTGGAGAAAAAAAGAGCGAAATTCGTTTTGCTTCATGCTACTTCAAATATTTCCTGTCTCGGACATTAAGTAGCAACTTGTGTGATTGATAGCTATGGTTTTCTTCCACGATGATAAAAGTTATTGAGTTTCTTGACTTTTAATGACACGGAATACATTTCGCTGCAGATGCAGATGAAGCGCTGATTTCGTAAGCCGAAGATGATTATTATAAAATAATTTGGAATTTCTTGTAGTACTGGCTGCAATACAATAGTTTATAAAGGAAATGAAGAAAAGATCTGTCTCTGTTTCAGAGGGTAAAGTGGAAGTCAGCAAAGAAGGCCAAAAGCTGTGCACGATGGGAGCAGGCAAAGTGTTTGGAGAGCTCGCCATCTTGTACAACTGCACGAGGACCGCGACTGTCAAAGGTAACTTGTGTGACCCAATGAACTGTCCTTGATCTTTCACCTGTAGCGAGTGAACCACCTGTAGCCAAGACAGTAAAACCTGTCGGTAGTGCTTTAAGAGCCTTAAAACTCTTTACATTTCATTCGAGAGTGCTAATCCGTATATATATGTGTAGAGATAACTAATGTAGGTGTAGAGATAATTAGTGTAGGTGTAAGGATAACTAGTGTAGGTGTAGATATAATTAGTGTAGGTGTAGAAATAACTAGTGTAGGTGTGGGTTGGATCTGAGCTAAAGAAAGATGTGCAATGGCAGGGTAATGTAAACCTTAAAGAAGAATAAAAATCGAAACTTATTTCGACCTCAGGTATCGATTGTAAAGGAGACGAACTGAGCTGAGGAAAGACAGTAAAAGCCACTAACTACACTAATTTTACCTGTAACTGTACAAGAAAGGACGAAAGAGAAGGCATTACTGCGCTAATTTAATTATTATTCATCCGCACGAGAGAGAGAAAACAAAGAAAAAAAAAACATGCCATGCTTTAACAGAATTTCTTATAAAGACAGTAGTGAGAAGACTCTAAGAAATATGATAACATTAATAGAATCAGCTCCGAATAATGGAACAAATCAATAATCTCCATCTGTAATAATGTCATCACCGTCGAGGAGATGAGAAGCGAGGGCTAAAACAAACGAGTTACTATAATGTTGTTGGTAGCTCATAGTCACGAAAGCTTTTCTCCGGTGATGCCTGGGGTTAGAAAGAAAATGTTATCAATGACATGAGATAGAAAAAATCAAAAATAAAACGCGTAAACAAATGTGAAGAGGAAGATGGCAAATGGAAACACCTGCTATAAAGTCTTTTCATCTGTCACATCTTTATCTTCAGCTAATCAGAATCAAAGAGCTGCTTCTCCATCTCTGTTTATATAAATAGACATTTTGCAGGGCATGCTGGTCCAGTTTACAGAGCAAGTCAATGGGAGAAAAACACGTTTATGGGACGGACGTCGGATAATAATACGGGTGGATATCTAAGTTCACGGTGACCGTTGCTGCATTTTCGTCGTTCTGCACGTTAACGATTTCTGGACGACAGTCAACGACCAGATGTGACCTTTCGGGGCAATGTTTTTGTGGTTACGTGACACGCAGCTGTGCTGGGCTACGTCACATTCGATTATGGTGACGTAGAGCTTGTATCACAGAATTAGCTTACGTTGTGGTAATTTTCGATACAGCTCTTCGCAAGTCATTCGTTTTTGTAAAATGAGAAAAAAAGAAGAAAAAGATCGAAAGTAAAAATAGGAACGAAAGGCCAAGGGATCACTTACCTGCCGTTCGGGCATTGTCGCCTGGAAACAACGACAAACTTGGCGCCAGACCGGAGCACAGCTGATACTCCAGCCCCACTTTCCGGACGTGGTAAAGGTGATAGATTGTGCAAGATCAACGACCTATTATTCCAAGCCACCATAATCGGCCTCTGCCGCTTCCTCCCACCTCTTACTTAAAAGAAAAAACAGACAGCTTCACCGGATCTGTTGCTCATCCCTGTTTGGTTTATTAACCTCCTGAGCATATCCCGGATAGCACTTGCTAGTCCTCCGTGTTTGTCAAACTGTTTACCCCATTTCTGCTCAGCCGAACCCCAGAAATACCAGTTCCCCTTTTTTTTTTTCTCACTTCTCTCTGTTTCTCTTCTTGTAGTTCTTTCATGTCATTATTTATGCCTCCAGCAGGTGTTTACTGCTGTTTCCGACTTGGAGGACAGTACGTTTCTAAGATTACAAATATTAGCCGACATGCCGGCCAACAAGCTCTGAGGATTGCCGGGCAGAGGGTGATATCTGAGGACGTTGTTCCCTCCACTGTTTTATTGGACGTCGAGCGAGATGGCGAAATGTAGTGCAGCTGGAAGATAAATGAGGTTTTCTCCTCCACTTCCTTGTTTAGCCTGCAGAAAGATCGAGTGGCGTTGTTTACTAACTAATTTATGTTGAGATCATGACAAGAATTATGTGATAAGCTTTTTTATTGTCATTGCGTTCGCTTCACACGCATTCACACAAGGACACATTTTTCGCATACGGCCATATTCACGCACAGGTGTACACGTATACATTCATATTGACAGTTTCACACAAGCACATGCTTGGGATTATAGCTTGATGTCGTTGTTTACGTTCGATGTTGTTATTAGGAATGATGTGGAAAAAAATTGTTAGGGATTTGAAATAGACTTCAAAATACGTCAGAAAAAAAGACAGGATGCATACATCACCATAATGTCTAATATGCAAGACAGAAGTTCTGAAAAAAAAAACCCGCAAAACAAAATAACTTTTAAGAACTCGATTCAATTCTGCCTCCCATGTCCATTTACTGTGACAGCTAATGTGCGTTTACGAGTCATAAAGGTTTTCCCGATGTAGGACAAATACGATAAATAGGTAGATAGAGGGAGAAGGAGGAGGAGGAGATTTTTTCGGAACCTCAAATTTTACTGTAGCCCTCTCGTCAGGAACCTTTCATGGTGAGCGACCAGAGAACAAAAGAGGAGAGATAATCATGCACCCTGTCGTTCTTACTCTCCCGTGAAGCAACGAATGGTTTGCTGCAAATAATGGCAGCTTTGCAAATCTTCTTCAGATGCTCTTCAACCTGAGTTTTTCTGATGATGACCGGCTATTTGTGTGTGTGTGTGCGCACAACGAGCAGACAAACACACAGTCGCATCTTGTGCACGAATCAGCATGTCGCCCATACAATGAAAGAGAAGTAGAAGCTAAAATGCACATACTTCACTATTTTAAACTCGCTGTTATCTTTTACGATGCAGATATGTTCATCCTCCACTTGGTGGAATTGTTTTATTCATGGCGGGGAACACAGTAAGGGTCTTTGCAAAACCGTAAACTCTCTGATGAAACACGTGTGTGTGTGTGCTTCCTCCCTCTCCCATCAGATTTATTTACATTTTTTTAAACAGAAATAGAAATTCTCGACCATTTTTTTTTTTCTCAGTCACGAATAAGTTCACTGCAGTGGTTTTGAACACTACTTCGACAGTAGTCAAGCCACGGGAGAACGTCTACCAATTTGTTATTTTTTTCCTATTTTGTTCTCCATTATTTTGAGAAAAGATTTCCTGCTGTTTATCTGCTTAACGTTTTTCCCCCCATCGTTGTTTTCTTGTATTTACCGGTTTCCCCTTCTTTAATTTACTTTATTTGTTGTTGTTTTGTTTTTAATGCATTTTTGGTTCTAGTTCAGTTTTTGTTTGTTCTTTCTATTATGTTTTTCTTGTATTCGTTCTTTATTTTCTTTCCTTCGTTAACAAGTTTTGTCTGTTTTACGAAGACATTTAGTTTATGAACGTGTCAATTAATTTAACGAGAATACATCCAGCTTTTTCTGATATTTTAGCACAGTTTCCAGATGTTATTTATTCAACAACATAGAAAAAACTATGTATTAATTTCGTGCAACTTTCTACAGCTCTGACAAACTGTAGACTGTGGGCAATAGACCGGCCATGCTTCCAGAGCATCATGATGCGGACAGGACTACTGCGACACTCCGAACACATGGACTTCCTCAGAAGGTGCGTAGGATGAAAATTGCACGAGCGAGCTCGTGCGTGATGTTTGTGTGCGTGTGTTTGCATGTTCTTTGGTCTTTGGTCTGTAATCGTTCTTCTTGCAGCTGGCTTCTGGCATCCTTGTTCACATACTAGTATACCTACAACACAGCTGCTGCAGCGGCCAAAAAACTTGAATACAGCTTGCAGAGGCACACCAGTAACACGTGCTGTTGCAGCTGTGTTGCAGCTTTCATGCAGCTGCGTGTTGCTGTTCAGTGCAGCCACTGCTCTTTCGTAAGATTCCCTCCATCCAGTTAATTTGTAGGAAGGCGTAAGAGCGCGAAGAGAAACCAAGACAAGATCAAAAGTCAGAGATGGGCTCGACACTTAAAGTCGAATCCACCACCTCCTCGCTTTATGCCACCCTCGTCATAGCCCACTCATCCCCTACCTTCCTCCTCTCCTTTACCATAACCTCTTTCATGCTTTTTCTGGAGAAACACTCCATATCTCCACATTAATAGTTGCCTTAATGCCTTTTGGGGATTTCTCATTTATCCTCCATCTACAAGTTGGTGAAAGTTATCAAAGAAACATCTGGAGCCACCCTTAGACCTTTTCAGCATCTACACGTTGCCGACGATTATGTCATTGCTTATGAGAAGGATCCGAACGCAGACGAACATAACAGGGAGCTTTGTCGGTAAGATGTCGATAAGGCAGGTCCTTCTTCTAGAGACGTGTTCTTCACCAGACTAGTGGAGCTCGTGTTTCATGAGGCACCTTAATAAGTATACATCTGGTGCACAAGTGAAACTGTCTTTTTTAGTTTAGTAGATGAGTACATTGACTGATTTGTTCATATATATATAAAGATGAACTCAAATTATACCGCCTCAACTACAACCACAATCTCTCTCTTGATCAAATCATTTAAAAATACATCTCATTTGAACAGCATCGAGGCTCTACATGCATGCACACAAACACACCGCTACACACCTTCCTGAGGTAGACATCCAATGCACCTACACGAACGTGCATGCAGACGCATGCATACATGCAGCACAAGGCAAACGTAGTGAAGGAAAGTGAAGTGCCCGGATGGTCAGCCCTGTGAACCCGTGACACTCCAGTCTCACTGTCGTGGTGTTTTAGCCACTCCTCCATTTCCCACAGCTCTCGATTATAGTTCTCGCAAAAAACAGATAATTAGAGCCGCTGTTTACTTTAATAATTAATGCGGCAGAAAGCTTGGACAAATTCTCAAATTCGCCTTGAAATTGTGTGCCAGCAGATGGCTCTCGGGTATGGATGGATCTTGACTCTAGTTGAAGGTAGCTGCTGTTAGAAACCACCGAGGTTGTTCGCCCAGCTTTATTTTCTTAACTTTTTTATCATCATCATCATACCTGGGCCGTCTGGTGAGAGCACGTTGTGTTTTAGCATCACCTGGCAGCACAATCCATCCACGTTAATGCCCGGATTTTTCCCTGATGCCAATGCGAGACATCATTGCTTCTTTTTTGCCAGGTCGTGATTTGAAAGAAAAATGCTGGAGTGTTTACGTTTATAATCTTTGGCAGCCACTTCTGCCAGCCCACCAGCGACTGGCAGCGAACACGGAACAGGAAAGCTTGGGGGCGCCACTGAGCGGCGGTTGAAGCACTACGACTCTGTAACATAAATTGCCTTTTCAAATAAAGCGTTTTCATTGGCTGATTGCCGTCAGTGCTGTTCTTGGGTTAAGAATTAACTTGGTCGATTAGTTTGTCTCGTTTGGAAGTTGTGTAATAAAATATTTTATAAGCAGATGATAATTTCGGATGTTGGAAATGTCCGAACTGTTGCCTTACACGAATTGGAATTAACTGTCTTGAGTAAGTCCATTGATCCCAGAATAAACCAACAAAGCTGCAAATTGTTTAAGTCGAGATCAGGACAGGATTTTGAGCTGGCCACAAGAGGACTTCTGTCGACAAGCAAAAACTTGTGTTATTGGCAGGCAAACACTCCATCTTCTCGCACCTCACAGATTGTACACTTCGCATCGAACGTGGCCACGTCAACAGAATGTCAGTAAGCTTGACCTGACAAGTTTCAGCCGCTAGGTGGCAGTGATTTCAGGGGCTCAGTAACAGGTGTGCATGACATGTTTTGGAAAGAAGGTCAGTTTGGTACTGTGACCTCTTTATTTCTGTTGCTGAGGTCAAACTGCAGCATCAATATTTAGCGACCTTTGGGCCAGTGGGCGTTGCTTCATAAACTGCTCTGCTTGGCTCAAGGTCTGAAGACGTTGGGCAGCGACCATCACCATTTGTGACACAGTTGGCAAGTCTGAAGCCGTCTGGTTATTATGGATATAGGCATCAAGAAGGTTATAGAGAAATAGGATGGAACCCTCTTTTACCGTTGACATGATCTACGCAAGCCAGCGCCTTACTTACTGTTCTCTGAATCATTGCAGGACTAAAGAGTAAGAGATGATGAAAAACGTTTTTGGAGAATGCAGAATGAATTGAGTTTTTTTTTTTTTTTTTACTCCATCGCTGGGTGGTATTAGAAGAAGGCGTTTATTGCAGCAGCTCTATTAACCTGAAGTGAGCTGTGTGTGTGTGGTCTTTTTACGGATCTTTCAGCTGTGTCCCAAAATGGGAGAGGAATGGATGAGGGGATGAAATAAAACGAGAGAAAGCGCCTGTATGCGTGAGTCACCCGACTTAGGTGTAGCAACTTGTTTTCTTGTCTTTCAGAAAAAGGATAGTTTGATCAGTAAGTCTTATTTATTTATTGTCACAAAAGAAACTTGTTCAACCTACTTCCTACCACCGTTGCCCTACCTGTTGGCAGCTGAAAGCAGAAGGTCCAACATGTCGATTGTTTGCGAATTGCAGATGGCCGGCTTACTCAGGTCCACTCGAGGCATATTAACACTCGACTCAAAAGGCTTGTGGCCGTAGTCTTGGCCAGGACATGGTTGCGTGGTCCGACACCTGTCGGACGTCAGACGGGCAGCACGTCACCGCTGTGAGTGTTGTTAACGGCAACGAGTGGCAGTTAAGGGTTAATCCAACGGCAGTACTGGGAATGGATCCTGCGCTTATGTCGTCTTCCAGAAAGGTTATCATACGAATCTTCAGAATGTCGGCAATGAGGTGCTGGCAAGATGGCAGCAAGGTGCTGAGATATATTTTTTTTAATTCCACAAAGAAAGCCATGGTGAAAAATTCTCTACGGATGGAAAGGTTAGAGAGTCTAACAGATGTGACAGGGTGTCAGGTTACTGATTAATCCAAATAATCGCCATGATAGACTATCGAATGTCGCACGTAGTGTAATAATAAGGAGAGTTTAGCTTGGAACAGATGTGTATTCCTTGGTTTTACGTCTTTATCTTATGCGACTACTGAACTAGTCTCATTTTTATTTTATTTTCTTTCTATTTTTTCTTCCCACCTTCCGTGTGCTTGCTTATTTATTTATTAATTCCTTGAGTAAGAATTTAAATATTTCCTCATTCATTCTAGTTATCATTTTAATAGATTGCTGTTTACTGTGGGAATCAGTGTGTGAACACAATGAAATAGTTAACAGCTTACGTATCTTACAGACCGTACGGGTCTGGACTGAAGTCGCAAGTCTTTCGCAGAAGCCACAACAGTTGGGGAAATTTGGGAAAAGCTCTTTGTCACTTTCCTTGATTCAAGACGAGAGCTCCACTCACTGTACTCAGCTAAACTTCGTACAAGAGCAATTTACATTATCATCCTAACTTCTTTTCCAGCGCTTTTCTCGGGTCTTTGATAAGGAAGGCAGCGTGTAATCTGTGAAATCTGTGAAATCTGTGAAATCTGTGAAATCTGTGCCTGTAGCAACTTTGAGTGAGGCTGGAATGTTGGTGATTCTCGCATTCTGACAAGAGCAGGAGTGGTGGTGCTTTTTTTATTAGGGAAGAGTAGTATTGACTGACACACGAACAGATTCTTGTACTAACGTTTATTTTTACGTATTCTCTCTCCTTTCCTTTCTCTCTTTCTCTCATAATGTATTTATCTATCTTTTACTCTCTTGCTGATTGTCCTCTCTCCGTGTTTAACGCTTTGCAAATCAAGATGTTACACTGACTACATCATGACTTACAATAAATGTTGAAGGTATAGGAGTCGTAACCTGAGTTGGCAACTTGACGGTAGTTTTTACTACGCTGTATTAAGGCAGTCGAGAGCGAAATGACACGTGATGTATTCTTAAGCTAACTCTTTCCATGCATTTGTTTATCTTTCACAAAAACAGATTTTTATTTTTTTTTTTTTATCGTTAGTTCTCTCGCTTACTCCTAACTCTTGCGGAAGTGTGTTTGTGTGTGCCCATGTTCTCCCGTAAGATCGAGTGAGTTCTGAGTAAAGACAGGGGTAAGGCACCCTCTGTGCATATTTACTCAGGCACCTATGTTGCATATTCATGCAGTCATAATATTAGGCGCTCTTTAGACCTGTCTGCCCGTTTTATAATTATTTTTTAATGTTATTTGTTATGAATACGACGCAACGCCGCCCACAATGAGCTTTTTTTCATTTGTTTTGTTTCAGCGTGCCAACATTCCAAGGTCTTCCAGAAGAAACGCTAAGTAAAATTGCGGACGTATTGGAAGAGGTCAGTAGGTGCTTGCTGTTTGATTCCTCATCAAAATTTTTTATAGAAGAAAAAGTTTAGGTTTTTCTAACTTTCTGACATTTGCATCAAGTGTACCCCTAATATCCTTTTTTAAACCAGCCCTTTAAAAGCTGCGTGGGGTTTAGCCGGATACAGCAACAATCAGTCTGACAAGAACCACAATGTTTCTTTTCTAATACAACGCAGTGAGTGTGCGCGCGTGGTTGTCAAAGTTATGTTTATAGTATTAAACAGGAACACAAAAAATTGTGTATGTACAGTCTGCTGCGTCGTTTGACCTCGGGTTTAAAGTGATAATGGGTGCAAAATATTTTATAATAATGTTATAAAACCAAGCGCAAGATACTGCTTCCTTTTAATCTGTGTGGATAGACCCTTTTTTTTCTCAAAATACACGGGTCCAAACATCGTCATGAGCAAAAGTAGCTGAAAATCGTGAGAGCACGTCTGTACACAGATACACTTAATTGATATGTGGTTCCAGGTCTCCCATTGGTTAAGGACTAGGCAAAGTAAACATATCCATGTACAATCCTGACGTCCGTGTTATAGACACCTTTCTTGACATGATGTTTGTGTATTTCGAGAACGGAAGAGTGGCATTGGTATTCAACGAAATTTGGGAAAACTACATGTTTTGAGCTTTATGGATCATTCAAAAAAATGTATTGCACTCCACTAGTTCTTTAAGCATCCCAATCAGATTTCAGACTATAACATCAGAGGGTGGAAATTACTGTTTATGACTAGACTAGTATAAAGTAAGTTGTTCGTTTCCTCTGTCCAGGCTCATTATAACAACGGAGAGTACATCATCAGGCAAGGGGCAAGAGGAGACACTTTCTACATCATCGCTAAAGGAAAGGTAAGAGAAAAGATTGTTGATGATTAAAGACCATGTGATGGGTCGCCCACAAAGAAACATTAAAACATGCGAAACCCTGGTCAGCACTTACGGACAATCAGACATAGGTCTAATGGAATAGTGGCAGATGCTTGTGTTCTCGCGATGGTTGTGAAACATCCATTCTTTGGTTTTCTTGGAGCTTACGTGCGTGCATCCACACGTGCTCATTAGGTGAGAATGTGTGTGGGTGTACATATATCTTCTTATGCTTAATTGCGTGTATCTGTGTAAGAGTAAAATATGTGTGGGTATGTGTGTGAAAGCGCTCGTGTGAGAGAGAGAAAGAAAGAATGTGTGAGAGAGAGAGAGAGAGAGAGAAAAAACAAAAGATTGTGCCGACGCACGCATATGCGTGTTTGTTCCTTGAGACCTGAAATGGTAATTCTTTCTCGGGACTGGTATGCCATAAGGTAACAGCCATGATTACGGTGACAGCAAAGGAAACATGCGCTTGCTGATTCATAGCTCCAGCACTTGGGACACAAAGCACAGCCTCCCATTCTCTGCATTTCTTCCTTTTCCTCCCTCATCCCCCACCTCCATCTATCTCCCCACATTTCATTCCGTCCTGCCTTCCTCCCCCATGCGGTGAGTCTTCTAGCCAAGTCCCATGCTCGAAGGCAGTTTTATCACAAGAACAACGATGCGACTGTCTCTGGGTTTTGGGGATAACCACAGATCGCTCCCAACCACCCCTCACCCCTGTTCCCTCGTTCCCTCACCAACATACATTTGGAGCCGACTAGCAGGCCTTGCTATCATCGTCAGGGCAGAAGCGACGTCTGACTTTCTGTTTGTTGTGGCACCGGAGTTGCCGCGCGCCCTGTTTGTAGATAAATGCAACCTCTCGTCATTTTATCTCACCGCCCCCGAACATGCTGCGTAGCCACTACTCACTGATAACCGCTGCTGGAAAGAACAGAGTTCGTTTGTTGGACGACAGCAGAAGTTGTTTGAAAGTTCAGTAACAAGCATCTTTTGCCGATTCTGATGCGAAGAGATTTCCTCCCCCTGTCTCTCACCTACCCACCCAAACACACACAGTCAAACCTCACCCTCTACCACCCCTGCAAGAAATCACTTTCTTAATGATTCGTAAACTAAGATTACGCAGGTTTATCACTTGATCGCATTTATTTTCAGCTTTATTGATATCCTTGTACTAAAGAAAATCACAGTGTTATCGGAAGATACAGGAAGGATAACAGGAAACTTGTAGGACGTGGCCGTGTGCAAAATTGCGGTCTCTTCGGAACTAGATTTCCGTTCTGAAAAAAAACACAATTTAAAAATAAATTATTTACTAAGAATACCAGTCCCCTGGCAAGTGAAATTTCTATGTTTGCTGGCATGTTGAAAGGTGAAACAACCAGACGGCCTGCAACCAATCTAGACAGGTCTGTGTTAGAAAGAGTTCTCTGTCTTCAGCAGCTTTACAATGTTGCCCATCCTCACAACCTTCGTGAAGGTTTATCCTTTCAGCTTTGGTTCTATGCCATTGGAAACTTTGGACGGGAAGAATAATAAATTGTTTGACAATTTGATGATAATGGCGATGATCGCGATGACGGTATTGGGGGTGATAACGATGATGGGGGATCGGTAGCAGCTAAGCTTCTTTCCAGATGTGTGTAGTGGTGAGATGCGGTTCACAGAGAGAACAGACTTTACTGAACAGCAATGAGTATTAGTACCTGATAAATGTTTTTAGCCTGCGTGTCATTTGTTAAGTTTGTTACCTGATTAATGTCAGGCCTTTTCCTTCCTATCAAGTTTTAAACCTTTTACAGTGTAAATTCTGATGTCTAGGTACTTCGGCTGCGTATGAACACAATCCGTGGGTAGTTTATTGAAATAAAAATGATAGCACCCCGATTGTCTGATATTTATCTTAGAAAATTAAATGTTGAACATTCATCATTCTTGAAATGAATCATCATATTATATCTTAAATTAATGCCATTTTTTTCCCTCGTAAAGCTACAAGAGAAAATGTTGGCTTGGGAATATTTCATCGGCTATACTCAGCGGGAGGGCATGGCACCCGATCGGTCACAGAGTGCAAGAACAGTAATCAACGTTTTCCTGTAGAAATGTTTCGTACTTATTCCCCTTTCTAAACCAGCGCTTTCACCGCCAACATGCCCCGCTATATAGCATCGAGTACAGATATTTGAATTACTTGTATAGTCGACATGTTCCGTGAACGATAATTTCTGTCAGCCCGCACCTTATAACCTTTCTTTGATTTTACAGGTGAAGGTAACGAAACGAAACTCCAAGACCCAGGACGAGCAGGTCATACGATGCTTAACGAAAGGCGATTTTTTTGGCGAGCGAGCATTGCAAGGGTTTGTAATTACTTCACACAGGAGTTATGGTTATGAGAGTTGTGTGCTTTTCGGCTCGTGAAGCAGCGACCGCTAATTGATGTTTTCAATTAGAGCTGTCAATTGTTGTTCTCATCTTCCCGCCAGCTCTCTTCCTCTCCTCTCTCTCTCTCACGCACACATACACATACGCCAACACACACACATCCACATACGCCAACACACACATACGCCAACACACACATACACCAACTCACACACACATACACACACAAAGTGGGATTCCTATCATACTAGTTTCCCGCTGATTGGCAAATGTCTGGACCTGCTCCCCACCGTTCAAGACATCCCTGAGTGGCTTGTCTTGTCAGCTGCCATCTAAATATCTATCCATGTGCTTCCCCACAACGACTAGTCCAGAAACTTTAATATCCAATCATATAACTGCTACGTGAATACGCAACAATTATTTGCCAGCAGTTCTCAAAGTTGCCCTGTCTCTATTTTTTCAGACAAGTCCACACTTCAGACAGCAAATAAACTTTACTTTCTTGTGTGCTTGAATGGAGATGTCTTGAAATGCGTTGAGACAAAATAAGCGAGTAGGACGCAGGACTCGACACAAATGTGCGAGCCAAAGAATTTCTGAAGAGGATGCTGTCAGATGTATAAAGTGACTGATGGTCTGCTTGGCCCTAAAGGAGTTGTCGTTCTGTAAATGGTAGGAGGTGGGAGGGGTGAAAAAAATGAAGGATCCTACATGTTGCCGGTTTCAAGAGCAGGAACCAGATTAAAATCTGAGCTACCTGTAGCAGGGTGGTCGAGCTTCTCAGATAATGAAAAAAGCCGAAAGCAAGGAAGAAAAGAAAGGAACGAAGGAACAAATAAAACGTGTAGCATGATGCTATCTTTGAGAATGAAAGGCACATATTAAAGGACTAGTCAGATGAATCCTGTTTTATTGCTTGGGTAAAGCTGAGAGCAAGATATTATCTCTCCTAATCATGGTGAATACCCCTCACTTCCGTTCTAGAGGAATACGCGCACAAGCACCACCATGCCCTCAAACATGTCAAAATCGTGAATTTATTTTTGTAGACCCATGATCCCAGCTTTCCAGTCTGCCGAGGTTTTCAAAGAGTAAACATATGTACAGTTCTGACCTCTAAGTTCACTGACCTTTTCCTTTACAAGGTGATGTCTGTATGAGTGTATCTCAAGAACAGACATGCGCATACACAATTTCACAAAAACATCAAAATAATTTTCTTCCACTAGTCCTTTAAAGCCGACGTGGATATCAAACAGTTGTAAAAGAGTATGAAGGAGTTTTTTCTTCAGCTTGGTGAATGGATGGAGGAACTACTGCAAGCTCATTCACAAAACTGGAATGTGGCATTAACCTGGGGACAAAATCGTGATGCCATTTGCTTATAATTAACTGCTAATGTATAACACATTAAAAGCATGTTTCCGATTGAAAATTTTCTTTTGAGACAAACAAATCAAATATTATATGAATGAATTTACCTAACTGGAGTTTTCTTGACTTGTTATCCTTTTTATTTTGACAGAGAAGATGTTAGGACAGCGAACATCATCGCCGCCGATTCCAAGGGTGTAGACTGTCTGGTGATTGACAGGGAGTGAGTATATTTGATGGTTGCTTTTCTAACTTGTTGAAAGAGTTACCCTACTATCGTCTGTAGACAGTCCTCCTGGTGTCTGTAGCCTGCGTTGCCTTCTTATCACAGCAAGATTATCTTTGAATCCTACCTTGCCATTACTGCGCAGCTTTGAAGACGAGTCTGGTCAGTCACGTGACAGATATTCCTGTAGAACACATTGAGTAGCTGGGTTTACCAGGTGTGTTCTTAGCTTTTCACATCAGGTGCCGTCCACTAGTTCAGCAACCATGATGTTGCTTGCGATCTGCAGGTGCTTTTTTGGTCCATGATATCTTATCTTTCGACTTAGCGCAAAATATCTCTAAATTCCTGTCATTAGAGAACTTTGTTGTATACAACTAGTTACCTGCTTATCACAATAAAAAATTCCACTTTTACGGTTGATTAGTTCCACAGGTCTTTAAAATTGCGCGCTCTTTTATGTGTTTGGGGGATGCATACGGGTTTTTTTAATGAATGTGCCTCTGTGCTCATCCCCATTTAACTGTGAGTGCCCGGTAAGTGACCTTTATATTCTAATGTTTCTTGTTTACATGTTACCCCGTTCAAAGTTCAACCTTTGCTCGAATTCTGCGTGCATCTTTTCATCCTGCGATACCGTCTGTGCCTTACTTTAATTTTTTTTATAATTTTCTGCATTTTTTCTTTGTCTGCAGCTCGTACCTGCAGCTGATCAGCACTCTTGACAACCTGAAACAAATTTACGAAGACGAAGAAGAAGACGCCAGGTGATTTATCTAGCAAAAAATAAATAAATATATAAGAAGCTTCTGTGAAACTTTGTCTCACCTGCAAAAATATATATCCTTTTAAAAACTTCTTTGTGAAGAAAGCATAACAGTTTTTTTAGCAATCAGTGAGAATTAAACAAAATCACAAGCTCTCTTTTTTAAAATTCTTTAGTATATCTTTGATAGTATTTAAGGCCCTTTTTTTAAAATAGGTATAGTTTGAAGAGATGTTTGTGAAAGACCCTTAGCTTCATCCAACAAGTTGGATGTTTGGCCAAGCTTGGCAAAGTGCTTTTATAACGGTTTTATAATTCTTTGCCAAAGGACCGAACCTTCGTCTATATTTATACCGAGAAGACAGACCCCAGTAAGATAATTTAATGCTGTGGAAAAAAAAAAAGAACTCGCTTATTAAATTATTCTTACTACTCTTGTCTTTGATATTGGGATCTGAGAATAAAACTTAATTTTAAAAAAGTGCAGAAGTTTTAGTGGGAATTTTTTTAAAAGGGGGAATGGGCGGGGTTCTAAGTGTATACATGCATTGGGAATAAATAAAAACTGACCAAGATGTTCATCTGTTTACACGCACTTCCAAATCATTTTGTGATTTTTGTGTCTACCTTAATACCTCTGAACAGTCCTTGACACACGTGTACACTTCTGTGGAAGAAAGATGAAGATAATGCGTGCACGTGATGTGGATAATTCTCTTGAGTACACTGGCAATTCTCTTGCAGGTGATATTTCGGGATCGAGTGTAAGGAGTGGTTTAGGTGAGAGTGGTGCGGGTAATTTTCAGGAGCGTTTGGAATTTCGTAATGTATGCAAGACATGCGCACACCCGTCTTCCTGCTTGCGACTCGTCCTGCGTGCTTGTTCTCTCGTGGATTCGGTAACTTCCCTTTGTGTGCGCACGAATAGTCTCTTCAAAAGTGTTCGCGTGTTTGCAGGAGGGTGTCAGCATCTGCACGTGCCCGAGATTATGCATTTGCATCCATGCGCGCGACCATACCTTTATTTTCGTAATCCTCCCCACCAGAGAATAGAGAGTTCCACTTCCACACCTTAAATCTCTTGTGTTAAAATCCTTCATTTCATGGGATTTCTTTTTCAGTCCTGGCAATAATTCATTTAACACTGCAGAACCTCGTAAAAAATTCTAAATCTGCTTGTCGCCAAGTAACACAAGCACCATAAAAAAATTCAAACTAATATGGCAGAACGAAAGCAGATCGTAAACGCGGAAGATTCAATTAACCGCGGCACGACTTGCCGGCAACTGTAAAGTAGCTGAGAACTTGCAGAGGCGCAGTCCTGCTCCTGCAACGGAAGCCGTTCTTACGCATGCGCGAGCATTGTTCTCCGGGTTTTCGGGAACCAACGTGAGCAGAACCCGAGCCCGGGTTAAAGCAATGCGTGGAATTCGTCAGCAGGCCACTTTAGAGGGAAAGAAAGAGAGACAAAGAAGTGGGAGACTAAATTTGGGATTTTTTTGCCAGACACCGCGAGACCATGATACCTAGAGGCGGCAACTGATATACGCAAGGTGTTCATTTTACCTGCATTGCTTGAGAAATGAAAGAAGTTCCCAGCATTCCGGTCTGGAGGTCTGGTTTCAGATAGTCCGCCCTGCATTGGGACCCGTGATAGATAAAAGCAGCTGGAACTCTCTGTACAGATGATGGGTCTCGGCTATTGGCACGCCAGGCTTCTGATCAAACCGATTAGGCCAAGTTAATGACACTAACTGATGGCCGATAACCACAACAGCTGGACGGCTGCAACTGTAATTAAAAGCTCCCTACGATGTGCACTAATTACAAATTGAACCAATCTCTAAACGATGATTAAAAACCGGCAGAGTCGAGGAAGGAAAAGGAATTTTTAAAAAAGAGTGTGGAGAATGTTTGTAGAGAATAGCTGTGGAGAATGTCTGTGGCGGTGGATTTTTCTCGGATTTCTTACCTTTAAAAAATTATAAATATTTAGTGCCTGCGTTGTGTGTGTGATTCTTTACACGTGTAAAGAATCGGGAGGAATCAGAGCTAAGGTCTCTATGCTGCAAACCCATAACTGTAGTTATGAAACTAGAGTAAGTTCATTCCCCACACCTGAATGGGGAACTCAAGAAAAATCGTGTTTTTTTTTCCGAAGTAGCAACACCATACCCAGACCCTGTAAACACTACTGCGTGCTTCTTCGACCCAGGTAATCTTTACTACCGCTTTTTAACGACTACTCGAAGGGTAAAACAACATTTATGGGGTCTGGACACCCCTTTAAAACTGTGTAAACAAGACATAATTATATCTTTGAGTTTCCCCAGTCCAGAGACTTAACCTCTCTTCGTAAATACGACCCAGGTGATTAAACTCTGTACTCTCACTGAAAATGTCGAGGAAGTTATCTGAAAAGGTAGAAGGTGCATCCTCGGGGGTTACATAAAATAGATTTTTTTTTTTAGTTAAAAAAAAAATAAATCAACATATATGTCACTTTATTTTTTTTTTCTCTTTTTTATGCAGTGTTGACTCTGAATACACGAAGCTGAAACTTGGGATCTCAGCATGGTCGCCACACTTGGAGTGGGAGGTTTTGGCAGAGTGGAGCTGGTGAGTAGCCCAATGCTGGAGAGCGTGCCTGCTTCTCTCCAACCTGTGTTTGTCAAACTGCAGGGGGTGGAGAGCAGTGAGTCAGCAGGCATGCTGCTTGACTTCGTAGTTGAACTCATCTGTTTCAGCTTCTCCTCCTCCGTGTTGTAATCTTTACTGTTATCGCTATCAGTTTCTTTAATCTTCTTCCTCATCCTCCATTTTTTTTTTTTTTTTTTTTTGTTCTGTTGCTTCAGCTGCTGCTTTTCTTTCTCCTCCTTCGGTTGCACTTTCTTGCACTTTGCTCCTTCTCGAAGTGTTTGTTTAAACGGGAAATAATTCAGCACGCGATGTGTCATGTAAAACTTTTAAGAGAATTTTGTATGTCTTCCAATTTCTTGTTTAATTTAATCTAATTTTAGTATAAAAAGGGAAACTCTTTTTCTAACCCTCCTAACCCCACTCCTATCTCTCACATGAACAGAAAGTGCTTATCGAGGGCTTTAGGGTTTTTTCCCTTGTGTCTCAGTTTTCAGAAAGGGTGAGTAACTCAGCAGTATGTATGTGTGTTGCTGTTTTTTTTAATCCTTCGTGATAATTTCTGTCAATTCAGGTGCAAGTAAACAGCGATGCAAGCAAGACATACGCCCTGAAGATTCTGAAGAAACATCACATTGTGGAGACGAGGCAGCAAGAACACATCATGAACGAAAAGACGATCATGATAGAATCGCGCTGTGATTTCATCGTCAGGTACTGAGCATGCCCACGTCTTCATCTCCTGGGTGTGCCAGGCGTCTTCTCTCGTCTTAACTCTTTGTTTTCATTGCAATTGAAAAACGAAAAAAAGAAAGAAAATTGTGGAAGCGAGATTATTGGCTGGCCTCAAGATTTCCTCGTGTGAGGTCTTTTGTTGCTGGAAAAAACTATTTACGCGAGGAGGAGGTGGTTGTTGTTGTTGGAAGGAGAGGTCGAAAGGTGGCGTGAGTGGTGTTTCGCAAACAAGGATTTTCAAAGATATGTGAATGCGTTTGTGTGTCTGAGCGTGTTAAGGACAGTAGCACACTACTAAAGCACCAAAGACCAACTTACGGCAACATATATCTTTGTAAGATGTCTTTTGTGTGTGGAATGATGGGGTAGCGCCTGTTGACATCAGCTCGTGCAGTAGATGAAAACTGGAGCGTGCGTACTGTTGTTACGAATGCTGTGGTATACATTCCAATCCATTTGAAGTCAAAAACAGAAGATCATCTGAACACGGATGAACACGTATCTCACATGAGAGGAGGGTTAGGGGGAGGTAGACATGCCTATTTTTTTAATTAAGATGAGTTTTTCTAAGTGTTACCTTGGAAACAAAGGGAGGTGGGAAGCTGATGAAAATTGGTTTTAATTTAATCAGTGGAATTCGATGAAACTTCGTTTTTTTTAAAAATTGATTATGCAACCGGAACAAATGCTTTGGAGTAGCTTTCGAGTGCAAAACGTTCCTTTGACAGTTTGCAAACACTGAGACATTCGAACTGAGAATGGTTCTTGTCTTAACAGGGAAAACAGGTGAATTCAATTGTTAACGATTGCATCTTCACTTTTACTTTTGTCTATCAGCAACATACCATTGATCAAAGACAGTGTGAAATAATAATAAAATAAAATAATCCTGCATTGAACTGGTGGTGACAGCATCAGAGACTGGCGGCAAACACGATTTCAGGCAATGTAACCAGGTGAAGATGATCGAGTCAGACTAATTGACAGGGAGAGTAGGGGTATACGGGAGAAGATTTCACGAAATTAAATTCTCTCGGTTCGCCCACTCGGTTTTATTGCTTTGTATTAAATGTAGGGTATTTTTTAATCATGTGAGATCCATGTCTTCATAGACAGTAGTGATATAATGTAATGTAATATCAGTATTCTAGCCACGTTCGAAGTTTTCAAATCTTCTTAGTAATATTTGTCCACCGGTTTTTGTACTTTACAGTCTATAACAGTTGTGAATGGTGTAACTAGGTGACACTGCCATTGATGTTGCGTTTTGGTTTTCAGGTTGTACAAGACGTTTAAAGACAGAAAATATCTGTACATGCTCTTAGAGGCTTGTCTGGGAGGAGAACTCTGGACTGTTCTCAGAGACAAGTAAGTTAGTTTAGTGAGGCTGAGAAATCATCAAGAAGAAAAATGATTTGCGTGAGAGGGTTCCTTCCTTTTGTCTCACTCTCCCACTCTCTCTCTCTCTGACACCCATGACATTCCCTTTTCTTTTCTTTCCTTCTTCAGTTTCTGTTTCTCTCTCCCCACTTCGTCTTATTTTCTATTTTCTCCTTTGCTCCCACATCTTTCCACTTTACTCATCTTACCTACTCTTTCTCATTATCGACATTCCTCAAGCGCCCTTTCATCTCACATCACTTATATTTTCGTTGACTCTGCATCACTTTAAATTCCGTTTTTATCGCTGAGGAATAATACAAAACTAATGAAATATTTCTTCTCTTATCTATACGGAATGAAGAATTCTAAGATAACTGTGTATTTTTGCAAAACTTATACTTGATGTTAAGAATAGTGACTGAGACGCATAAAGATAGACACCAACAACAGTCGAGTGTGAACTGTGTCTATGTCTTTTGCTTGTATACAAGGAAACGTGTGTGCATGCAAACACACAAACGTAAGGACGTCACATGCCCTCGATCACACACACACACACTCACACTCGCACACACTCACACACACACTCACACATACACTCACGCACACACACATAGCCTAAGTGCATGAGTCCTGCAGCACCAACCACGTGAACGTAGAATTAGAAGATTGTGCACGTTGTTTGCAGAAGGATGAGTTGTAAACATCAACTGCACGCACCATGCTTAACCAGAGCGAGAATTATCTCAGGGCGTAAAATCTGTAGCTGCTGATAAACATTACACAGGAAAAGATGTAATTATAAGAACATTTGACGGTCTTATCATATAAATATTATAAATTATCGTAGAAATTGCGATGTGATGTGAAAGCAGCCGACGATGCTGCCTACCTGCCTGGAGATTTTGCAAAAAAGAACAGAAGACGAGACTGGAAGAAAAGATTGCTGCTGATGATGATGAGGAGGAGGAGGAGGATATGAGTTATGATGATGATTATTATTATGGCAAAGATTGAGAATGAACAGTCAGTCATGTTACCATGCAACACTGTGCAAAAAAGAAAGGTGAAGACTTGATGGTCAGTTTTCCCGGGTCATGACACCCTGACCTGCAAGGGTTTGGTCGACCATGTTTTCATTTTGTAACGTGGCATTTGGCATTTCGCCATTTGATTAAAAAGGAGGCTACTGGCATCTGATCTGCCATATAGACATCGCCTGATCAAGCCTGGAGTAATGTCAACAGTCAGTAGTACGTGGTGCAGGGAGTGTCGTGCCCGCGGCTTCTCACAAACATCATTTAAGGATTCTACTAGGTGGTGACTGCAAAAATAAAAACGCCTCCTTTCAAGGAATTTTATCGTCGTTAAGATCACTTTAAACCACACGTGACAGAAACAGTTCTAGTACCCTAGATGAAACCATATTATTCGTGTCACATGTTTTGTACCTGTTGTTTGTGTGTGTGACATTTCGACGACTGTATCAGATTCGGGACTGACAGAGAAAAACACTCGAAAAATGACCCTTTCAGTCATTGTTTTTGTCTACTTACATTATTTCTTTCATCTTGTCATGGTCTTTCGTGTCTACTACTTGTCTAAAGGGTCCTTGTGTTTAAAAACGAATGTATTTCTCTCCAGTATACTACAGTAGAGCTTTATAGTCTTATGAGAGAAATTTATGACAGAATCTCATTACGGATCCATTTCTGCAATTCTGACTAAAACTTTTTTAATGTGTCTGTTAGCATGTCTTTCTCTCTCCTGCTGACAGAATCCTTTACTAATGTGTCATTGTCGCTCGTCCTCACAGAGGCTCCTTCGACGACCAGACGACAAGATTTTACACGGCCTGTGTGGTTGAAGCCTTTGTCTACCTGCATAGTCGGGGCATTGTCTACAGGGACCTGAAGCCAGAGAACCTACTGCTGGACAGTGCTGGCTATGTCAAACTGGTGAGTAGATAGATGGACAAACACATGGCTGTGTTAAGATGACACATTTATATGCACACGCATTGTCCCTTGACTGGTACCGGTCGTTCAGGAGAGCACATTGATAAAGATGGTAGTTTAAAAGGCCAACCGCTCACACCTGTATTTGGCGATAGTGAACATATCTTGTACAGGACGATCAGTCTATCCCTTCACATCCATAAGCCAGTTCTTTCTCTGGCGTCGTCCACCCTTCAAAGACTTCTTCGACAGGACCAACGTCCTGCCGGGTCACATGGCCAGACCAGACCGTTTGAGTGTTGCAAATATGAGTTCCTGCTATCCTACGAGCGTGGTGACCATCCTTCGAACAGTCAGTGGTTTCATGTTTTCTTTCTATATCCATCCATCTATTCACAAAAACACATGCACCACACACACACACACTCTCTCATTCACACACCCTCTCCACACACAGTCTTGTACCAGTCCTATAACAAAGCCACCATTTATGCCATGGAAGCATATCTGAGAGGGAGTGCACACTTAGAGGTTTGATGGATGCTGGTGCGAGCGGCGAGTGGCTGGCAGGCAGGTGATGCCGGTGCCGCGGACATCAAAGAAGCGATTGTAAATCGATCAGCAGCAACAGTGATTCTCTGCACGCTCCATCCGGCACGGAGGTTACCTTGGTTCCAGTGCTGCACACACTGCCTGCCTGTTCATGGCCAGCTGCAACTAGACGATTAAGCCAAAGGCGTGGGGCGCTGGAAATAATCGACGAAAGTTCTGAAGCTATTTAGACCCTCGCTTCCTGTCGCTGCAATGAGACTTGATCGAGCTATCCATCACGCTAAGGTCCTGATTGAGGAAACGCCACTAGTCCTCGGCGACGTGAAGGTTAGGACACAATACAATAATAGTCATGCGCAGTCCTTAGGATGTTCAGAAATTACACGAGGGTTAAGACATCTTGGGTAACTATAAGAATAATGAAAAGTATGTAATGATCGGGTGGATATTTGAATATTGTGTCGCTCGTGAAGTGTTCTTCAGCATTCATGAAGAAATCATCATCATTATGTTCATCTTCATCTTCTTCTTCGGAGAATTTGCAAAGCCTCTTCCTCAAACTAGGCTCATCGCGCTTTACAAAACCTAATTATACTTTTATAAACTGAAAAAATACATACATCAGCCTTTTCGTTTTCCAGGACAGCCCACACTGACCCTATGAGCACACAGCACAGTGCTTTTGCGAATGGTGTAAATTTATGATTGAAGGGTTTGTTTTTCCTGTTTAGACCTTGATTACCTGAGTGCGTGGTTGTGTAATGATGGTCGTGTAGTTGTGGTCGTGGTGTGGGTGTGTGAGAGAGAGAGGAATGGGGAGAGGAGGTTACGAAACAGGAGACCCTGGTGGCGTGCGAGCACTTCTAGCAGATGAATCAGATGCTGACAGGCTGCGCGCGCAGCAAATACGAACAGAACTGTTTGACACGTCTTTGTTGACCAACGAAGCTCTGTGTTTATGGCCTGCTTCCTTTCAATTACAGTAACGGTTTTTTTCAATTACATTCACGATCGACAACCGCTTTCATTTCCTCCCGCCCTCTCTTTCTCCGTCTCTCCATCATGTCTTCTTCCTCTTCTCGTGACGTACCCCACATCATGCGAAATTATTTTGTCCCCAAGGCAAGAAAATTCAGCCAATCGAATTGCCCAAAATATGCTACGTCATGCTCGGCTTAGCCAACCCGATGGCCAGCATGGCTTTATGTGTGTTTGCGAGTGAAGTTTGTTGCTCCATTCTCTTTATTCTTTGTGGGAATTTGGTCGAGTAAATTAACTTCTACAGACTTTAACCAAATGGGCGTGCTCAATGTTCTCTTTATCTCTGCTTCTTTTTAACAAATTCACGCACGCACGCTTGCACACACACACACACACACGCATGTTTAAAAACACGAACTAAACAAAGATCACTCACTAATTTGTGCCTTGAAATGCACCAACACCTGGTTTGCTCTAAACTGCTTCAAATTTTCTTTGATCCATTTTTGCACCCGGACGATTGTTTTTTCAAGCAAGATAAATGTATAATCGGTATCGTTCCACTGGTAACCTTCGTGCCCGTCGATTCACCTCGCCTTGCCCTGGAGGGTTCACAGATAGACGCCGTGTCTTGTGTGAAGGATCTGTCTTTTCCTAGGAATCCGAAAGCTCCAGAATTCTGTAGATATCCAAGGCTTAGATCACAAGGCTTCTACTGGCAAGCACGTGATACGAGGCGTCTGGACAACTCCAGACATGCAGGCGTATTCGCAGCTAACAGGGCAACGAACACCTTCTTTAATACACTTTATTTTCTTTCCTTCCTTCCTTCCTTCCTTCCTTCCTTCCTTCCTTCCTTTTATAATAAACGATCCGCATTTTTAGATTGCTCCCTCAAGCACTATAAGACAACCCTCATTGAGTAATACTCCTCCCCATTCTGTCCTGATTCTAAGTGACACCAAGCACCAAGGTAGTTGTTACCTTCATACATTGTTTTTTTTTTTTTTTGCACTGTATCTACTGTTTATTATGTTTTTGTGCTGTATGCGGATGATTATCTATCGAGTGCACATTACTGAGGAATTTTTTGTTCTGTTTTCATCTTGTTTAGTTTTGGGTGAAGCGATTTATTTGGGGTTTTTTCCCTCGCATTCTTCACAATCAGATATTAAATAGTTTATATTTATATTATATCTGTTTTTTCCCATATTGTATAATTGTTGGTCATTATTCTGTCTTTTTTTCACATTACATCTAAAAGGCACGTTCAGATGGCTGGTCCGAGAGAGGAGGGGAAAAATGGGCTGTTACATTGGTAATGTCTTTGGCAAGGTTGGCAAGGTTGGCAAATGAGCCAATAGTCCGCATCCTAACATGTTGTACGATTGGCATCCACATACGTACGTACTTCTCCAATGCTTTGTGCAGGCGAGAGAGCATGCGCCCGTGCATACAAGAATGTAAAGGTAGCCGCGCTCTCAGTGAGTGGCACGTGATGCAAGTCGCCTTTGATGTCAGTGCAAGCCGCGAGGCACGCGATTAAACAGATTGGGGTTCTTTCACTGCCTGTCGTGCACCGCGACAAAAGAAAGCCAAACATACCGCCATCAAAGAGAATTTCTGAGCACCTGGGTGAAAATAACCTGGTAACCTAGCTTTGTATAATGGTCAATGAGCTATTAGTTTTAGAAGTTTGAGAATGCAACCTGCGCCACAGTTTCGCATAACACAGTCTTTAAGACACTAATAATATTAAGTTCTGCATTACATCCAAAACCAGATTCATCAAGGTTTACAAAGAAGACTAAATAAGACCAATTAAAATATTCATGATATATTTTATGAGTTAAATATTAATTAAAAAGTCTAGCATAACACTTAGCGAGCAGCAAAAGTCAAGTGCTAGCATGAGCACTCATAGCTAAGTACAAGAAAAAGCTGTGTTAAAATGAAGTGGTTAATGAATAGAAGACGGCAGGTGACCTTAGCCAAGATTTAATTTTGCCACAGGAGAAGCCAGCTACCGGAAGAAATTCCACGTCCACAACAAGCAGCAGTTTGATGCTACGGTTGTATTTAAAACTTTCCCTGCTGCAAAACATATCTTTTAGCACGCAATTTTTGTGACATGTTTAAGGCATCCATCTAACAGGTAAAATTTGATTTTGTGGGATTGTTGATTGGTTGGTTGTGGTTTATGCCGTGCCATCAAGTAAAGCTACATCACGACGAGAGAAAGTAATCATGCATTTAAATGCTTCGGAAGAAAAACATAGGGGATATAACAACAACAGCCTAAACAATAAATGCAAACTAAGAAGTTGTAGGAAAACGGTAAAAAAGGGGTGCTGTGACTTTAAAATTCACCAGTAAACCGGAAACTTAAACCAGAATCTACAAAACATAAAATCTTAAAAATGATGGTAAAGCCTATTCTCTTTGAAAATGAAAAAAGAAAGAAAAAAAAGAAAGAAAAACTGCACCATCGTCGGCACGTGTCCCGCTTTCGTCCCCGAAACGTCTGGTCACCTTACGAAAAATGTCCAAGGCTTTCTGACATGAGAGGCGTAGAAATTTGATATTAGGACGAAAAGATAGTTTACCGTCAAAAATTACCCCAAGAAATGTTACTTCCTGGACCAAAACTGCAGAATATTTTCGTCCTCGAGTCGGACTTCGTAACATTCTGAGAGTAAAATGTCTGTGCTATGAAGTCATACATACCGGCCTCGAATTTCTGATGTTGCGTGTTTGACATCGCACGTCCGGTGTTGTCAGTGCACACGTGCTCGAAACAGGATCATAAAAGCTCGGAGGATGCATACTAACGCCAGATGAATGGAGGTCTCCGAGTATTTATAGTTCCTTCCGTTTGGATGAAAAGAAAGCGCTGCGTTTTATTTGATGGTTGATGACAAGAAGTGAGTGGAATATGTATTTGTTATCTTCCCTGGAATGTTCTCAGTTACACGTGATGTATCATTAAAGCATGTAGAACAGAAACCCTTTTTCCGCGTGATTTTAAGTTAGTCCTTGAAATTTTTCTCCTTTTTTTTTTTCCCCCATGATGCCTATGAAGTCCTGAGGGCTTTTCGCCTACTGTAGAAATAGTTTACGAAAATACACATTAATATTTTTATAAAAACTAAACCACTTCTCGAAAACTGCGACTGTTTTTCCTCGCTCAAAGTTCCCAGAGATGATGTGAATGCTCCCTTTTTTTCCTGCGGAAAGTTAAATATTTGATAAGACCTACTGGCAGGAAGGAAATAGGTGAAGGTTCAGGATTTTAGTAATATGATGGGAACAGGCTTGCAGAAGGATCTGTACTGGCTGCTCTATCAGGTTTGTAACGGGGATGTAGAGAGATGCACGCTTGCAAGACTGGTAGCCACCATCGAGTATGCCTTCTCTACATTCTCCCATATTAACAGTTGTCTGTTCCTACTTTGAAGGGAGCGTAACACAGGTGATGAGATAGAAGTTTTCGCCTAAAGAGAGAGAGAAGGAGAAAGACAGACCGACCTTAAAACGGTCGTCAGCTGATGAGGATGAGGATGGTCGACCCTGGCAGGATGCCAGACGGCGGTTAGACTGAAGTAACGGAAGCCATCCGCGTTGCAGCCAACTGTTAGATCGAGACAATTAAGCTGTCGGGATAATGGGGACCAGGTGCTGAATTTTTGTACAGGTTTCCAGAACAAAATACTTTGCCTGCTCATCCGCTGGCCTTGTGCTGTCAGTGCTCATCCGACACCATTCTCTATTATTATGTTACTTCCGCTGGCAGGCACCCGACCCTCCCCCAATCCCTCTCTCTTTTTTTCGCAAGAGGACAACAACACAGATGTCAAGATCTCGCACCGAGCTTCACCCAGTTATTATAAGACTCGGATGGACGTGTTTTATTTGAAGAATTTCACGCCTCATCACACAAATCGCGGATGCTTCGCACCTTTCTTGCCGAACCGATTGTCGCAAACACCTTAGCCAGCCGCCCATCCTGCATCCTGGCTGCATCCTGGTGGGGAGAAAACGAAAACAAACAAATTTAGGGATCTGGCCTAGCCCTCCTCACGCATCCTGTGATTGGCACTGCTCTTGAGAGAACAGAGAGGGCGCTGCGATTTGCACATCGACCGGAGATGACGTAACACGGAGGAAGAATGCCTGTACTTGTTCTCACAGGAAGAAATTAATCAGAGCAGGTTCCTCTGCTAAAGATACACTTCGCGGAAAAAAGATTTTGAGTTTTTTTTCTGTCCTGATCCTTCTGGTATTTTAGGTTACAAATGAGGGGTGCATGGTATAAGTTAACGAGCCCTGGGTAGCTATTTGGCGTGCACTGATCAAAAACAACATAAACATCCTCCTATCACAGGTTACAGCTTCACGCATGTCTGACTTTTAACAGCTACTGCATGCGTTCGACTACATGTGGGTTTTTTGAAGCACTGGATTCATATGACCTTTACGCTCTCACAGTTGATTTTTTTTTTAAATTCTATATTTCTGTCAGAGGACAAAAATGTCTAAAACCTAATAGTTGTGAAATTCATCGATCAGACAAGCGAGGACACAATTAACCCGCCTCTTGACAGCTCGTTAAAATGGATAACTTTAAAAAAAGTACAAGATGGCTCTGCAACTTTCCCGCATTTACTTAAATGAACACGTTGGGTATGCGAGAACATTCGCACACATCACGTACGGTCAGTACGTCTTGACTACGTTTTGCCGTTCACGTCAGGATCCTTGCTGTACTGAGTGCTTCCTACAGTTGAGAGGTTGCTTCTTGCTTTGATGGCCTATTGAAATCATTTCAATCCATAGATAATTTATTATGTATAGATTCTTTGCAAAGCTATATTTGTTGGTCTTCTCGTTTGTCGAGAAGCTTTGTCGAGGCCGCCATGCTGCTGGCATTGTTTTCTGTAAAAGCAGGACTGGTATACGTGATGTTACATCTCAGTCACCTGGACGTCCATCCCTCAACCGCCCCTTTGCTCCCCTATTATAGACTCCAAAAATATGGGCGTGAGCCCTATTCTTGTTTGGACCTCAGCGCTGGATTTTGTTTAATTCTCCTGATTTTTCTACATTCTATCATACACATCCATAACATTGCAAGATTCAAGGGAACACACGTCCTTCGATCATCAGTGTATGTTCTAGTCGGTGCCCCCTCTCTTCCTCGTTATTTTTATTTTGTTTATTACATTTTCATTTATCTTCGTCTTTATTTGTATCTATGCTATGTTTCTTCTTAGGCTTCGCTGGCTTATTTTTATATGTATTTAAACATAATTGATGTGTTTGCATTTTGGCATTATCGTCCGTAGCATTAGGGCTGGCCTTGTGAAAATTTCTTCTTTCGCTCCTCGGCCATGCTTTGTAACAGAGAGGTTACTCTCATTGCTCATTCTCGGTAATGTATTATTATGCCTTATGCTTTGTACCGTGAAATGGAAGAGTTGCGTATGTCTTTCATGTCTCATTCTGTGTAATGGAGGAATACTTTTTATGTCTATGCATCTTTGAAGACTAAAGAACGTTCTGAAACTAGCAACGATTAACATACAAGTTTGTTAGTTTTCTAGACATGGCTTGAGAAATAACACTGTGTGTTTTCGTTTTTTGCACACTACATGTCAGGGTGCAGCCAGACAAAATATTCTGGCAGTCATGTGAACACCTGTCATGCTGTGCTTTTCTCAGAATGGCTTAACCGAGGTACTTAAAGACAATTCCAGCGGTGCAATGACCTTAGACAAATCTGTCCCCATGCAGTGTCTGACAGATATGCCAATGTGTGTTAGAAGTAAATGCTGATTTTAAGCCCTCGAACGACTTTCAATAAACACCAAAGATCAACACAACTAAACGTGTGTATTTGGATCACCAGGAGGGAAAGGGTAACCGTCTGGTAGTAGATGTGTATAATAATATAATTAAATATATTCGGTTCTTAGACTATTTTAGCTTTTGGTCTCCTCGTCCCATAGACCTTCTAATTATGTATCTGCAATGCATTCGAAAATGAAAATGTTTTGAAAATTGTGTGAAAGACTAAATAAATGAAATTATTTGACTGAAAAACGTCACATGTACTGAATGTTCATTGTCTTTTGAGACACCTATACTATGGAATATCACATATTTCATCGCTTTACTCATTCTAGGTGGACTTTGGGTTCGCCAAGAAAGTAGGCCATGGCAGAAAGACGTGGACATTCTGTGGAACTCCAGAGTATGTGGCCCCTGAAATTATACTCAACAAAGGTCATGACATTTCGGCAGACTATTGGTCACTGGGCATCCTGATGTTTGAATTACTGACTGGAAGGTAAGTAATTTTGCTGATTAGCTGTTTAATGTTTGTTGAACTGGGCTCTCAGCATCTTAATTTTATATATTTTCTGACTCAAATCTGTGCCAGTTACTTAAATTTATACATGAAATGTTTTCTGAAGACGTTAGACAACGGAGAACTCCTAAACAGCATGGGGTAAGCTGGAAGGTATATAGATAAAGGGTGAATCAGAATTTGGTGACTGCATGTCCTTGCATCTGTGTGTGTGTGTGAGTGTGTGTGAAAGAGATGGATTTGTGAAAGATAAAGAGAATCATTGATTCATTATTATTCAGAGAATCGTGGAGAGTTACATTAGCTGAGCTTTAGGGCAGGTATTTATAGATATCATTTTGTTTAGCCCTCCATTTGCTGGGACTGACCCTATGAAGACCTACAATCTGATCCTGAAGGGGATAGACGCTGTTGATTTTCCTCGGAAGATAACCAAGAACGCCCAAAGCCTTATCAAGAAACTTTGCAGGCAAGTCTCGTTCTTTATGCATTAGTTTGCCTATGATTGTGTGTGTGTATATGTGTGCCCATCAATGCTAGCAAACATTTCATTCTGCACCTGCACACATGCATAAACTCCTTCACTTTGTCAATTTTTGAAAACCTGAGTCTGCCTTCTATTAATCATGACCGATCCAATATTACAATTTTGTCCACATATTTGATATTATGCAATTCTAAGCCATTTAGGAAAGTTATAGGTGATGAATTTAATATTTTCAGAGATAATCCCATGGAGAGATTAGGATATGGACGTGGTGGTATACGTGAAATACAAAAGCATACATGGTTTGAGAGCTTCAACTGGGATGGACTGCGCACAAAGACACTCAAAGCTCCAATAATCCCAAATGTGAGCAAATAATAGCTTTATAGTTGTAGTTAGTTCAGTTTAACAAGTTTAATTGTTTTTCTTTTTTACAATATTTACATAACTTGCTACTTTTCAACTAATAAGATGTGTTTCACTCACCACTGTCAAACTTTAAATACATCTACTTTGCAGAAAGTAATGCAGATACCCACTGTACTGCTTATTAGTGATTTTACATTATTTCTATGGGACGATTTCAATTCTCTTGGAAGTTAAGTACAGAAAAGTACAAAAAGAAAGCATATGTTTTTTTTATTTTACCTTGCCTAAGACTTTAAAATATCTTTTGCTTTTCACTAATTATTAATTTGTTTGCCTGCAGGTGAAATCTTCTGCAGACACATCAAATTTTGATGATTATCCAGATGAAGAGGAAAACCCTCCTCCCGATGATCTTACAGGCTGGGATAAAGACTTTTAACAACGACAGTGTCATGTACAGGTGTACATTACCTCAAAAAGAAACATTATTAAATGTGGTTTCAGATGTGCATCATATTTCTTTTATTTTAATTTAATTTTCGGTGGGGAATGAACATGGCGGTCACCTCTTTCATTTCAACCTTAATAATCACTGATCGTTTATGCAGTCCACATGCAAAACTTGAAAGCAAGAAAGGAGCATGTTAGAATGCATTTATTATTGAAATGATGCTTCGATGTGTTGTTATTATTTTGCATTGTTTTCTAGTGCTAACATATAAATTAAAACATGCAAGATATGCGCACTTATTTTGCATCCACTGATGCAGATTTTACGTGCAAAAGAATTTTTTTTATGCTCAGATGGCAGGCTTTAAGAAGTATGTTTGTGAAAAGTAACTCCACTTGTCATGGCAGAACTGACACAAAATTTGTGCTTAATACATAATGTACCCAGTGATATGGGAAAGTGATATGGCACTTGTACCTTAACAGCCTGAAATGTCTGTATATATTAATCTTTTTAAGGATGTGTTTGACATAGCTGGTCCTGGCATGATCTTTTAAAGGAATTATTGTGTATGTTTTCATTTCGTTCATTATTTGAAGACATTTGTTTGTTATCCTGAATATTATTTTATCATAAATGTTCCATCGCTGCATCTAGCATATGTTCTCTTTCGATATCTTTATAAACTAGTTGTTGACAAGATAGCTATGTGCAGATTTATGTGAGGAAAGACTTGCAAAAGGCAAATAAAATACCCTGTGAACATGATTTTTTTTTCCATAAAAATCATCCACATCTAGCACTCTAGACATTGCATTTTGATGTAGCTATCTGTTTTAAACGTGCTCTTGATATTTGGTTTTGTGGTTAGTTTGTAAATATTTATATCATCCTTCTGCAACCTTTGCAGATTCGTTACCTCAGGAATCTTTCATGTGCATTCACATGTTCTCAAATCATTATTATTGCCATGATGCTCAGCTTACCATTTTCTACTTAGACTGCCACATTCATTTCCTGACATTTTTTATTCAAATTTCCCAAACATCAAACACAAACAAATCAGCATCAGCATGCTTCTACCTTTTTTTAACACTCAGTATTGTGCAGCATCAGAGTTCCAAAGAGTTTGGTTCTACTTTCAAATGATGAAATAATTAACTTATGGGAAGAAGTATGTCTGCCCTGCATCTACAGCAAAAGTTTGTTACTACTTTTTCTCTCGTTGAACTATGCTTACCATGAATACTATTAAAGCTGTTAGACTCCCCTATTTATTACACAAATTATTTTTTCAAAATGTATACAGCAGAAAATTATCAGGCTGTATTCATTTTACTTTATGTGCCACAATTTATTTGTTCATTTTTTTTTTGACAAAGCTACAAAATTCTCTTGAGCTGCTCTTTAGTAAAATGGATTTTGTAAAAATCTACAGTCTAAGACACAGACTTTAATGTTTTTAAAAACATAACTGTTGGGGTGGTCCCTATGGGATTAATAGTTTTAATACTGTTTTTAACTGTTTTTCATGAACATTTAAGAAGAAATTCTTTTTGTAAAAATTATTTTTATTTAAATTACCAAAATTTGGTATGATAGGATAATTATAAGGATAAATAAATAACATTTTAAAGTACTGAATGTTCCATTCATTTTTGACAATCAAAATCTTTACATGACTTTTTCCTCACCGAATAGAACCACTTTGCTCTGCTGAGTTTTATCTTTCATTGATTCTGCTAGTATACACGTCAAAAGTCTCGTCAAGTGATATTATTATTATCACAAAAATGAATTTAGTTCCTAAAATGACTCATCAAAGATTTGTCAGTTTATGCAGAAGCTTACAAAGAAAATTTCCTGATTTGTGTTACTTTATAATCTTTATTGAAGGATATGTTCTTTCTTCATAGTTAGTAGATTTGCCTACAAATTTAGATTAATAAAAAATATCTGATGATGTGCTAATGAAGTCATATCAAATTTATTGCTGAGATTTTTTTTCCTTTGTGTTTTATGTTTTTTGATACATTTGCTTATCAAGCGATGGCTGATTAGAATTTGCTTGTACGTTGCACAAAATAAAGAGTCAAAGTTTTGTGCAAGCTGGAAAGTGAATCAACTTATATTAGACATTTAGGTGACTGGCCACAATAGGCCAGCTGCCGATGAGGTAAAAAAATTTGCCTATTGTAGACATATCATTTGTTATTGTTGCTGTATTGTGACAGTCCTCAAGTGATCATGTATATATGAGGGTACTGCATGGCTGCCACTACTGACTTTGAGATTGTAGATAATTGTGTTCTAAAAGTTTGTTATAGTTGTTGATCATTCAAACTGTTATGAGTTTAATTTTGTGCAAGTTTCAAGACTGGGAAGCATTCATGAATGTAGATTTGTGTTGCATTGAGAGTGGACTAAAAGGCAAATATCTATTTTGAACAGTTTAGTTTGGGAAAATACTTCAACAGTTATTTTTATTGTTATATGTGTTATGAAAGTTGCCACATCCATCCATTGATCTTTGGGGGACTCCAAATACACTTTCATTTGTCAACAATATTTTTAAGGTATACATTAGATCATTCGCTTACTTTGTCACAGAATAATATTTTTTCAGTTCTATGTGGAACTTCAGATCTTGCTTATGAATAGTTTATATTGATCATTGTCATACATAACCTGATTTCTCAATACTTCCCTTACATAAGAGGAAAGCAAACCAAAATCTTTTGGCTCAGTACCTGTTTTCTTCCTTCTAATTTATCACAGCTCACAACCACTGGACTGTATTAAAATGTCTTTTGACTAAACTGTGAAGAGAAAGGTAGCTAATATATCCGTAACAGTTTTACTGAATGGTAGTAATTTATAGCCAAAAAACAGTTATGTTAGTTCTGACAGTCACTTTCATTCTGTTTTATCGTCATGAGGAGTTTTAGGTATCGGAAATATATTTTAGTGATGTGTTACCTCATCTGGATATAATACTGACATCTAAGCCTGTATTTTTACCTAGCTTTAGTAGATGATAAACATTATTTAGGCATTATAGTCTCAGTATGAAACCAAGAAAATTGCATTTGTGTAACATCACTTTTATTTTCTCATGTACATTTTAGATAAGTCTTTGAATGTGATTTCATTGTGTAGTTGCTGCTGTGGTTTTATAAGCTTTTTTAAATATGTGCACTACCTTGCCTTAAAATGTTTTTTAAAATTGATGGGAGGGTTATCATTACAGACATGAAGGATATATTCTTTGAAGGTTCTGATGTCAGATATCTCCTAATATTTAAAACATACTAGATCTGCAAGTAATATATCCCACTGACTTTGCTATGACATTGGCTATTGCTATTCTTGTTAAAACAAAATAATGCTTGTGAAAATCTATAATATGTAAAAAAAAAATGCCAGTTTAAAGATTCGTGAACCAGTCGCTCAGAGTGCTGGAGCTGATGATGAAAGGGGAAGACACCATAGAATGGTTGATAGGTTTTAGTCATATTATCTCCCACTGCTTGCCCAGCAACACTAGGTACCTGATTTATTAGGAAAGTTAAAAGGTAGTGGAGCTCCATCTTCCACATGCCATGGTCTGGACAAGGAAAACCACTTACAGTTAACTGCTTACAATTACCCTTTATGATGTGCTATTTTTGGCATTTGCCATTTTAACACCTTTGAGGCTTATTCATTCTCAAATGGCCAAGTTTTGTTCATTTTAAGATAGTAAGTCCCAAAATCTCTGCAGAGAACAGTTTTCCCATTATCAAGATCAACACTTTTGAACATCTAATTCTTGCCTGCACTTAGGTCAGAACTTTATTTTCCATTCTATAACACAAGTAGCTTGTTATCTGAAAATAATTTAACTGACCTAATCTTGTGTTCATATATTCATAAAAGCATCTTCAGTGTTGTTATAACACTGATAGTTAAGTGACCATTCTTCCACACATACCGCATGCAGCAGTAACTGGATTGAATTGTAATTTGCCTGGAAGTATGCTATGGCTTATGCATAATCATTAATGTTCCGCACAACGTCCGTTTCTGAATACTGAATGATGTCCTGGCAAAAAGGATTGTATGTGATGTTTACTTGCAAAGTGCAGTTGAGAAAAGGGTATTCTAAACACTTAAGGTGCCTTTGTGAGAATTTCCATTCATGCAGAAAATGGAATATAAAAAAAAAAGAATAGTCCAACCTGGCCTAGTCTTGTTTTTTAATTCAAAAGAGTTTGAGGCATGTGTAATGCAATGGTATATTACATATAGCAATAATTTATTTTTGTAGAACTTGACCATGTGATTGCTCTTGTTTACCTGCTTGTGAGCACACACATGAGCATACTGCACACTAAAAATGTGAAGACATTACACGCAAGGTAAAAAAAATGGCATTAAACTGTTTTTTCAGTATGAATTTTTACTGTGTAAATGAGCATGCCTTTGGGTATGTGTACAATGTCTTTTAAGAATTCTTTTTCCCTAGCATGCAAATGTTTTGCAATCACAATTTTATTGGTACAAAAATGTATTATGCAAGCATGATATCTGCCTCTAAGAAAGATATATGAACTTTATATGAATGTTATATTATTTTGGAACACTAATTTCAGAAGGATGCACATTAGCTGGTATTCTGTGGCTGTGCTTACACACATTTTTAAATACTTTTACTCAAAGATTCGTCATGAAAGGGAAGGAATTCAGAAGCAGAATTAATTCTCTATTGAGTTAAGTCCTTTGTCATCAGGGGGAAAAGCAATTAAGAAGCAAGAATGTTATATCAAATGTTCACCTCAGATGAAACACAAATACTTCAGTAGACTATAGCTGGATGATGAAAAATGATAATATAAAATCTTTTAAAGATGACAGTAAATTTTGTTAACATCTAAAAGTAACCAATTCTTGGTGGGGGTTTTCTCTGGGTGCTCCAGTTTCTTCTCTCATCTCTACCATCCTCCTTCCCCTACCCCTACCTCCATAATGCAAAATCACCTTTAGGGAGAAACCCTTTTGAAACTTACCAAACAAGTATGGTTATTTGATGGAATATTTTTCCACTGACACTTAAACACTTTTAATAAAACTGAAACTAAAATATATAAGGCAAAAAATCTATGATCATGTAAAATCTTCCAGTTGGGTAATAGTATTAATAATAATAAGGATTTATATAGCCCAAATGAAGGCAGCAGCCCAAAAACCAGGTCTGCTGGGAAGGTATAGGTGTTGCGGCCCTTGCTCTTCAAGGCATAAAAAGAAATAAACTAAATATAGCACCTTTCCAAAGATTTCCTCATAGCGCTTTACATAAATCATATATAGTCTAAATCAGTGATGCACAACCTTTTTCGGCCTGCGGGCCATATTCAATTCCGACACGCGTGTCGCGGGCCGCTTCACCGCAAAAATTACAAACAAAAAAAAAATTAAAAAAAAAATAGAACATACCATTTTTATTAGAAAAAAAGTTGTACTTAGTGGGATATTTGAAGCTGCTTTTCCGAAACCAGCTTCTGAATGTCTGGCTGCATCGAAGAAACACCAAGTCTGAGCACTGAATCGAAATGTTCGTCTGCGAGGCGATTATGTAAGACGGGTTTCGCCCGTTTCATCACTGAAAACGTTTGTTCACACACATAAGTACTTGTGAACATCATGATCATCCTTAACGCTTGTTTTCTGAGATTTGGAAAAGTTTCTGCAGGCAACACTGCGTAGAAAGCAATTGTCTGCATCGCTCGAAATTTGTCAAGTAGGGATGTCTGGCTTTGCAAGTCAATCAGTTCCAGTTGCAGGTCTGTCGGGGCACTTGACACATCTGCCGCAAATGGATTTTTGAAGAGACGTATTTCATCCTTCAAATCATGAAAATCCTTAAATCTTTCACTGAAATTATCCTTCAAGAGCCCCAAAAGTTCTATCATTCTTTCTTTGGGGAAAGACATTTGTTGCTGCTGATCCTGACGTAGAGATGCACACGTTGGGAAGTGGACAAGCTCCATCCTTCCCGCCTGCTGAATGAAGAGTAGTAATTTCGCTTGGAATGCTGTTATGTCCGCAAATAAAACAATAAGGCTAAATATACAAAGCTACAGCTCCAACTCAACACATTTTTATCACGCCTTAAGATATATGATGTAATCATTCAGTAGTACATATTTATAAACTCTGTCTTCTCCAAAATAAGAAACCAACTAAAATATAGTACATAATAATCATCACTTAACTTTGGTGTCATTATACACCTGGTGTAAACCACCATGCAGGTGTTTTTTTTATAAAACCAATACCATGCTACAGACAATACCAATAACATACAAAACAATGTCAGTTTATTTTATCTGAAACACCTATAAGATTCAACTGGTGTTTTACATACCCCAAGATGAGCTTGCAGTCTACAGGCAATATCATACATGACAATCTGCTTTTCATTTGTAGCACCAACCTGCCTTGAAGCAATCTGCTTCATAATATAGACTGGATATGCAAATCTGAAACAACTTCTAAAATTAATAACATGTTATATACTAGATCTATGTGTACTGTTATATTCATTACTAATATTCATAAATTACCTTTCGCCATGCTCCATGTTCACAAAATAGAGGGGAAATCCATGGTGACACACAGAGCCAAACACTCCTTTTATATCCAGATTTGCACTTTAATTTTTAGCCCTAACCATGTCACCAGCCTGAAAGTCTGAGCACTCCTGAAAGTAAGAACATTGTACATAAAATAATAATGTTGATATTCATAACAGAACAACAAAATTCATATTATTAAAAATAAACATTTCAGTTGATAAATTATCACAGAAGACAATTATCTGGTGTATTCGAACTTATCATTGATAGAAACTGATAGAAACCTCTTACATATCAATATGTAATAATGGTAAAAATGTTACTTCTTTCATTTTATGATTAGATTGGTTGCTACGCAGTACTGTTAACTATACTGTTTTAGCAACCAATTAAAATTAAATGGAACTAAAATACTGCACTCACTGATGATTCAGGGACAGATTTTGAAACTGCTTGGCAGTGATTATTAACGAAGTCCCTGACACTGTCATCTGGACTAAAGACTGTAAATCTTGCATACTGAGAGACGACAGACCTTTCAGGTTTCTACCATAAATATATCATTAAATGGTAATCTTGATATAATCATAAATGTATCTGTAAAGCACCAGTTCTTGCTACAGGCATTCATGATGCATAATTTTGCGAAACTGTTAAACACATGAGCAACATCCACCCACACCCACACCCACATATGGAAGCAAAAAAAATGTATGTTTTACTAATGCTTTGAAGGCAGTCAGCATAGAATTCTAGCAAATATAGTGGCAGAAGTCTGGTTAGAGGAATGTACAACCAGAGAGAGAGGAGAAGATAAAACCAGACAGTGTGTAGATGTGAACTGAGATAAATGCTTTGACGGGGCCAGCACTACTGAGCCACTTAAAACAGTTAATTGAACATAATGATCAGTATCTACCTTTTTTTTTCTTTTTTACATTTCCCTAAATCCTGCTTTAATGATTTATTTTAAACAAATGTCTGCCTTACTAAAAATCTAAACCCATAATGATTGAAAAAAATCTTGTAGCTAGCAAAGCAGTTGAAACCTAAATGCAAAGAAATGTGTAATAAATCCTGTTTAAGCAATGACTAATTGGCACTAATACAGACATCTAGCCGACAGTTCAGGAGTACACATACCAATGTACATACTGGGCAGTTCTTGCCCACAATGTCTGGAGAATGTGCCATCTCAAGGCACGACACTTGATGATGATGGAATTCAGTTAGTGCGTTTCCTGAAAACAATATATTTGCAAACTAAAATACTTTTTCTTGGCACTTAAACTAACTGCAAATATCCAATGACAAGCTTCAAAAAATCAGTCAGTGGTATAAACAAATTTGGCATCCATTAATTTTCAGTACAAATGATACTATTTATAAATGATAATGCAGTTTCACATAATGTACTACATAAATTATTACCCAGTGCCAGGTAGAGGTCTCTGCAGTCAGTTGTGTGAGGAGGTAGGAAAGTAGTTCTTCTTTTTAAGGCAAAGCAAAACTTTTGCAGAGATAATTGACCTTCAAGCTGTAGCATTCGCCCTAGCTCCATCAGTGTTATCGTGAAGGCTGTTTCTGGCTGTTTCTGGCTGTTTGGGTGTTGCTGGCCATAATCCCCTTCTAACTAAGGTAACAGCTTCTGGCTCACACTGGCAGAAATGGGATTTTACTTTATGCTGTCTCCCTGCAACAACATATCATTTATCCAATAGTCTGAATAGGATCATTTAACTGGGCCAACATACCTTTATGAAAGCATTTTACCACTCTAGCTCCTTGTTAAGTATGATCAATCCTTTTCTACAAATGCAGTCTTCAATAAGGTGAATGCCATTGAAAAATCCTGAGGCATTGAAGATACCATTGGAAATTATTGGTTTAAACACTAGAATGTCATATATTGTATATTGTAATGTTTGCAAGGAGTCCTTGAGGGACCTGATGGCATAAAGGAACTTTTTTGAGAAGCAAATAGTTCCTGGGTTTGCTTTATTTCCCCTACATAATGTACTTCTTATACTGCTGCTGCTAAATACACATACCCAATGCATCAAAAACTCTTATTTGACGAGAGTATATGCTGTCACATGAGTGTTCATGGATGAGGGTTGTTTCTTTAATAAGGGGCACAAACATATAAACATCCTGAAAAAAAAATAAACATAAGCAAATTATCAGATAGACAAAAAATAAGTTATGTTCTGTAACTGCAGGAAAAAATATGTATACAGCTATGCAAGCTAATTTAATATTTTCAATGTAGCAGTTATCTGTATAGTGTTTATTAATATTTGAATTACAGTTTAAGCATACACAGCGCTAACAGTGTAATGCATTCCAATAGGCTAAGATTTACAATCAATATACTTTCACGAATGTTATACATTTAGTACTTACATTTTTCCATACATACGCCTGATGGTACATTACCATGCGGTGGATATTCTCATTACACATCATGCAATACAGAGTGTTGGGTCCACAGTCAGGACACCATATGATTTCGGGAACCTCAGAAGAGCCACATGAGGAACATTGGTTTGAAGCAGGACAAAATCCTTCCATCCGGGCAACAGCCAGATCAGATCGTATTTTTCTCCATCCTTCTGCCTCGTTTACTGCCCTTTTTTTGTGGCTGCTATAGGTTCTGCCACCTCAGATTCATCTGTTAATAGTGCATAGTTAATAGCACAGGTAAAATATAATTTAAAAGAGCACCCATTAAAACAGATTGTCAATCTCTTCAGTGCTCTACATCCAACTATAGAAAATTATTCCACTTGGAAATAGTTCTTAAAGAAATTTGCATGTTCAAAGCACTGTTGATCAAAATGCTTATGATATATCCTACTTACGCCCAACAACTGACAGTTGTTATGTGACAGCATTGCATTTTATTCTGCCAACTTTTATGAATTATTATGCAGAGCATCATCTAATATTACTAACAACTGTTATACCCCTCAGTGTAAGTAAAAATTCTATACAAATCTAATTTATATAAGTATTAATAATGTTCTATGAATATTTGTGACTAATGAAGTTTACCATACTTTTATTATTCTAATTTAGAATGATAGCTAAGGTTGTCTGTCTCTGTCTCATTTAAATAAACTATGACTTCCAATACATCACTGAGAAAATACAATAAACTGGCTCTTTGTGCACCAGATTACCATGTGTCATCCATTAATTTATGCTTTAATTATTCATGAAGATGAAGCTATGGAATGATAAACATGAGAAAATACAGCTATGGATGTAAAATACTCTGGTGTGAGGAATATGCAGGATAATTAATTATTCCTTAATTATTCCTTATTAAGTATACTATTCACCGAATACATATATTCAATTAACATATATATATAGTACAATTATTGACATTCCTAGATACAATGGTAATTTAGTTTTTCACATACTGGTTTCAAGTGGAAAGGTTACACTGGGTTCTTGCTCCTCCTGTTGAATGATTCTGGCTTCATGCTCCTCCTGTTGAATGATGCTGGGTCTATTGCCTTGTAGTGAGTCTATAGACCTCACGAGGTCTCGGTACTCCTTTACAGAACATCGCACCTTACGGGCCTTACCCTTCCTTCCATTGTCTTTGATAGTACAAACACTTTCCTCTTCCGCTTCTAGGCATTGTTGATTTCAGATACTAATCTGCAAAATGACAAAAATACAGCACAATAGATAACTGTTGAGTCTAGAATTCCAATTTTTCATTTGGTCTGAACTTAAATATCATTTCTCAAATGATAAATACATATTTATCCTGTCTACAGACTCTTAGAAAATAGATCTCAGTGATAGAAAGCAGCTGGAGCCATTCACAAAATTGAGCAGATGCAAAAAATTACAGTCCTCCACTCCCGTGTTGTTGCTGGTACCATCAACATGCAATAAGACTACCCACCAAACACAAACCTCACAAACCCTTTTGAGGTTTGTCAACCATACTGAGAAAGACAATCCAGTGGAATCTCAGCACTTGAACTACTCGGTACTAAAATATTTTGGTCTTTGACAATTTTTAAAAATTTATTTTTGGTGCTTAACCACTTGCTTGGCACTCAACCATCATGCTACAACAAGAATGAATACCATGTTTAAGTGGTGCTTAAAAAGCATCACTTTTTGTGAATTATTTAAAGAAATAAGCATATTCCTTTGTGCTGTTCATGATTTTGTACTTTTAAAGTTTGCATATATGCAAACAATTATATATACAATCAGTCATCGTGGTACCACAAACTTTATTTAGTGCTAAATGTGAAGAAACAGGAAAACATTAACAATAATTTTAAATAAAAAAGGAACAGTGAAAAGTATGAGAATGGTATAGGTATGCTTTAAAGTAGCCATTCACTATGGCTATCAACAATATTAAAACATGAAGACCATTAATTAAGTTAGATGAAATAACGAAAGTAGCAAAAGTGGTTAAAAAAAAACCCAACGTATTAATTAGTTCTATATTTATAATGCTATAATAACTGAATTTTGTTTTTAAATAAAACATTCAAAATATGTCTTCCTTATCATGTGTGTAAATGTCATGCTTTATAATGCTATGACTATAATATACTGCCGATAAAACATATTCAATGCATTTACACTAGTTCTTAGTGGGGGCCAATTGTTGATTTTATTACGTCCTAAGTTTTTTGTCACCATATTTTAATAATGTTAATATTGATGATAATAAAACATTTATATGGCGTCTTTTGCCAGACTCGTAACGCTTTACGTACAAAAGATCTCTAATTTTCAGATCTGTTTTATAGTTACCATATTTTTGTTCAACCATTCGCGTGATGAAAAAGTGTGAATTATTAGGCGCAGTTTCGCAGAAACCATCACCATAGTAACTAGTCGTCTGTACAGCGGCAGGTCGCTTAGCAATAATAAGTGGTTTTACTTGGTGTTGCCATAGACCACGACGTCATTGAATTCCATGGAGTCATGGATGTGTAGCTCATTCTGCAACTCACATGGCAACCTAAAAATTTTCAATACGGTCAACAATTCTGGAAAATAGATTATGCACCATTATACGAAGTTCAAGTTTTTATATTAAGCCACGTTAAATTAAAAAAAAAAACCACCCCTATCTTCGGTTACTAGGACAGCAGCGTTACGTCAGTGTTGGGAGGGATCTTTTGTATAAAAGGAACGAAGTTTCATGCAAGACTGTCTCAGCTCATGGAGATTGAACAGGTGAAGATCAACTGTTCATCCTGCTTTTTACCTGACGAAACGCGAGTATCGGACAGCGCATGCGCAGGAAATGGTAGCTACGCATGCGCAGAGCTCGCTTCAACGGGTCATAGTCAACGATTCATCCTGCTACACCGCCAGATCATCAAGACCAACTACCTATCAGATCGTCCAGGCGGTGGAAAGAATTAAGAACAGAAGAACCGTCCCAAAAGCTGCTTTGAAGAAAGAACTTCAAAGGGATATTCGGGAGATGACAGAAGAGCAGCTCGACCTGGCATTGCAGCAGGCGGAAGCTGACGGTTGGATCGTCCGGCAGACAGAAGAGCGTTTAGGCGTAACAGCCTCCAGAACCCAAAACGACTCCCAAGTCTCTCTGGACGTGGCGACGCCGGGTTCCAGCAGGACCACGTCGCAGACGACGTCTGTCCCGAGTGGTGTCGCCAGGATACAAGAAAGAAAAAGATCCCATCAGCAGCAGAATCACCAGCGCTGAGGGACTGAATTCTCTCAATAGTTCAAATTAACATTGAAAAAAAATATATAATCAGAACATTATTGCCTGAAATTTTTTTGAAGGTCCTTTTCAGGACCTACCACTTTTCCAGAGATATCGTCAAATGAGCATTCAAAAAAGAAAAATTGAAATTAGACAAATATAATCAGAACATTATTGCCTGGAATTTTTTTAAGGTCCTTTTCAGGACCAACTACTTTTCCAGAGAGTTTCGTCAGAATGAGCATTCGACACCAACGACCACGCTCTGCTCATTCATAGACTACACACCCTCTACGGGATTTCCGGACCTGCACTAGCGTGGTTCAACTCCTGATAGGAAGCAGACTGTGTTTATTGATGGTCCAACATCTCTCTCTCTCTGCTTCAATTTCTGTTTCACTTTTTTCTTTCCTCAAGCCTCAGTATTCGGCCCAGTTCTGTTCATTCTGTATATCTTGCATCCAGTCTCACAACATTTCTCGTCAATCATATGCTGATGATACACAAATGATAGGCATCACCTTTGCGTACTCCATCAGGAATCTGGTATTCATTGTCACTGCGGATATGATTCTTGCTAAACAAGTTACGACTGTCTGTCAGTCTGTCTATTATGAACTGCACAAGATCAGCGCCATCGGTCACATTAATTCTGGTGGTCATTTCTTTTAAAGTTTCTTATACCGGTATTAGTGAAATTAGCTGACATTGCTGGCTAAGGAGGGCGCGCGGACGTACCTTTGTTCGTCAGGGGGGCGTCACAAGTAAAAGGTTGCTTTAATGTTATTTTTTCCTCATTTACTAACCAATCACTTGTAAACATCTCTATGCTTAAGTAGTGATGTAGATCCTAGTGCACTTGTCCTAATGCTTGTGACCAGTGGTGCTAATGATCATTTTAGGCTACTGTGAGAATTAACCTGTTTTCCAAAGATGATGTGCAAAAGTGGAAGAACAGCTTTCAGGAGTCTTCAAAAGTTACTTTGAGAATCAAGTGAACATACCCTTCTCTGTCAACTAAGATCATCTACAAGGTAATATGAATGATTTGTCATTTGCATTTCATAGACAACTCATAGGTATTGACATTAACACTTTTGCCATACTGGTATATTCTGTCCTTCAAATGTGTAATCTTTTAATAGCATCACATTAAACATTAGGTCATTACCACTGAACAAACAGTATTTGCAATTTTTAATCGTGGTCAGCTTAGTCTTAATTTTGATAGGATGCTATACTCATTAAGTGTAATATAATTAAGTGCACTTGCTAACAACTTTGAGTTCTAGAATCAAATACCATCTGGGGCTATCATAATATAAATATTTTGGGGCCGAGACAATACATTATATTCATGAATATCAAGGTTCTAGATGGCCTTTGCCAAGCACAAAGACTCGGGATTCTACTTTTGTTGCTTCCTTTTGTGGGTCTTGTTTTATCTAGGTGATGTACAGGTGTCAGCACTCCACTCAGCCTAGATCATCAACTGCTGATGCTCGGAAAGGCTCAAAGAACACTGCCACAACATGTCTGACACTTTATCAGACTAACATTTTTGATTCTGATGGCTTCAAAAGGAAAAGCAGGTAAGGACTAGCGCTCCTTTTGAAAAAGAATTGGCGTGCACAAAACTATAGTAACAACCTATTAAATGTGGCTGACATACTTTCTCAAACACTCAAACATAGATACTTCTGTAAAATAATGTTTTGTCATTTTTTTTACTTGTATTTCTGTTTCTTCTTTTTATTTAATATGTGTACATTTCTTTTTGTTTTATGTGTCATATGTTAAACTGTTTTGCATTTCTTTATCTGTTTTTATAGGTCATCTGACAGTCATCTAGCAGATTATCCTGCCCTCGTACAAATAAATCACTGTCACAACCATGCCATCATTGCAGCCTCAGCTATCAAGCACAGAGATGTGTCTGAAACAACAAAGTTACGTCTAGAACAGCTGATGTTACAGGGCTATGCACCAAGTGCTGCTTTAGAAATGTATAAATATGACCTACAGTTGGAACATGGTGATGATTATGTTTACATCTCTGCTGACAGAGCTGTAAGTCCTGATCGAGATTATGTATACAGGTAAATTTTTCTATGAATCTTTTTTGTCAGTTGAGGAAGTTTACACTAACATCTAGACAAAAGTAGACGTAAAAAGTATGTAACTCAAACTAAAGATATTATAAAGGAGTAAAAAAAACATTTTCACATAAGGTGTAAGAAAATCACAAGGCCGCGCATGACCATTGTCAATATCATTGTGTAATGTATGTAAAGCCAAAGCTTTCTCCCTTTTTTCTTGTACTGATTTATAGTCTGTTCCAGCCAGCACAACTGAGACTTATATATTGGATTTTAATAAATGTTCTCAAAAACTCATACACCTGATTACCTTAAAAGGAAAAGGTAAAAATACAAATACAACATGGTGGATAATTAACATTACATTTTACGTTAGATGTGAAATAATAGTAGTTACAACAAACTAAATTTTTAAGTACAAAAACAACAATGACTCCCAGTGGAAGTCCTCCAGCACAACTGTGAATCAACAAAAGAAACACCCTACAATGGTTTCTGTCTAAATTGCCAGTAGCATCTATGAAAACCATTTCTCAGCTGTTTCAAATATTTATGCACCCTGTGCATCAGGGTGTGCATATTGAAACAACTACTTGCTCATCCGGAGTGATGTCCATTAATGTTTGAAACATATTACAGGAATTTTTATAAACCAGAAGAGAAAATGAGGAAGTTGTTTAAGTTTTCCAGTTACACTCTTCATTAATAGATCATGTATGTAAATTTTTTTGAGACCCACCAGAACCATCATTGCCTTCAAGGTTGCAGAGGAGCTGTAAGGCCTGTTTTAATAGCTGTTTTGACTTTTCGGACACAAGCAGATTTCAGTATGTATACATGAGAGAAAGTAGGAAACTGCTGGTCAGTTTCAGTTGTCAGAACAAAAGGGGCAGTTAATACATTATGAGTGAGTTAACTCTTAAGAAATTTTGCACATCACGTCTGATGAAGATAGAAAGAAATATCTGTAATACAAGGAAACTACAAAAAAACTGTTTTAAAAGGAAAAAGACAACCATAAAATGCTTTAGTTAGTGAGATGCCTAAAAGAAAACTTAACTGCTTTTAAAACCTTCAACTGTATGTCCTGTCCCTACTAAACAATGGTTTAATTCAGAAGCAGCTACTTAATCATAAAAAAACTGTGAGTTGCTTTCATAGACTTTTTGTCAGGCGTTTGATATGATTTTAAGAAACTATGAAGTGTGTTACTAAGAAGTGGTTTAAAAGAAAAGAATGTTTTTAGCAATTTCAAACATAATGTAAAATCTAGACTGTCGTAACAGGAACATCTAACTTGCAGACATGGTAGATTTCTTTTGTTAATGCATCAGTCCGGTATATTGGATTATTTGCTCCATCTGCTAAGAATGGCACAGTGAAGAAAGAATCCAAAGGAAAGCCTATTTAATGATATCACTACTACACAAACAAAACAAGAGAACATGTTAACATGGTTATATGATATCTTTGTATAAATATATCTTAGTATAAATATGATTTTGGCATGGTAAAGGAATGTCAAGGCGCTGGAGATGATAAATTTATTACAAATCCTGAAACAGACTGGTAGACTAGCTGTCACCACCAGCAGTAACATGATATTCAAAGCATTTCAAGATATTTTCCATATAATACATTCAATAATATTATTTTAAGCAATTATCTTGTGTGGCTGAAAGGCAGAGGCATAAGAGATTGGTAAAGTTTAGAATGGGTATACAAGTTAATAAATGTTGATTACAGGATGAACTATGATTAATATTGGTATTTGTACCGGTGTGTTTACATAACTGTATGGTGTCAAATGGTTTAATGCATACCCATACTTGTACCTGTGCATGTTTGTGCTTATACATAATTCTATTGACTATTTACATATCTGTGTATATATGCATATGCATGATTGTAATGGTTTGATGCATGTCTGTATTTACACCATGTGCATTATACATGATTCTAATGGGTTGATGTATGTCTGTATTTATACCATGTGTATTATACATGCACCAGTAGAAGGCACTCATGATTAAATTAATGTATTATACATTGTGTATTATCAATTGGTACCCCCCTGGAAATAATGCCTTTCACTAATACAGTGTAGGTTGGCTATTCTGGGTTCATCTCTCGTCTCGGGTATGTTCATGAGGCATCTGCTTTCAGGGCTGACTGCCTTGCCATGACATAGCCTTAGTTGCTGGCTGCCTTGCCGTGATATATAGCCTTGGTTGCTGGCTTGGCGTAAAACACCAGTTCCCCCCTGCCACCCATGAAATGGGGCCAGAAGCCTTAATCATTAAAAAAATATTGTATCATATCTTAGCACCTTTAAGTCTAAATTCAAAACGTGTCTATTCAGAACAGTGACTTCACTAAAACCTTGTCCTGACCATGAGCGTGCATAACACGCGTCTGTACTTCCTTTGTGTATGAGCAGGTGTCTGTTGTAGAAGTGAACATGTATGTTAAGCGTGAATATGGGTGTATGGTTGTTGGCTAATTAGTTGACTTCTGTATATCATTACTTTGAAGTGCTCTGAACAGATTATTCAAAAAAGTTCTATATAAATGTTAAATTATCACTGTGGTGATCACATCTGTCAAAAATGTTGAATGATATTTTGCATGAGACGATTGTAGTTTGACTTTTTTGGACAAACTCCACAAGTGGATCCAAATATTTGATGCGTATAAAGGTACATATAGAAGCTTGTAATTTTAATGCTCTTTGTATAATTGCACTGTGTAAAGAGCTATAAAGATTTTAGATATGAATATTGAATAAACACATATGGAAAAAATGTAGATATGTTTGGTTCTTTATTAAATTTCTGTAAACTTTGTTGGTAAAGTTGGATCTTGACAGCAAATTTGTGAGAGAAAATAACAGTAAAGATCATGTGGAATAAAATCTGCTGATGAAATGGTAATGCAAGAAAACAAACTACTGAGATGCAGATACAAAATACAAAGCAAAACATAAAACAAAACTTAGCTCATGAACTTTGTCATAATAGATGATGTGCATTCCATCAGTGTCACTTTTGTAAGAAAATAAAAATGTTGCATCATAATATCTGTAATCAAATTACGCATCATTACAGTGACTAAAATATAAAAATATATATGCATAACAACAAAAGTGGTTTATTTTATGCATGATAAAGTGGTATGAGAAGATTAATTGTACATAAAATTGTGTTCGGGTGTTGCAGCAAATGTTATACACCCATAGAACCACACTGCCAAAAAGTCTTTAAAATGTTCATGAGAAAAGTACAATATGGATATTACGCTTATAATTTAAAACTTCATTTCTTTCCACTTAATAAGTGCTCTTCCTTGGAAATGAGTCTTTCACAGCCAACTTTGTTAATTGTTTTAAAAATTTACCAACCTGCCAAATATTAATTTTTTTATTTTAGTTGACTGCAAGGCCACCATTTTACATTTCAAACCTTTTTTTTTTACATGCAAGATAATTTACAACACTGCTTTTGTCTAATGACAAGTTCAACGCAAATTCCATCTGGCATCTTCTTGAATGGACCTGCATGATTACCACATACACATTGTAAACTATCTTTAAATAAGGAATCTCAGAAAACCCAAACAAGGAAGGTCGAATTTATATATGTTGTTTTTATTTTAAAAAAGCCTAACAAAACAATGAACATGCTAAACAATATTAGTTCATTCACTGAATGCTGCAGACAATTCACCAAGCACAGATTCAAAGCCAAGAAAAGAAATGATGTTATAATAGCTATCGGTATAAACATAAACAGGAAGAGGCAGTCCTTTTGTTTAGGCCACACTGATTTTAAATGATTGTGTGTGTTGGGGTGGGGGGGTGAGAGAGAGAGAAAGAGATGAATGACAAATCTTTATTTATGAAGATAACAGAAAAAGCAAATTTTATCCTTTCTTTACATCTACCCCTCGATCTGAATAGATGAAATTGAAACACTGCACTGTTACAAAACAAAGGCATTAAAACAAAAGGGAAAAATTGGGATATGTACAAAGATAGGGTTTGATGTCAGAATTTATAGGAATTTAAATTTTATCCTATTTCTTAAGTAACAGATGGTAAATGTTCAATTTGTCAGTGTTGGTAATAGGTGTTTAAGTTGGTTAGAAAGCTTCTGAAAGCATTCAAAGGTTTTGATACAGATGAAGAAGAGAGATAGAGAATTGTGATTGCTTTATTTTATGGGTCTGGCTGATGTTGATTTGTGTAGTGGGTATGAGTGTGCAAAGATGTCATTAACAACTGTAAACCACGTAATTGCCCTATGGAAGACAAAAAAAAAATGAGTATTTTTGTAAACAGGTTTTATTACTATCCTTTGAACTACAAGTCATGATCAGTATAAATAAGTCTTAATCAATAAAATATTACTTCCTTCAGTATAAATACGTGTCATTACTACCATTATACATACACGCCATGATCACACACAGTCAATATGAACAATGATGCCCATCAGTATTATTGTGAGAGAGAGATGGAATCGTAGCCTCATTGATCTCAAACATGTAAACGTTGTGTTTACAATTACACGGCCATAAATACCAGGGGGGCGGGTTCTTAATTCCCTGCTTTTTGTCCTTTCATTTGTACTATTTGTCCTCCACTGCTACTCAGCGTCGATCTTTATACCTGCAACTTCCATTGCATTGTAAGGAGCAAGTGTGTTTCAAATCAATAATATTATCATCTTGTCAGACAAAGGAAGAACAGATCAAAGGAAAAAGAGTGATCTGAAAAGAAAAAGAGAAATGAGAGAGTGAGTGAACACGATAGAATAGAGGTGGGAGGAAGAATGGTTGCGACATTCACTCTCCACGACATGACCTCAAGTAATTTTTTTAATTGTGACTAAAGCCTTTGCTGCTTTAACGGTAATGTCAGAGTGCTCTCAACCTTGGTCTGTATAATCTAACCTACAGATCTGTACCCTGTACATACAACTGAAAATAATAATTTGTTACCGATCGTGGGACTATTTTGTTTGGCTCTGTACTGCGAAAAGTTTCAAAATGCAACAAATCATCTTCAGCTATGCAGATTGTCTCTCTCTCTCTAACATGTTTATGTGCTTACTACAACGAAACTGCTGGCAAGCAGATAACAGATTCTGAGAAAAACAGTCTTGTGTACACAACATTGTTTGTTTTAATTGTGACTGTTCGTGAGCTGTCATAACTTGCGCTAGTTACTGAACCGATGGAGTAATGTTATCATGGACTTTAATAAGCAAATAGAAATACAAATCTGTTATTGTATTGACCGTCGTATGGAACTGCGGTGGTCTCATTTTTCCCTTTCCTAATGCAAATGCCAGATTATAGAAAAACTGCTAAAAATAGCCTTGTGATGGAATGAGGGGAAAAAACAACTCATCTTGTGCAATGGATTTGGGTGAAAGGATTCCTCAAACTCTGAACATACAAAGCCGGAGCTAATGGCAACAGTCCAGCAGCTCACTTTAGGCCACAATATGCTTGTACTTTAATAACTGCATGCATACCCATACTTGGGCAATCTGGACCCTGATCAGGGTTTTTAAGTCTAAAGGATAAGACTGAGAAAACATTTTAGAATAAGTGAATTTAAATATGCATTTTCCTTAATAACGATAGGCTGAATGTGCTTTACAAAACTAATTTTTTAATTACTTTAATTATCCACGGACGTATATTTAGTTCGTGGTTTATCTGCAATCATTTTATTTTTATTTTCAGTTTTTATTTTTTATTTTATTTTTCAGGTAGACAAGGACCTTACAAAAATTCATATTTCCATAGCGCGAAAGATCGAGATGCATGATTCTGTGGCCTGAATAAAATCCACATCAACATATAATTGTTGATTTTATTACGTCCTAAGTTTTTTGTCACCATATTTTAATAATGTTAATATTGATGATGATAATAAAACATTTATATGGCGTCTTTTGCCAGACTCGTAACGCTTTACGTACAAAAGATCTCTAATTTTCAGATCTGTTTTATAGTTACCATATTTTTGTTCAACCATTCGCGTGATGAAAAAGTGTGAATCATTAGGCGCAGTTTCGCAGAAACCATCACCATAGTAACTACAGCGTCTGTACAGCGGCAGGTCGCTTAGCAATAATAAGTGGTTTTACTTGGTGTTGCCATAGACCACGACGTCATTGATTTCCATGGAGTCATGGATGTGTAGCTCATTCTGCAACTCACATGGCAACCTAAAAATCTGTACAATTACCGAAATATTCAATACGGTCAACAATTCTGGAAAATAGATTTTCCGGCATGCACCAATTATACGAAGTTCAAGTTTTTATATTAAGCCACGTTAAATTAAAAACAAAAAAACACCCCTATCTTCGGTTACTAGGACAGCAGCGTTACGTCAGTGTTGGGAGGGATCTTTTGTATAAAAGGAACGAAGTTTGATGCAAAGACTGTCTCAGCTCATTGAGACAGCAGGAGAAGATGGATGCCGCAAGATCTCAACCCACAACATATCAGATCGTCCAGGCGGTTGAAAGGATTAAGAACAGAAGAACCGTCCCAAAAGGTGCTTTGAAGAAAGAACTCCAGAGAGATCTGCCAAATATGACGAATGCACAGTTCGAGATGTCCTTAGCAGCAGGCGGTGCTGACGGATGGATCGTCCAGCACAGTGAGGAGCGTGTAGGCGTGACAGCCCCAGAGCCCAGAACAACTCCCAAGTCTCTCTGGACGTGGCGACGCCGGGTTCCAGCAGGACCACGTCGCAGGACGACAACGTCAACAACAACAACGTCTGTCCCGCAGTGGTGTCGCCAGGAGACAAGAAAGAAAAAGAGGCCATCAGCAGCAGAATCAATAGCGCTGAGTGATTGAAAAAATATTTTCTCTCAATAGTTAAAATAGCGTCTGTACAGCGGCAGGTCGCTTAGCAATAATAAGTGGGTTTTTACTTGGTGTTTGCCATAGACCACGACGTCATTGATTTCCATGGAGTCATGGATGTGTAGCTCATTCTGCAACTCACATGGCAACCTAAAAATTCTGTACAATTACCGAAATATTCAATACGGTCAAACAATTCTGGAAAATAGATTTCCGGCATGCACCAATTATACGAAGTTCAAGTTTTTATATTAAGCCACGTTTAAATTAAAAACAAAAAAACACCCATATCTTCGGTTACTAGGACAGCAGCGTTACGTCAGTGTTGGGAGGGATCTTTTGTATAAAAGGAACGAAGTTTGATGCAAAGACTGTCTCAGCTCATTGAGACAGCAGGAGAAGATGGATGCCGCAAGATCTCAACCCACAACATATCAGATCGTCCAGGCGGTTGAAAGGATTAAGAACAGAAGAACCGTCCCAAAAGCTGCTTTGAAGAAAGAACTCCAGAGAGATCTGCCAAATATGACGAATGCACAGTTCGAGATGTCCTTACAGCAGGCGGGTGCTGACGGATGGATCGTCCAGCACAGTGAGGAGCGTGTAGGCGTGACAGCCCCCAGAGCCCAGAACAACTCCCAAGTCTCTCTGGACGTGGCGACGCCGGGTTCCAGCAGGACCACGTCGCAGACGACAACGTCAACAACAACAACGTCTGTCCCGAGTGGTGTCGCCAGGAGACAAGAAAGAAAAAGAGGCCATCAGCAGCAGAATCAATAGCGCTGAGTGATTGAAATATTTTCTCTCAATAGTTAAAATAGCGTCTGTACAGCGGCAGGTCGCTTAGCAATAATAAGTGGTTTACTTGGTGTTGCCATAGACCACGACGTCATTGATTTCCATGGAGTCATGGATGTGTAGCTCATTCTTGCAAACTCACATGGCAACCTAAAAATCTGTACAATTACCGAATATTCAATACGGTCAACAATTCTGGAAAATAGATTTTCCGGCATGCACAATTATACGAAGTTCAAGTTTTTATATTAAGCCACGTTAAATTAAAAACAAAAAAACACCCCTATCTTCGGTTACTAGGACAGCAGCGTTACGTCAGTGTTGGGAGGGATCTTTTGTATAAAAGGAACGAAGTTTGATGCAAAGACTGTCTCAGCTCATTGAGACAGCAGGAGAAGATGGATGCCGCAAGATCTCAACCCACAACATATCAGATCGTCCAGGCGGTTGAAAGGATTAAGAACAGAAGAACCGTCCCAAAAGCTGCTTTGAAGAAAGAACTCCAGAGAGATCTGCCAAATATGACGAATGCACAGTTCGAGATGTCCTTACAGCAGGCGGGTGCTGACGGATGGATCGTCCAGCACAGTGAGGAGCGTGTAGGCGTGACAGCCCCCAGAGCCCAGAACAACTCCCAAGTCTCTCTGGACGTGGCGACGCCGGGTTCCAGCAGGACCACGTCGCAGACGACAACGTCAACAACAACAACGTCTGTCCCGAGTGGTGTCGCCAGGAGACAAGAAAGAAAAAGAGGCCATCAGCAGCAGAATCAATAGCGCTGAGTGATTGAAAAATATTTTCTCTCAATAGTTAAAATAGCGTCTGTACAGCGGCAGGTCGCTTAGCAATAATAAGTGGTTTTACTTGGTGTTGCCATAGACCACGACGTCATTGATTTCCATGGAGTCATGGATGTGTAGCTCATTCTGCAACTCACATGGCAACCTAAAAATCTGTACAATTACCGAAATCAATATTCAAATCGAACAATTCTGGAAAATAGATTTCCGCATGCACCAATTATACGAAGTTTTTTTATATTAAGCCCACGTTAAATTAAAAAACAAAACACCCATATCTTCGGTTACTAGAACAGCAGCGTTACGTCAGTGTTGGGATCTTTTGTATAAAAGGAACGAGTTTTGATGCAAAGACTGTCTCAGCTCATTGAGACAGCAGGAGAAGATGGATGCCGCAAAGATTCACAACATATCAGATCGTCCAGGCGGTTGAAAGGATTAAGAACAGAAGAACCGTCCCAAAAGCTGCTTTGAAGAAAGAACTCCAGAGAGATCTGCCAAATATGACGAATGCACAGTTCGAGATGTCCTTACAGCAGGCGGGTGCTGACGGATGGATCGTCCAGCACAGTGAGGAGCGTGTAGGCGTGACAGCCCCCAGAGCCCAGAACAACTCCCAAGTCTCTCTGGACGTGGCGACGCCGGGTTCCAGCAGGACCACGTCGCAGACGACAACGTCAACAACAACAACGTCTGTCCCGAGTGGTGTCGCCAGGAGACAAGAAAGAAAAAGAGGCCATCAGCAGCAGAATCAATAGCGCTGAGTGATTGAAAAATATTTTCTCTCAATAGTTAAAATAGCGTCTGTACAGCGGCAGGTCGCTTAGCAATAATAAGTGGTTTTACTTGGTGTTGCCATAGACCACGACGTCATTGATTTCCATGGAGTCATGGATGTGTAGCTCATTCTGCAACTCACATGGCAACCTAAAAATCTGTACAATTACCGAAATATTCAATACGGTCAACAATTCTGGAAAATAGATTTTCCGGCATGCACCAATTATACGAAGTTCAAGTTTTTATATTAAGCCACGTTAAATTAAAAACAAAAAAACACCCTATCTTCGGTTACTAGGACAGCAGCGTTACGTCAGTGTTGGGAGGGATCTTTTGTATAAAAGGAACGAAGTTTGATGCAAAGACTGTCTCAGCTCATTGAGACAGCAGGAGAAGATGGATGCCGCAAGATCTCAACCCACAACAATCAGATGTCCAGGCGGTTGAAAGGATTAAGAACAGAAGAACCGTCCCAAAAGCTGCTTTGAAGAAAGAACTCCAGAGAGATCTGCCAAATATGACGAATGCACAGTTCGAGATGTCCTTACAGCAGGCGAGTCTGACGGATGGATCGTCCAGCACAGTGAGGAGCGTGTAGGCGTGACAGCCCAGAGCGAGAACAACTCCCAAGTCTCTCTGGACGTGGCGACGCCGGGTTCCAGCAGGACCACGTCGCAGGACACAACGTCACAACAACGTCTGTCCCGAGTGGTGTAGGAGATAAGAAAGAAAAAGAGGCCATCAGCAGCAGAATCAATAGCGCTGAGTGATTGAAAATATTTTCTCTCAATAGTTAAAAATAGCAGTTGTACAGCGGCAGGTCGCTTAGCAATAATAAGGGTTTTACTTTGTGTTGCCATAGACCAGACGTCATGATTCCATGGAGTCAATGGATGTGTAGCTCAATTCTGCAACTCACATGGCCAACCTAAAAATCTGTACAATTACCGAAATATTCAATAAGGTCAACAATTCTGGAAAATAGATTTTCCGGCATGCACCAATTATACGAAGTTCAAGTTTTTATATTAAGCCACGTTAAATTAAAAACAAAAAAAACACCCATATCTTCGGTTACTAGGACAGCAGCGTTACGTCAGTGTTGGGAGGGATCTTTTGTATAAAAGGAACGAAGTTTGATGCAAAGACTGTCTCAGCTCATTGAGACAGCAGGAGAAGATGGATGCCGCAAGATCTCAACCGACAAACATATCAAGATCGTCCAGGCGGTTGAAAGGATTAAGAACAGAAGAAACCGTCCCAAAAGCTGCTTTGAAGAAAGAACTCCAGAGAGATCTGCCAAATATGACGAATGCACAGTTCGAGATGTCCTTACAGCAGGCGGGTGCTGACGGATGGATCGTCCAGCACAGTGAGGAGCGTGTAGGCGTGACAGCCCCCAGAGCCCAGAACAACTCCCAAGTCTCTCTGGACGTGGCGACGCCGGGTTCCAGCAGGACCACGTCGCAGACGACAACGTCAACAACAACAACGTCTGTCCCGAGTGGTGTCGCCAGGAGACAAGAAAGAAAAAGAGGCCATCAGCAGCAGAATCAATAGCGCTGAGTGATTGAAAAATATTTTCTCTCAATAGTTAAAATTAACATTGAAAAAAAAATATAATCAGAACATTATTGCCTGGAATTTTTTTAAGGTCCTTTTCAGGACCAACTACTTTTCCAGAGAGTTTCGTCAGAATGAGCATTCGACACCAACGACCACTCATTCATAGACTACACACCCTCTACGGGATTTCCGGACCTGCACTAGCGTGGTTCAACCAGAGAGCTTAGATGTAGATGTAGAGAGGGTTCACTCGTGACCGCGGGAAAACTCGTCGGTTAGAGTTATCTTTCGTAACGTGATGCTACGAAACAACACGGCACAATTAGACGATCGTCTGAGGCAAGGTGGGCAATTTTGTTCTGCAATTAACTGTCAGAACGCCAGATTTAAATCAACCTCAAAAGAAAAACGTTTCCACAGTTTCCCAAAGGACGAAGAGAGGTAAGCTACAAATTTATTCTCAAATTACGATCTATAAGTGTCTACTGTAGTTGAGAGCAGTCTACTATAACGCGTTTGCTCGATTTCTATGATTATTAAAACGACTTTACTGATTATACTGTGAAACTGTGTGATGAATTCTCACTTATCTGATTACAAACCTATTTAAATTTGTTATAGTATTTTCATTTAAGGCATTCGCCACTGGGGTGAGGTGTTATAAAAAAGATTTGTTATTAATATATTGAAAAAATCATTACAACAGGTGCAAAATATGGATGAACTTTACGAAGAAGGAAGATTTTGACCATCTTACACCATCTGATGTGTATGGAAAAGGATACTGTCTTTGCTCGGATCATTTCGAGGAAAGTCAGTACAACTGTCAAACCCCCAAAAAAGTCTTGTCTGGAATGCAGTACCCACAATTTTCGCCATTCCAAATCCACCATTCAAGGTTGATAACTTATGATTATTAGATAATGATATATTCCAATATATATTACTAAGCCACATTTTACCATCATGGCCTTTCTTTCTGTCATATTTTATTTTTTAATTAACATTATCATGAGAGATCACTCTAACTGGCACATAAGGCTAATGATGATCATAGCTTGCATCTGGCATAAAGAGTTTCTCTGTGACACTTTGCAATGGTTTGGACACTGTTGAAACACCCTCATCCAATGCACTACCTTGTCTGACAGGGTGGAAGATGACTGTGCAGGCTCTGCTTGAGCTTTTTGATGAGTTCAGACAAATCATGGTATTTCATTACTTCTTACAGAAAACTGAATCAAGACTGCTTAGAAGACTTTTTTTTTTCTTGCTTTCAGGGAAAAGGGGAGCATCTACATAATCCCACCGCAGAACAGTTTAGATTATTCTTCCGTCAGATCATGATTGAGAACCTGTTTTCATCACAGTAGTGGAACTAATTGCCAGAAGGACAATGACAGCTCTTTATTGACTCTGACATCTGTGACACTGACAAACAACAGGACATAATGATATGTAATGTAGATATTGACGAGAATGACTATGACCATGACATCGATTGTTTAAATGACAAAGACATTATTGATAAAGTAAATATCACTTTCAATAATTTTGATGATAACTGTAGTGACCTCTAACTATTTTCTCCATACAACCACCACCAAAAAAACAAAAATTCTGAGTGAGACAGTCAAGATATTAGAGTGTACATGTTGTAAAAATATTGACCAGTTACTTCCTGGGAAAAAAGTTAAATCTCAGTTGATTCGACTTCTGTGGGAAGAGCTAAAAAGCATTGACCTCTGTTTCCACTTGGTGCATGTGATCTGAAAGGAAGTGTGATTAATCTATTTATCAATGTTCGCCTTCATTTTTCTTTGAAAGATAGCTCTGTGTCCTTTTTTGAAAAAGGAGCAAAAAGAAATCAAAAAATGTTGAAGTTACATCATTTGTAGCTTTTAAGCTAAAGTAATTTAAAATTATTATAGAAAAGTGTGAAAGAAAATGTTATAAATCTTCATTTAAAGTACATGTGAGAATGATCCCTTTTGAGTATCTGCTTGCTGTATATTTCATAGTAAGCATAGCTGTTATCTTTCAATTGTCAACCAATGTTATTACAACAAGGGATATGAATGTATATAAATATATACATTATTATTAATAGTAGTATTATGATTTGTTATTAATTATGATTATTATGATTTGTGTGAGAATTTATTGCCCATGCTTGTATGTAAACAGAAATCTATATGTCTCAGTAGATGTGAGCAAGTCTTCTGAATGTGGCTTGTTTATATTCATGTGTAATTCTGTTTTTAACTGCTTTTCTCATATTAATAAATTCTCATAAATTAGATTTTTATGGATTTTAAATAAATGCAAATTTGTGCTCATGGATGTGCTGTTTGAATTTATAAAAGTTATCCTTTTTAAATATAGTCAGCTGTCATACATGTATTAAAACTCTCCCAAACTACCCTCATCTAAGCAATTCCCATGAATAAAAGACACAAAAATCTGTTCTTAGATAAAGGTCATTTGATATCGCAAACACCTAGACATTTACTCCAAAGATAAACACTGCTAGCGCCGACTTTGTTTAGTAGTGGTTGCTAGTAGCAACTGCGGCGTAGCATCTTTTTTTTCGAAGGGACGCAACTCCGTCACTACTTTTCTTAACAAGTAAGGATAAAGAAGGAGTGCACCCTCTCTACATCTAAGCTCTCTGTTGACACCACAGTTCAAGGGAAAGTACTCTCTCTGCTAGCCACCAAACAGGGAGTTGTCTACCTTTGTATATCTTGATTCTTCGAATGTATACTAACAGCGATTAACAATTTATCCTGAAAGCATATTGGAGGTTGGTTTATAATCATATACAGCCCAGATTATTTTACTTAAATTATTCGTGTATACCTTAACATTGTAGATTTCGTGGTTTGTTTTTGTGCTTGGTTGGAAACAGCAGTTGTTTAGCATTGATGCAGACTTTGCTCTAGAAGTGAAAGACACAATCTTCTTTACACCATCTTTCTGCCCCCTGTACAGTCATTGAGAAGATGCTGATATTTCATGATCATGCTTTGCGACGAAACACATATACTTTTGCGTCAAAGAGTGGTCAAAATCATACTGAGGCAGTTCATCTTCCCTACTCCTAGTCAGATGCTCATATCTGTCTTGGCTTCCCGTAATGAAACGTAGCATTAAATTAAAAATTAAATAAAAGAAATGCTTCAGCTTGGTTACAGATACACAGTCTAAATCCCCTATACATGCGTGTTTCTAGAGTAAGGAGGGTGATATAGAAGCAAGACATACCAGAGGGCTGAAGATCCGAGTATTCCAGTCAACAAGTTTGTAAATCTTTGCCTCTAAGCTGAGCTTTTAAAGAGAGTGATATAGCGACATGGTAAATCCTGAGCAGTATGCTGGGAGATACAAGTTTTAGCATTAGTAGTTGTCATACCATGTTGGTAGGTGATAAGAGTCAAGTGTAATGTTGATTATTAATGAAATCTGCTTCCATGTAGTCATAAATAATAACTAGCTTTATGACTTTAACAAATTTGCATAAGCTATTTTGCTTGTTATGTTAATAGTTGGATAAAGATGCAATTTTCATAATTAATAGAAGTTAGCTTTCCAGAAACAATTGTGTGCAGTATTATGGGTGGTATTTATAATGCCATATGACAGTGATTATGATACATCCTTCAAATCTTTTGGAGTCTTTCAAATGTTTCCTAATGTGAATATGTATCAGGTATCATCTGAAACACACACACAAACAAACCCCTTGTGCATGCAAGCAGATCAGTGCTAGTATAACCTAATATACTTATAAATAATTGATTTTTTGGTTTTGTTCTAGACTTTGATCTCTATGGCTAAAAGGAGTGTGCAAGATTTGAGTGACAGGTATAAAAATGAGAAGCATTCAGCACTGCCTAAACTTCGTGTAGCAGACAGATCAAATCAGGCATCATGCTCTGCAACAATTTCAACAGCTCTTTTGACATCTTCTTGCTCAGAAGAAGATGCTTTCTCACTCTCTGTTTCTAAGCCCATCACATTTCAGAATTGTGATTCATCATCGATCATACTCAAAGGAGAAAAGCAGTTCAGTATCAAAGAAACTACATCTAAGGAAATTGCAGTGACAACTTCTGTGGAACTGCTCCACAAAAATGACATTCCAAAAGAAATCCTACCCCAGGCTAAATTATCAGAGAGGCTGAATCGCAATTTTTACAGTGTTCCTTGCCAACAACTTGCCATGGCTCTTCTGGGGAAAAGAATTGTGCGAATGGTCAATGGGATTCGAATAGCTGCCCGCATTGTGGAAACAGAAGCATATCTGGGAGCAGTGGACAAAGCAGCTCACTCGTACAAGGGTCAGACTGACCGTAATAAAGCAATGTTCATGCAGCCTGGCACAGCCTATGTGTACAATATCTATGGCATATACTGCTGCATAAATATATCCAGTCAAGGTAATAAGTGCTTGTATTAGATTTACCATTACAGCTTTCTTATTATTGTATGACTTTTCTTTGATTTTTATGTATTCTGCAAAAATTTGATCATGATTAGTGTAACGGATAAGTACTTAGTAGAGGGGGTTAGGCGGGAAGATCGACAACCGTGGTTGATCTGATCTAGGGTAGTGGGCTGGAAGTTGTTTGCCCTTGAGCAAATGACGTAAATTGTGATGTCAAAATAAGGTGACGTAAAAGATAGAGGAAAATAACGTTAGAGAAAACGGTGGGCAGAGAGCTAACGGCGGAACAGAAGTTGGAGTTGGTGGTTTTTCTCTTTCTATCTCTCTTTCTCTTTCTTTATATCTATCAAAACGTTCTATGCACTGTTGGACGTACTTTTCCAGGGCACTATCAGTATAGCCCATTTTCAGTCCCTGGGCTATAAAGCTATCTATATCCGGGAATTCCATGTCTCTCAAGAACAATTTAAAGAAATGTATCCTACGATGGCAAAACAAGAGTAGTCAAAATAATCCACCAGATACCAATAATAACTTTTGTACAATATATGTAAACCTGCCTCGCCTAGTACCGCCTCACCCTAAAGCGATCACGTCGGGGTCACCAAAATGTCACGGACCGTCCGCGGACATGCGCATTCTTTCCACAAACCAAAATATTCTGATCGCTTGAAGGTGGGCGTACCTTCTTAGAGGCACGAATAATTATTCAATTCAAACACAATTTTAAATGAAACAAAGGCAAAGTATCAACACTCATAGATTCACTCCTTCATTCGCCACACAAGATATATTACCAATATATTATCATTCATCCAACGTACTATTAAAGTTAACAATAAAATTGATTCCCATGAATATTGTCACTGATGAAGTATTCCGCTGTCTCCGGAGCTGTCCTTTCTTGATGAATTACCAATGTTAATATCCACTGTATTATCGTATAAAATGTTCGTTCTTGATGAAACATTAACCTTTTTATATTAAAGTCTTTGTGACCCTCCCAAGTCCTCTATTCTACTTAGTCCCACCAATCTTCTTTCCTAGAAGTCTATTTACTGTTAAAAAAAGACAAATTGTTTTTACGATACCAACAGTTTACAAGCAGAACGTCTCGGTCTTGCACATGCGGTTGCCTCCTAGGTGTTTGGCAGGATGATGATAGGTTAGCTGAAGGCCGGGAGGAAACCTTTCCTCCACCGACGCTTACTCTCAGGCTGTTTGGAACTGTCCTTTCCAGGCGACAGATGGAGGTCGGTGCACCAGTTTTGCACCAAGTTTTCTGTTCTGGGACCGTTGTTTTCTCGCTCACACCAGTGTGTGGTTTCTTGGCCCCACCAAGAAACTGTACTGCGGGATGCCCAAGCCACAGAGCTCCCCACGGTGCGGACACGGACTACAGTGTATCACGATCTGTGAAGTACATCCACCTGTAGTATAACCGCCGTATTACTTCCACTGTAATACTTATTCTGCGGGATGCCCAAGCCACAGAGCTCCCCACGGTGCGGACACGGACTACAGTGTATCACGATCTGTGAAGTACATCCACCTGTAGTATAACCACCGTATTACTTCCACTGTAATACTTATTCCGCTGTCGCAGCAGTAGCGAGAAAGTCCAGAGAAAAACCACCAACTCCAACTTCTGTTCCGCCGTTAGCTCTCTGCCCACCGTTTTCTCTAACGTTATTTTCCTCTATCTTTTACGTCACCTTATTTTGACATCACAATTTACGTCATTTGCTCAAGGGCAAACAACTTCCAGCCCACTACCCTAGATCAGATCAACCACGGTTGTCGATCTTCCCGCCTAACCCCCTCTACTAAGTACTTATCCGTTACAATTAGAGAATTCTGAATACAAGTGAGGTTTCTTTCTTTAGCCATTTCAGAAGGCAAGTTTAAAGTATTATTACTGACTGTTAGACAAGTTCCTTTTTAAGTGATCTAGAACAGTGGTTTTGTTGCTGTTATTACACAGACTATTTATTCTGTTAGCTGATGTCATAACACAATGTTACCTATTTGTCTAGAAACCTGCCAGCTAGCCAGCTTATAAACCCTCTCACTAGCAGCAGTGCTTTCTTTTTTTGCCCCCTTTTCTTTGAAGAGAACACTTAACCAGGTCTAAAACACTCTATTGTGCTATTTTTCAATTAGCCTAATTGTTTGTGAAACATTCTTGTAACTTTCATTTTTCTGTTTGTACTTGACTGAATAGGTGGTTTTCATTAAAAAAGAGCGTGAAGGTTCTGCACAAAAAAAAAACCAAAAATCTTTCCAGCCGACAGTAGCTCTTATTTTAATTCCTCAAAAACGTAAAATGGTTTGGGGTTGGGGAAGAGTGAGTGGCTGGAAAATTGCTTCATCGATCAGAAGAGTCAGTTATGGTAGAAAAATGGGAGCATTGATGATCAAAGAGACTATAGTTCATATACCTGATACACCTGTCTGGGGTTTTTTGTGTTTCCTCAGGAGAGGGAGCCGCCGTGTTGATTCGAAGCGTGGAGCCAGTGGAAGGCACGGAGAAGATGCTGGAACTGAGAGGGAGCAAGTCTTCGTCCAAGAAGACGTTAAAGGCTAGAGACCTGGGAAATGGACCGTCCAAACTGTGCCAGTCTCTGGCCATCACCAAAGCCAGCATCAACCAGAGGGATCTGGTTACAGACGATTGCATCTGGATAGAAGCAGACGAGCCGATTCCAGAGGAACAGGTCGTGGTCACAGCGCGCATTAACATAGGGTACGCTGAGGAGTGGACAGACAAGCCCCTGAGGTACTATGTTCTCCACAATGCCCACGTCAGCGTCAGGGACAAAAAGGCAGAGCAAGGGCTGGCGTCATCTGGTATTACAAGCAGTTACTTTGAGAACAATTAAAGGCCTGGTCTAGTAAAATGCAATTTTGTTTCTAATGACTGTAACACTCGGTGCAAGATACTAGCCATTTCTGTGTGAATAGCCCACTCCCTATATCACCCTTCTCCCTAGCTCGTTCCCTAAATAAACGGAAGTTGTCAAACTCGAGATAGGCATAAATAACGAATGGCTTCAGCTGTCCCATCGACTGTAACATTAATAACATAAAGTATGACGACGATGTCTTTGGAAATAATCTGATGTTTGTGGATACCGTAGTTAACGACTGGGGAGAGGATGCTGCAGTCACTATAATGCCTTACCTGTGACACCTGCCTGGAGATTACCTTAAGTTGCAACGCCTTGTGAACATCATGCGGGTTGTGTTAATGAGTTTATTAAACCTTTTGTAGATGAGCACTACCGCAGGTTTGGGGAGAGCAAAGTGAGAGCCTTTACTGGCGCCTACATCAGAGAAAAACATCATCCTCGCAGTCAGGATCACCTAATATTAACAGTAAATACACATTCCGATTTGTTCAATTTATTCAGCCACATGTGTGTGTGGGCACAGGTACATGATAGTGATACCAGTGTCTCTGACTGGTGCAACGCGAACTTTGCCAACCTACAAGAAATTCAGCATGTAACTTCCCAGCATCTATACGTTTGTGCCAATCGCTTCCCAATGTATCCGCTCGCCCACGTACACCATGAACACGAATATTTTTCAGCATTTACTGGTCATAAAACTTGACGACGAAGATTCTGTTGGATTATTTTCACGATTACGTGGACATAAAAACATTAAATGGGACTGGTGTTATTAATGATTGCTGAGAACATAGGAAATAATAAAACCAGTGGGTCTCATCTTTGGTGCAGAGCTTTCATTAACACAGAATGGCAAAAAGTGGGCGGCACAACCCGTTATGTGCTGCACAATTTAGGATATTTTAGGGAAGGTTTGTGATAGTGCGTGGGACAGCACCACAGTGGCACGTGCACACACCTACACTCTCTCTTTCACACACACTAGCACAGACCTCCTAAAGATGAATACCAACACCTCCCACGCTCTCACAGATATTCATAAACGCATCAGCACAGATAAGTACGTAAGTAACCAGAAATTTATTTTGATACAACCAGATGTGCTTGTACGAAAATAAGAGACATTCGTGTAAAAGGCCACGCTCCCTGACCACCACCACCCGCTATGTGAACAGCCGTTACATCACGACATACATTATTTACATCAGGACATACACTAGATACATCAAGCTCAAGGAGAGGGAGACATTACTTTCTTTTCATCAGTCAGCCTGGACCGACTCCACATAACACTGTTGGTGTGTAGCTGTGAGGTTCAGCGTGGAAACAATCATTTTGACTTTAATTAAGGATAAGAGCAAAACACCAAGCAACTGTAGACAAAGGGTTTGAACTCACTGTACAGACGACTAGTTACTATGGTGATGGTTTCTGCATATTTTATAAATGTTTTACCATATTTTTTACATTTGTTTGTCGCTAAGAAAACAGAAGAAACATCGTAATTTAAACGGTACTTATCTTTTCTGAGCATAAACAAGGGAAACAACCCTGCCCTCAGTAGCTTTAGTACTTATTAACTAGACAAAAACAAGAACTTTTAGGAAAACTAGGCTGTCACCTAGGGCGCAGTCTATAGCTGTACTAAGCTGCTTGTCTTTGGCATGGCGCTCCTTGATCGTGGGTCGTGCAGATGGTGGAACTTGAGGGTTGAGATGAGCTCGGGTTGTCTCCATGGAACGTATGTGGTCGTCTGGGTCAGGGTGGCGCGGTTGTTGTCTGCATTGGATTACCGGTCACCTTCTGATTTGTTTCTTTGCTCTAGGCCAGTCTAGGGCAGTGATGCCCAACCTTTTTCGGCCTGCGGGGCATATCCATTTCGGACAGCCGTGTCGCGGGCCACTTCACCGCAAAAATACAAAAAGGAAAAAAAAATAGAGCAGATACCATTTTTTATTAGAAACAAGTTGTACTTACCATTAATTATATATTAATTAGTGGGATATTTGAAGTTGTTTTCCCGAAACCAACTTCTGAATGTCCGGCCTCATCGTAGAGACACCAAGTCGGAGCACTGAATCGAAATATTCGTCCATCGCAAAAAAAAAAAAGATCGGGAAACGCCCCTACGTGGGGATAAATACTTCTTCTTCCTTTTTTTCGTTTTTATAAGGTCTTCTTTTATTACTAACATGCCGATTTCCTGCACTGTGGGCAGAAGTTTCACGGGCCGGATGGCACCGCGTCGCTGGCCGGATATGGCCCGCGGGCCGTAGGTTGTGCATCCCTGGTCTAAATCATCAACAACCATGCACCCACATTCGCATATAACAGACACACTTCTACAACAATCCCTCATACACAAAGTAAATTACAGACACACGTTATGCACACTCTTGATCAGGAAAGGGTGATAGTTAAGTCGTCATTCTGAAAAGATGCGTTTTTAGTTTAACATCTGCTTCCCCTTTACAGCCACAAATTACCAGCACAAACTGCATCTTTTTCAATATCATCTGCCTCTTATTATTTAGATTTATTTCTGACAAAAGGTTCACTTGCTAACCAGGTAGTCGCACAGATCAAGCTCACCAAAACCTAATCTGTACTGCATAACTGGTGCCATGTCATGGTCTACCTCTTTTAGAGACTAAAGATTCAAATAGGAATAATTAAAATCCATATGTAAAGCAGAAAGTAGTTTTTAAAGCTGATTTTTTAAAATTTTATTACTCATAAAGTAAAACAGAACATGTGTATTTTTATCTCATATTACTTAAATTGTTTCTTTGACTTAACCATCAAAGATAATATGGAAGCTCTCTTAGCAGGGATCAGAAGCAAACCCCATCTTGTATAATAATAATAAATTACACAAAGGAATGAAAAATAACTCAACACTTTTTGTCAATCATCTTAACTGATATATTTTTACATATACACATTACTTTCTTCGAAAGTATCAATAACTTTAACAAATCAAATATTTCAGTGTAACAGCACGTTCAAAAGCATCATTCAAATATCAAAGTCTTATGTTAACAAACCTTGTATAATAGTATTAATATGTTTTCAATGTTAAACACTTATCATAAAAAGACTATATTTATTCAGTGACAGGAAAGAAATTGAACTGTAAAAAAATTAATACAACTTCATAATTCCAACAAGGACAATTCCAGCAACTAGCAATATACAGATAAATACACATACTTGTTCAAATAATTTCTCTCTCGCACATACTATATATACGCATACTCCCAGCAACAGTAAGATACAGTTGGCGACCTTAGGTCACCACAGGTTAATAGAAGATCATGGCAAGTAGAGTTGATCTAGACAAGACTATTCCTGTTCCCTAGGGAGAGGTTGTGGAACCAAGTGATGAGACTTTCAATGAAGGACTGATAGAACTGAGTGAGGATGACAGATTTGACATAGAAAGATTTGAATTTCTGTAGGAGGTAAAGGCGCTGCTGTCTCTCAATAGGATCATGTCAGTGTTGACATCCCATTTAAGCTTATTATCAAAGATAGTATCTAAATATTTATGAGTCGATTACCTCAATGTCCTCATCATGGACAGTACTGATGACTGACACCTGATGTTGAGACACCTACAAATTAGACACACAAAATGTAAGTCTTTATGTCACATCTATAAATTAAAAAAACAAAATGGAGAAAGACTGACTTACACACAGAATTTTGTTCTATGCTCTACTTCAGTAAAGAATATTTTAAACAAAAACAGAAAAATGAGGTATGTGAGTAGGAAAAGAGGAATAGCTAAAATCTGTGAGGTAAAAAGCTAATCAGCATCCAAGTCAATCAGTTTGAGAATTGTTTTTTATGCTCACAAAACCAAGGAAGAAAGAACATAAGGCTCCTCCTTATGAGATCTCATTCCTCAATTGCCTCCCCTGCTTCTTCGCTTGTTCCTCCTTCATCAGCAGCAACAGCTGTCTCTTCCTCTGGGACTTCAGCAATACCAGCCCCTTCTTCTCCTGCAGGTGTCTCTGTTGCCACAGCTTCTGAAGGAGGAACACTCTCTACTGTCACCTGAAACATCCATATAGAAGTCATCAGAAGTGGGATTTTTTAAAACATTTTCCACTCACATGAAGCAACAACATTGTCTACAGTAACTTCCTTTTGCTTGCATTTGAAACTCTATGTTGCTACTCTTTGAAAAATGCAAACAGTTTATATTTAGAATATAAATTTTTCGTTTTTCCTATTTCTCTAAAATCTATATAGTTTTTGTACTGTAGAGGTTTTGGAAAATGAGTTAACCCTCAATATTCTCATGCAACAGAAGAAAGATTATCTGGATAATAGGAGTAACAGAAATTTCTTAAAATGTCTCCCTTATGTAACAAGTCTGTGAATGTTTCATTTTGTTTATCTTCTTTGCTAAACTGACAAAGCAGACTCTGATGATATTGCTTCTGTTTGCTACTAACACTGCAATAGTGCTGCTGCTATCCCCATCACTGCCACCACAAACTAATATCACTGGACTGTTGGCAGACAATTTTTTTCAGTTATAACTGTTAAAACGAGGCATGAGACAAGAAAGTTTCCGGTTTATTCACATTTCAGATTAACTACTAAAACGAGGCATGATACAAGAAAGCTTCCAGTTTAGTCACAGTCTTTGTTACGGCTCGCCAAGACTAACAGCAGTTCACTTCGCAAGAGGCTAAGCATTGGTCTTGGCAGACAGACAGCAATCCACCTCTACACATCCTTGCTGCCACAACAACAGCAATGCTTGTGTGTTTCATTCTCTAGCCTAAATCATTCCCTATCCATGCTTGTTTAATTTCTACTATTAAAGGCTTTCAAATCTGTAAAGTGAAAAATAGTAGCCAAACAGAAACTGAGACATGATTTTTGTCTCAGAAGATTACATATTTCTATTTTATTTTTTTTATTATTTTTTAAGTTAAATGGTAAAATTTGCTTTTAGTACAATTAGAGTTGTGATAAATAATCTTAAGACATTGCAAGACAGTCCTGCCCACACTGACATACACATGCACACAAAGTGATCACCTCAGCTGTCTTAACACTGTCTTCAGGTGGTTCTTCTTTCTCTTCCACTGGAGCAAGCTTAGAAGCTAAGGCTGCTTGTGCTTCTCTTTTTTGTTGTTCTTCTTTTTGCTGCAGTTAAAAAAAACACACCATATGCACTGTAAACATATGCTGTCACAAAGGTTTAAGATTCAAACTTTTGTTCTGGCTTGATTCCCATAATACAGCCAAACAAATTTGTAGTGTATCAGCACATATGAAACAGACTGGCAGCTTCTTGATAATTTACAAATTTTGAAAACTGTGCATTCATGAAACAAACTATGTTTCACAAGCCTTTTGAACCTGATAGCAAACAAAACATTCAACCTTTCAAGCTTCTGTGAACAGTTGGGATCACCTAGCAATGAATGCACTCACTCTTTCTCTTTCTGCTGCAATTTCAGCAAAACGTACAGCCTCTTCCTTCATCTGATCTCGTTTTTTTCTCTCAAATTCAAAGTCTGATTTTTCCTGCTCAACTTGCTTGGCTTCTTCTATTTTCTGAAAGATAACAGACACTTTTAAAAAGTAACTACTGTAGCGTGCATTATGTATGCATTTTTACTGCATATAGGGTATTATGTAAAGCTAGCATGTGTCACAGCACACTCATTGACCAAATCAATGTCTGTTTGCCTTCTATCCCAAAAGAGGTGCTTATTCACTGCTGGATGGAGAAAAAAGAGATTTCCATTCACTTTCCCCGTGAGCTTAGACAAATTTAAGCTCTGCAACTGAGAACACAACCCCTATATGTGTGTGAGTAACGGTTTGTGTAATATGTTTGTCAGTGTGTGCACATGTGTGTGTGTGTGTGGAGTACATCATATGTGCTTGAAAAACTGAGAAAGCAGATAAGATGGAACGAAAGCAAAGAAGACAGAAAAATGGAGAGGTAGTCTTAATAGATATGTAAACTGATAAAATGAGGGAGGAGGGGGTCAAAGTGAATACACTAATTATAAGATATATCTGTGTCTAGCAAGAAAATATATATATATATATATATACTGGCACCAAAGGGATCTCAACAGTTTAATAAATATAAAACTAACCGAAAAAAATCTATATCAGGAAAACCAAAACTGCCATAAGATCTTCTGCCATCAAAATCAAAACAATTAAATATATCTTATATATCTGTCACACAGTATATAACAAAAATTTTGACAGTACCTCTTCTTCGTATTTCACATTCACGGTATAGTTGTAGAGCCATTGTGCAATGTACTCGATGGGGTCAAACGGTCGTTTTTCTGCAACTTCTGCCAAACACTTCTTCAGACACTCTCCCACTACACGTTGCAAATAGTCACTGTCCATGATGATCGAGTTGATCCCACTTCATGCATCGACCGAAATTTATACATAATCATCTTAATGAATACCGGTTAGTTCGTGTGTACAAGTATATATTTATATCAGTGTTTCGCCATGATACTGACACGGTGTTAAGCATCAACAACAGCCAACGTACATTTAATGATGCGGTATTGTGGTTGCTAACGCCAGCATGTCAACAAGGTAAACTGCATGGGGCACTTTTATCTACAGAGAAACTATCCTTGTATTATGTTTTTTACAAACACCAGACTAGCAATAATTACGAACGTGTTACACTTGGCATTTCTAATAAGATGAGCTTTGAAATAAGATTACTTACCCGCAAGCAGAAAATGGCGCGACTCGTATGCGTGTAGTTCGGAATACATGCGTAAGCGTGAAGCCTCGTTCTCACAAGCCGCTCAGCTTCCTTAGTTACGCTCGCAGCCAATGAAATTGGTTTGCTCATGTGCCATTGACGGAAGACAACGGCTTGTCCTGAGACAACTTACGCAGGAAGAGGCCGAAGCAGTTTTACAAGTTCTTGTAAAAAAATATACTTTATTCTATGGAAATGCAAGGAGATTCTGTCCAGAATTGCTTTCCGATCCCCGGACTATATTGCTTCAGTGGTAAGCATTGTGCCTATCTATTCTTTCGTTTGTTTTTGTGTGCGGTTTTTTGTTTTTTTGTTTTTTTGTTTTTTTGTTGTTGTTTTTTTAAAGAAAAAAAAATCGTCTGCTATGGTAAGAGCAAGCTAGCTAGACTACCAACCGTGATCGACTTGCTTTGCATGTATCCATACATAGAGACGTACGTATTTGTACAAAGAAGAGCTCGTAAGTCAGTGATCGCTTTAAAAGTTTGCATACATGCATAGTTAGTTGTAGATACTCTAGGTTTTCGATCGTATGTGTAAGTAGGCATGTACGTGTCATCGATCTATCCTCTTCCTACAATCGGCAGGAAAGAGGCCGTTGCATGCATGATAACTTGAAAATGTGCTTTTTTATCCCTCTTCTTTTCCATAATGTTCTTCTCTTCTCTTCATCCTAATCCTCGACCTAAGATCGTATATATGCCATGCCTCTCTTTTCCTTCGATCTGTCGCTTTACTGTGCAAAGGCGAGCGCACTTAATGGGGGTATGATTCAGTGCATCCTTCAATCTGATGTGCTCTCGTTGACGATTTAACGGAGGTAAAGCAATACCAATTTTTGTTATAACAGAAAGACTGGCAAACAGTTGACATATATACATTTAGATTATAAGGTTTTTCTTCTCCACAAAAATCTGTAGGAAAGATAACGATTTTCTCGCGTATTTGAAGAGATATATATTTAAAGTTGTAAAGATGAAGAAGTGGTTTGTCAGGCATCGAGGTACGATATCAAGCAGCAAAGACAAACTTTTATATTTGAAATTCTATTATAGTCAAAATATATTATTTTCGATATGATTACTATTGTTACAACCAGCACAAAGTCATCGCTGTCATCGTTAGTTGATATGATGCCGTTTACTTGTAATTTGATGTTCACAAAGGATGTACTTAGCTAAATTTGTTAGATAGAGTGTAGGCGTTGCAACCAGTCCTGAAAAATAGTCTTGTTATTCAAAATCGTCCCTTGTTGTGATGGAGATGGTGAAGAGGGTAGGAAAGACGATGCAGCTGTCAAGACTATACATGTCGATCGGCTGAAAAGTACTTTTTATCTCACCGCAAAGAAACTTAACAAATCTGTAAAAACGTGGGAGAAAGCGGAGACCGAATGAAAACGTTTTTTAAAAGCTGGGAGAAAAATAGCAATGTTCCTCTTTTCTCGTGTTGTCAGGTTTTATTTTGCTTCACACACACAAAGCGCATGATCACACATTTTTGGGGGTTAGGCAAGAAATTCACCTTCATGAGGACGTATGCCTACAACACATTCATAAAAGCACCCATACACAACACACATATACACATATATAATGTGTGTATTTATATTTATATATTGGTATGAGAAACAGGAGAAATCTACCGATTCTAAATTTTTTTCCACTTAGTTTTCCACTTTTTTATCCATAGTAATAAATGTTTGTGCCAAATAAAGTATTGCATTGCTAGTTAATCACTTAAGAACTAACTTGCTGTGTCACCCACCCACCCTATCTCTTGGTCAATGTCTCGCGTCGTCACTCAAAATTACGTCATTAATATTATTACATCACTAGTTTGTCGTAATTGCGTCACTTGTATCTAGCTTGTCGTCATAGCGTATGCTAGTCTACTGTGATCTTGAGAAACTCTCCATTAGCTACTTGGTGTTAGACATTGGTGTTAGACCTGTCTGGCAGTCTGTAAGTACAATTGTCAACGCTGATTTGGTTTGATTTGGTATATATTATGTGTCAGTTATTACAGTGAGAAAACTATATACCAGAGAGAGAGAGAGAGAGACATAGAGAACGAATTTTTTGTCAAGCGAATTCTTTCAACACCGGTATCCTGGTTCGATTCGTTTTTGCACTAGGACTCTGCAGGTAGAGAGAGAGAGAGAGAGAGAGAAACCAAACGAACAAAACATTTTCACAGTGTCATTAGTGCACTTCAACTGCTCAAGGTAGAGACGTTTTAAAAACTTGTTTCCTAGCAAGAGAATGTAACCCGCTATGGCTGCCTTTATAGGAAGATAAATGTTTTTTTCTCTTTTTTTCTTCTTCTTTCTTTTGCCCAGGCATTCCCCTACTTAACCATTCACCCAAACCCACCCACTCAGTATAGGTAAACCGGTGTTTTTCTTTGCCTTCTCTCTCCCAGAACAAAGCAGTGGTCAATGACACCAGTATTATAAGACTGCACCAATGTGCAACTTAATATCTTCGTTTGTGTTCGTGTTTGCTGGAAGACTAGCCGAGCGTTTCGCGGTGGTTCTCACGTCTAAACGAAAGCCCCTCACCATGTGTCACACTTCTACCCCACTCGATCCTTACCCCTGTCGTGGCATAACTTACCCGTTGGCCAGACCTTATATCTACCAACAACAGTGGTGTCAGAACATAAAGAGTTAGCTGGCACTCCCTACTGGTCCCATAGTCGAGCGATATTGTCGAGTAATCGTGGCTTTTGTGACCTAACCTAGTGCGAAAATCCTGTTTAATTAATGGTGTGGTTTTTTCCCCCGCTGTTCTCCTTTGAGGCAGTGATAAGCATAGTGAGCTTTGAAAAGGCCTTTCCGATATGCAGCTTACATTAATGTTGTTACACTTTACGGAGTCAAAGAGTCCCTAGCAAACAGGTAAAGCTTTGTTAGGAGAACTAAGACTTTACATCTTCTAAGGTAACTAGATTACAAAATTTTATTTGCGACAGACAGAACAAAGCAATTCTCAATCTGACCTAAACAACGCAATCACGATGGGTTTTTTTTCAATCTTACGACAAATAGTATGAAAAAAAACACCCATAGCTCAAGATAGTTATCACTTTCTGAGACAGAAACCAATTACAAAAAGATTATATCTCGATCTCTCATTACTCATTGTTATCACTTTCTGTGACGGTTACCCTCTCCTCACACACACCCAAAAATATCGATAACTCAAAAAAGTATTTACGGGCTGAAAGTATTACATTGTGACAGGGTTTATATGAACACATCAACATCGATGGTGTTCTCAGAACTTGGCTTTGACTACATAGTCAAAAATGGGCGTAGCTAGGAGCGAGTTTTGTTGTCTTTAAGTAAGATAGTCTTTCTGTATCGTTTTGTAGGTCGATTAACTGCACCAAGTGTGTATCTTTCAGTCGTCCCTTTTCTCCCACAATCAAGAGGGTTTGTTTGTTTGTTTGTTGTTTTATTATTATTATTATTTTATACGGTGTGTAAATGTCACTTGTGCAGTTTGCTGGAGTATGTCCTGAGTAGACTGTCCTACTTTGGACCTTTTAACACTTCGATCGGATCAGTAAAGCAATGAAAAAATTTAACAAAAGCGGACTAATGTCCACAAACCTCTAAAACGGCTGCAATAAAGACCTTTAATTAAGATAATTGGGCTAATTACCTTTTTCTTTCTACTCTCTCTCAGCAGCATGATGATGCCAGTCTCGTCCGTGTTGCAGGTCCAGACGGCATAGCCAATGATCGGGTACATCTTTTAAAGGACTCATCACCCATTTACACCGGCCCATACACCCCAGAAAGAACCTTTGACGTCGAATACATCTGGCGCCCTGCTCCAGGTACTCCCTTTCATCGACCTCGAGCCACCTTCTCCGGCGAAGTCGGATGGCATTCATGGTTCTTTCTAGACACAGAACCCTTTAAAACCGGTCACCAAGTCCATGTAAGTTTTTTAACTAATTTATTTATTTCCCCTTCATCGTTGACGGGGAAGCATTTATATAGATGATATTGGCCTGTCAGTGAAAGGCATCACAACGAAGACTGTATTCTATTCACGGTCTTTGACCGCAATGTATTATTAAGTACAGTACGTTCATGATAGCGGTCTACAAATAAAAATCCCTTAATCAAGGTTGAATGTTTGGTTCCTGTGTCTAATACATGAAAAAAGCCTACATCTACTTCTTCATTTAAAATGGTTGTACTTCTTTTTCATGGCCATCGGTATACTTTTTTAAATGCAGTGGTTGGATATCCTCCAACCACCATAGCTCAGTATACTGATGATGATGATGATGATGAGGAGGAGGAGGAGGAGGAGGAGGAGGAGGAGAGCTGCTGTTCAAAGCTGCTTGAGCGACAATGCCTATTCCACTGAGAGTGCTGTGGTTAAAGGTGCCTAGGTACATACAGCACCATCTGAAGAAAGTCTTTCTGTTCAGCATCTTAATCTGAACTTGTATTTTCATTTGTGGCTGCTTAGTTGGCTGAATTTAGAAGACAGGTGGAAGAAAGGTGCACGAACCTCTACCAACCAGTTTGGTAAGCCCGTCAAATTTCACTGTAATTCACATTAATGTTTTCAATACCTTATTGAAACACCAAACCTGTTTTTCATTGCAGAATTATGCCACAGTCGCCGATATTCTATTTCATTTAATTATTGCTTGACGAGTAGTTTACGTAGTAATTTTAGTTTAATTATCTGCAAACATCATGAAGACTACAGACTTGTTTTGCCCTTTCCTTCATTCTTGATTCAGATTTTTAAGTGCCCTCAACGGAAGTAGCGACTGCTCTTGTTTTGGGATTGATTGGGTAGCAAGGGAGAGGATGATACAATGGGCTATTGGCCACGACTAATCTCCAGAGATCTGGGTTGTTTTTTTGTTTGTTTGTTTGTTTGTTTGTTTGTTTTTTGATTTTTTTTTTTGCAGGAAACCAAAGCGAGGTGCAAACATCCTGAAAAGCAGCTACGGACCGAAAGCACAGAATAAATGTACGTCCAATGACGTCACTTCCTTACAGAGTGGTTATGATCCCCATCCCGTCCCGTTGCACTGGAAACCCTGGACCAAACCTCCACAGAGCACGATGATTACTTATTATCCTTCTCAACATAGTGCATGGGTCGACGACAGCAGCGACCGGGGGACAGGGCATGTACTTTATCAAGAAGGTATAAGTCCAGTTTAGGTTTTGGGTTGAGGTGTTTCGCTTACAGCTTCGCTAACTCGTTCCTGCGGCATAAATTAAGGTAAGCCTCTTTGTGAGCTTTAAATGTTCTGCTTCTGCATTCAAAGATTTTCAGTACAGCTTTAGGATATATTATCCTGCTCACTCCGCAATTTTCCTCATCTTTATCCACGCCCATTATTCATGTTTAACATGGTGTCATCAATTTGCCTTTGCTTGTAATTTTTTTTCGTGGCATTATTTCGTTTGAGCTTACTTCCACACGGAGAGATGTGTCCTGTTGGTTGGGAGACTATTGTTATTATCGTTCTTTGCAGGTTCGTGGCAGGCTTACATGGGAGAGGGGCTACTCTGTCCCTCTCCTCTTCTATTATTCTTTCTCATAAATGCCAGCCTGTTGTTTCGTAACTGATCTGAAAGTTGTGAAGCTCCTGACCACTTGCATATAAATTTGTAGGGGAGAGTAGAGGGTTAGAGAGAGAGAAGGATGCTGCAGTTATGTTGCTTCTATTACGCTTGAACAAAGTTTGGCTTTATTATTGTCATCATGAGTTAACGTACTTAGGCACTATTCAAATGTTGTATGCCGGTCGAGTCTTACGAGTGTACACTAGCTGAGGACATCAGCGGCTGTGCGCTTTGTTTGTTAGCGTATATCGAGCTACACCTGTCTTGATTCTTGCTGTAGACTACATCTAAACTGCACGATATAGGGCATTCAAACACTATCCTCTAACTGGCCGATGCTCTTTTGTTTGTCATTTATAGTTTCTTTGAAAATTAATTTTAGAGCTGTGAATAATGTGTAAGTATACATTTACTTATCAAATTATTTCAAACTGAGTATCAAGAACCGAAATTGATACCTTTAAAAGATCGAGATTTCAGAAAATGCGTTTTATCGTGAATTTATGTGAACTGATGAAGAGATATATCTTTACGTGCATCTTCCACTGTTTCCAAAACCGGCGCGGATTTTGTCTGAATTATGAGTGATTTTACGGAAAGTTTATCCCATCTATGTATGTGTATATGTATCCACGTATGTACGTCGGTTCCGGTACAAATTATGGAGACACATTATCTTCAAATACCTGTAAAACTATTTATCGATATCTCTGTTGGAAAACAGCCAAAGCGAAAGATCAAAGTCCCGCCTTCGAGAACAAAGCATCACAACAAACTACACCGAGATCTGCAGTCATCTCTCCACTCTTCAACAGTGCTGCCTCTCCAGCCTCCGGCTTCTCTTCGAAGTCCAGGGCATCGCACAAGAAGTCAGACGAAGCAGCGACCCCTCGCAGCGTGCATGCAACAACTCCACAGCCGATTTCGTCTAACGACCAAAACGTCAACAGAGGCGTCTCTGGCCTGTTAGAGACCCTCCAGGGCATCGACGACCCCTCCTCTAACGTCGGACTCGTCAGCGTGGAAGCACTGCCCTGCATCTCGAGGACCAGCCACTTAAGCTTCAGTTCAGCCGGCTCAAGACGATCGCAAGGCTCGCAACCAATTTTGCCCAGGAGCCAGGCGAGCAGCATCGCTGATTATTACCCCGTCAGAGTACCTCGCAGACTTAACAGCGCCTTGGAACTCGGGAGAAAGGAAAGCTCCGGAAATAGGGTCACCAGATCGCAGTCTGTCGACCAAAAACGTTACAAGTAACTGCCAGTAAGCTTCGTGTTCAGACCGTTGCATTTTCCCCTTTTTGTGTTGATGGTCTTCCATATAAAGCGTCGCACATGTCGGTGAAGGTTCAGTATGAAGCACTGTGCCTCACACAAAACACACAATGCTTTAGTAGGTTGATGGCCTTTTTGATGGCTCATGGATGCAATTAATCAATCAACCAGTCGTATTGTCTGCACAAGGAGTAAGTTAAGAACAGAAATTTGCCTTTGACTCGCACAAAAAGATTTTTACAAATGAAGACGACACGTCATAAGTTCACATATAAACTTACACTACCTCAACATAGGGCTAAGAATACAACAAAATAACCCTAAGAAGCAGAAAAAAAAAAATCAAAATAATCGCTCTTACGACTAGCAACTTCTTTGTATGATATAATTATTTAGGTAGATTTATCAAAATATGCATATTATTTTGTTTAATTTAAAGACAAGAACACGTTTTTGTTAGAAATGTTAAAGTCAATGTAAATGCTCAATGATTTGTTTCAGATTTCACAAAGACTCCAAAAGAAAGGACATTTATCACTGATCTCAACAGTCATCTGGTTCTTTAGACTTCCCTTACCTCCACGTAGAATTTCTATTTTACTCTGTACTTAGAAACTCTCAGGTTTGGTTTTTTTTTCATCGTTAAAGAAAAATATTAGTTACCTAGAATACGTAACAAAAGCTAGTCTGCAAAATTGCGAGTTAAGATGTGTATTAGCATTTGTAAACTGTAACGGACGTGTCAGAAAACTCAAAAGGGCCAGGGTTGTGCCCTGATTTGAATCAGCTAACCGAGCTACAGAAAGTTTTTTTGTAAAACCCCAGCAAGCCAAAAGTTTTGAGATATCCCTTACGGCGTTTTTACCGAACTCTTCCGAATCCGAGATAACAAACTGTCCTGCTGCAAGTTATACGGTGATGGAGATTTCAACCCTCACCTGTTTTATTTGCGTAAAAGTGAGAAGATAAACTTTGCGTCGTCACAGTCTGGAAAGTACCTAATCCTCGCTTTCCATAGTGACAAAGGAGTTTTACATCTCCTGCTGGTCTTTCTTGCTTGGCTCAGGCTGAATTGGATCTTCCATGTCCCCATCCCCAACCCCCGCCCCATTTTTTTTTTTTTTAATCCGAAGGACCTAATTGCTGTTTCCTTGATAAATTTAACCTGCTGAATCTGAGTTTTAACATTGAAACAGGTTCTGGAGTGTCAAGCAATTTCAGAAGAGGTAGTCATTAAGGTAGAGCCAATCTGAACTCCAGTAGTCACAGAGAGAAATTTAAGAGAAACGTCCGTTCTTGGTTTCTAGTGTCACATTAGTCACTGGTAACCCACGATAAGTTAACGACTTCGTTGCTATGAGGATCGTGGGGCAGCACGTCTTGGAGCATATTATTCGGCTGAAGCTGTTGAGAAAACAGAACCCAAGCAAGAGCGAGCTTGAAAACAAAATTTCTTCAAAATGCATCGAAGAAAAAGGACCTCCGGGAGATGAAGAGAAGCCTCAAAAAAAGACCCACTACCTAAGTATCTCCCCGCGTTTCGATTTTCAAACGCCAGTCCAGTTGGAGATTGGAAAGCCCCCCAAAAAATCCCTAATTTATAAAACAATCACAACTATCGATTAATTCATTTGATAACTTTAAAAATAGTAAAATAAACAAACAGCAAGAAAGTAAGTCAAATCAGTTGCCGTCCTTATCTGCTGCCACCCGCTGTACGTACCTGTAAGGTCTCCGGTTGATGATGAAGATGGCAGAAGCAAATGCGACGTTCAATGCAAACTGGAACAATGCAGACCTTAGTCCTTACAGTATGAGGCGTCCAGGGATGCTGACATATCGGAGTGGTTCGGTTCTGCAGCTGTGCATCTATCTCAGAAGCAAGCTGGGAGAGCTCTTCAGAACGATAAACCAATCGCTGAGCTCGATGGCATGGGTCTCTTCTGTACGCCTTCTTTTTTCCACTATCCGAGAGCACACCCCTGGGATCTGGACGACCGCCGCCAGACCCACACTTCTAAACAGTGTGAGTCCGACTGGCTGGAACGCAACGAGGGAGGTCACTGCCGTGCCGCAGACGACAATTAGGAGGCATTTGCACGAGTGTGCCGCCAGGAGGGATCGTTTAGTGACGCATTGGCAAGGTCTGCGTACTCGGATGTCCAGCGTCACTCTGCAGCTGCAGCGTGTCACGGCGTCTGGCATCCAGGATCATGCAGCAACTTATTTTGAGGGACCTGGTAAACTATGTGAGACTGGTTGTGGCTTTTTCGCATACTCTTCTCATCTCGGGATGGTCGTCCGTTTCGTCTCGGCTGAGGATGGCCTACTGCTCAAGCCGCTTTCACCTTCGCCGCTGGGGCGAGGCGACTTCAGCCGTGAGAAGACGCCTGTGGTCCCGCACACTGGCCGCCAGCCCTTCCCGAGAGGACCTGGTGTGCACCTGTGCGGAGATCATTAAGAACGAGAAAGCAAACTTCATTTTGGAGGACGTAGCCGTCTGGTTCTGCGACGCGCAGGACACGGCAGTCGTCATCGCGTTCATCTTCGTTTTCGTGATCGTGGCGGAGATGCTAACGTCGTCGTTGTTTCTGCCGTGCGTTCCTGCATCCTTGCTGGCAAACCATGATTTGATATCAGCAGCCGTGTTATCGGATTCAGTTATTTCTTCACTGCCTCAGGCAGTTAGCGGAGATGTGGATTGATTTCCCATGAACAATGACAAAAAGGATGCTGGGTAAAAGTACAAAAAGTTTGGACGGAACTGGATATTAATACAGTGTCTCTGCCTTATCATTAGCTGTTCGTGCAGCAGCAGGTTAGTTTTTTTTTTGGAGGAAGATCTCAAGGTAAAGGAAAACTTTGTCTCTTTATGTCTTGAACCATAACACTTCAGATAAGGGAATATTCTGGGAATCCAAGTGCTATTAGGATGATCTTCCATATGGCCTAGCTAGAATCCACATTAGGAGTTGATACACCCAGTGAAAGCAATATTTAGCTGTTCTTCTTGGATAAATTAGTATAAAGATTATTTATCTGCTCATATCAACTGAAATGCTTGAGTGATTTTCTCTATGAGAGCAAGGGTTGTAACTGTCTTACTGAGAGGGTTTTACAGCTACTGCTTTGTAGTTATCCATCACTTACATGGCACTCAAAAGGTTACTTGATAAGCTAGTCAGAAATCTGAACATATCAATTACATAAGAAATTTTGTTTTCATGTTTTTTGTTGTCTGCTCATCTCCTTGGATGTTGACGCTTAAAAATCCCATCTTCACTTTCATTGGTGGTGCTCAAAATATCAGCATTCTCTTTTGTAATGCACAACTTGCACCCATCCAAATAAAAATGTTTAGGTTTGATCTCCAAAATGACTAAAGACTGCACCAGCCTTAATGTTGTATCTTTAAGCCACTCTCCACATTAAGTTTTTGTTTTTTAACTGTGGTTGAGCAAAATACCATTCCATGGGACTTCACCGTCATGTGTGCACAATGAGCTTTGTGACTCTGTACAGTATTTTGAAAGCAAGATTACAAACTCAACAGTTTAGCCTTTCATGTCTTTGATATGAAGCCTCCATGATCTCATATATCTATATATATGAGCAGCAAATAAATTATAAACAAAATATTTGCACCAATTCAGTAAGTGAATGGATTGTTGAGAATGACATAGTCCATTTTTTTTTCTACAAACCTTTGTCAAGAGTAAATCTGATAATTCTTATGTTCATTTAATTAAGGATGATATTATCATTAACAATCAAAGCAATTACAATGAAGCCATCAAAGGGGATTTATTCTGCTTTCATACTGCTGTTTCCTGTTAGTTGAGGTGATGTGATTTAATGTCTGGGTATGTATTTATCACCTTTCAACTTACTAAAAGTAGGTTAAGAACATTTTTCATTCGTCCCGATGCCCATTACCGGTCATTGAGGGGACCACATGAATAGATCTTGCAGCTGACAAACCCTGCCCATCAGGCCAGGCAAGGGGAAGTGAGCAGGTTCTGCTGAGAACCGATCATGCCCTTCATGTTGTGAGCCAGTTCTTCCTCTAAACCACCTCTGTGTCAGCCTTCCTCCAAGCTGCCTAAAAGGACAGTCTTAGAAATAGTATGCCAGGACACATGGCCAAACCAGACAAGGTTATGTCACTACAATGAAGCAGTTAAGTGCTTCCTGTACTAGGTATAATGTCACTGATTTTGTTTGCTGTATAAGATCTGGAGCAGCCTCCTCAGGCACTTGTTCTCAAATGCCCAAATTCTCCTCTCAGTATCAAGGTTAACAACAACAAAACCCAAAACAAACAAAAAAAAACAATAATAAAAAACTCCCTGTGCAAGCTTATATTTTTATGGCATCTTTGGGGCAGTTCAGCTACAACTTAGTTTGGCTACTTTTTACCCAAATAACTTTTAAGCAAAGATATTAAAGGTATGGTTTCAACTAACCACACTCCTTTGCATTTAACTGATCTTAAAAACAACGCACTTCCCTTAGAAAACAACAGAGAAAAAAACTCACATAAATTCTGCATGTGATGGACATCTGCTTATTATTTGAATTCATATAGATTGTAGCTGGGGAAAAAAGTACAAACCAATATACTTCACATACATTATGAAATACATCCCAAGAAGCATTTGTAGAACATCAATGCATTACAATATTTCAATGTCATCAGTCCACATGCATGGTCACACCTCAAATAAACACTAAGACAAATGAAATGCATCTTCTAAAATTACATATCTTAAGCTGATAGTATTAAATGTTAGTTTACTTTACCATCATAGCTCTGCTAATTATAAAACTATAAAAACTACACATCTGCAAGAGAAAACTTAAAAAGAACACACAGAGAAATCGCTTACATGAATATAGATGTGTGAAATGAAAGTGTCAGCTTTAAAAAGAAGTGGTTAGCAAAATGCATGGCTCTGAAAGTTGCAGGCACAGCAATGTCTGCCCATTGTCAATTTATATTCATCCTGCTGACTCAGCAAAGCTTTTTAGACATCAGGTATTTGATCCATAGCAGATGTAGAGCTTCAGTCTTCTATCTTAAGATACTTTCCTACGAAACAAGATAGTCTTAAAAACAACCGCTTACTGGTTGCTATCACCTGCATGTTGTAAAGCTTGATTTAATATAATCCATCAGGTACAGCAGTAAGTTATAGTCTTACTGATTCCTTAAAAGTAAAACACCCCCCAGCACATACAGATTGGGGAAGTTATTCTGATATTGTTGATGATGCTCATTTAGGTTATAATACTGGAAAATAAACATTAAACATATATATATATGTCTCCCAGAACATACTAAAAAAAACAAAATCTATATGAAAAAAATAACTGAAAAAAATATACAAAAATATTTAGCATGTACTATTGCCATGTTCAGGAAGATATCTTTTAACAGAAAAAATCATTCACTTAACTGCACAATTAATACCATAAAAGAAGACAGACTTCACATGCCATAAATATATATAAGAGATAAAATAATAGAAAGGATACAAAGTGAACCACACTGACATAGCATGCACAAGAATCCACTGTATCTGCTAATATAAAATAACCACAAAACAGCTCTTT